>NW_025963935.1:10254223-10624223 GCF_023055435.1 Haliotis rufescens
GGGCACAACATTACACGTTTGAGATTCTTCCGCCAAGCGTCCTTCCCAATATGCAACAAGCGAACGTCATTTTCCAACAACACTACGCCCAATCTCACACGGCAGGACTGACAAAAGCCATTTAAGGAATCCTGCCATGGCCCTCCATATTTAATCCCAATCAAACATTTATGGGATGCACTGGATCAAGGACTGCGAGCACATCAACAACAACCACAGAACCTCCGACAATTATCACAAGCACTGCAGGCAGAGGGGAAGAACAATGCCTAGGCCACAGTTCGGGATCTGATAGCTTCCATGGGACGACGATGCCCATGATAAAAGATTACCTTCATCTTGAAAATCTGGTGTTCAATGTGTGTCATATGGGACCGGGATCAACGACAATGATGATGCCAATTTTGAACAATCGATTACCATCCGTTGATTGTTTATAGGATATATACTCAACAACAAAAGTTCCCGTGACACCAATATTTTAGTGTATTTTTCAAACAAGTAGAGTTGGGTTTTCAATATTGTAGTACATGTATGGAATCAAGTCACAAAAACGCAACTGCTACAGAAAAGCATGCATTTCATGCCAAAGTTGACTTTTATGCAAGCTCCATGCATTTCACTACCCAAAAATGGGTATAAAAACATGTGCGTTAACGGGATTCCATATGCATTGCTTAGCATCGTGCTGACAACAACCACTCAGAAAAACAACAAAATTACGCAATTATTCAACATTACGAAATGCCACTCCTGTCCGAAAATGAGCGTCTGCGAGCCATTGGTATGCTTGAATCAGGATCGAGTCAACGTGATGTTGCACGAAAATTTAACGTCCTCAGAAACACAATTATGTGTTAATGACAACGTTGCCAACTGACGAATGCAGTCAGAGACCATCCTCGGATTCGCAGGCCACACGTAACCAATAATCGACAAGACAACTGGATTCGAACAACACACCTACGAAATCGATTCAAACCAACAACAGTGACTGGCCTTCGACGAATATCTTCACAAATCGTACGTCGTCGCCAAAGATGTGCATGGATTGAAGACCCGCCAGACGTCCCATTTTGACAGAAAACCACCGGCAAGCACGTCTACAGTGGTGCAGACAGCGTCTACGCTGGACGGCCGTGTAGTGGGGACAAGTTCTATTCACTGACGAGTCTCGCTTTCACCTCTGCAACAGCGATGGACGGATTCGGGTGAACGTTACGTCAATCATTGTGTCATGGAAGAAGATGGGTTCGGGGGCGGCAGCGTTATGGTATGGGGTGGGGTTACAGCAAGACAGAGGAGCCGTTCGATAGTGGTAGAGGGAAAACTCAATGGACAGCGCTACCGCGATGAGAAAATCGGCCCTGTTGTTCTACCGTTTTTCGCGTCGTCATCACCCAGGCATTACCTTTCAACATGACAACGCCCGGTCTGATATTGCTCGACTTGTTCAGGATTCTCTTCAACAAAACAACTTGAATTTCACCCCCTGGCCGGTTTGCTCCCCTGATCTCTCACCAATCGAGCACATGTGGGATAAGATGGAACCGCGCCTTCGACGTCAACCACGTGTTCCAGACACTCCAGGAACGTCGAAACATGCTCCAGCAGATACGGACAGATATCCCACAGGACTTTGTTCGACGCCTGGTCCATTCCTTGAGACGAAGATGTGTTGCTTGCATCGCAACCAGAGGAGGACACACACGCTATTGATTTTTAAATTGACATTTTGGCATGTTCATGTTTTTTTTATGAAATCGCGCATTTTCTGAAGTCAGTATGGCAAATTAAACCATTTGAAAACTCACAAGAGACTTTTATCTTTGATAATAAAAATAACTTTGCAGTAAATCTTATTCAATACAAAAAGAAAATCTTATCAATATTATAATTTCCCAATAGATATATACGCCAAACTTAAACACGAGTTCCAAAGAGGGTCAGGTTAGCCGAAATTGCTGCGGACAGTAGGCAACCTCTAAAACAACAACAACAACAAACCCTTACCATGAAATGGAAGAAGTACCTTCAACGGAAGCCACACTTCAGACCTTGCTGAGTAACACTGATGAATAAGTGAATGTATCAGATGAATACTACAAGGAATGTCTTTTTTCCCCTTTTTTTACATTTTGACATCCGCATCCAACTCATATTACAAACACGGCTAATGTAGTAATGAGCAGTCACTTATCCATATAGTATGTTTGTCTGTTTGTTTAAACACGCCGTACTCAGCATTATTCCAGCTAAATGACGGCTGTCAGTACATAATCGAGTCTGGACCAGACAATCCAGAGATTGACATCATGAGCATGGATCATGCAATTGGGATCAATGACATGCTTCAAGTCAGCAAGCCTGACCACCCGATCCCGTTGGTCGCCTCTTACGACGACAGAGTCGCTTTTTACAGCAAGCATGGGTTGCAGAAGCCCTATTCTATCCCGGATTTTCACAGGTCTAACCAGTATAGAGTAGTGTAAGAATAACCAGTAAAAGAAGTATGTGTATGTGTTGTGAAACATGAGGTGAAATGGGGTTTAACGTCGCGTGCAAGATTATTGAACATGTATAGCGATGTGCATGCACTTGTGTGTATGTCCCGACTCAGACACAGTATACGGACTTCGACGCTCTTCCACTGGACCACGGAGGCTGTCCGCGTTTTGAAACGTTTGTCATAATGGGAAGAAATTATTATGATGGGACTAACTAAAGCAAACCATGTACTTCAGCAAGATAACACTATGTATAAGGTCGACCAGAACAGCTTAAATATTTGATATTGCAGTTTTTCAAACCGACCCCCTTGAGATTGGACACCATGCACAGTAACTTGGCAACAGGGTTATCGAGTCAGAAGTCTCATTGTATGTACTTGAAAGAGAACAAGCCACAGCACTCACATCTGGCCTTGCTTCAATGGCTGTTTTCATAAATGTTGAATGTGTCTTATGAGTACTGACTCAGATTTCTCAAGGACAAAATCGACATCACTGTTCCGGAACGCTTTATGTAAACAATATACAACAATTGCACAATGAGCGGAATACCTGCTCTGACAACACAAACACAACGATAAGCGGACCTTCCAGCTCAGGCATACATGAGGTGAGCGGAGCTCCAGCTTACTTCAGGGCGTTCCCTACGAGCGGCACATCCTGCTCGAGGTCGCCCCTACACCAACACTCGGAATATCAAGCTTCCTATCAGTGTAATGGTAACACATATATAGTAATGAACAACAATGGACAGACAATGACGTTCCTCTGGACATGGGACTTCTAGGGGTGATGAACCGACATTGCTCAGGGGATGAATAATTAAGGCAATAAATGTCATACTATAAATAACAGTAATTAACGGGAAGTGATATAGTAGTCCAGGTTGTCTGACAGTCAATATACAATGAAATGGTGGTGAGGATTAACAACGGGGATTAGCAACTAATACATAATGACAATTAACTTATGGAGACATGCACATGTCCCCAAGCTTAAACAAGTCTTAATCGATATGTGTGAACTGTTTCACCAATGGAAACATTGCAAATACCATAAATACACACAGCCATGTAATCATACGTACATACTGAATAGGAAGCATGTGCATTGATCTGTTGTCTTAATCACTAACCCATCAAGAGTGTCAGTCGGCATGTATCAAATCTTTATTACCGGTGAGATTGTGATAACTGTCACACCTGACTTATTTGTCTGAATGACACGTCTGAAAACTAGGGGTAAACCGTTACACAGTAACTCGGGGTAACGATTTTCTGTGCTTTTGAATCAAAGTACCGTTGTGCTGCATGTGTTTGGAGTACATATATATCACGATGATGTGTCATTCCTTAATCAGTACGATGTATGGCATAAGTATATACACTTATAAGTAGACACATGTTAACGATAATAATGACAGAGATATAAATAAACGCAGGTCGGGTAAGTATTATTACCTTGGTTATTTATAAGTTGCCATTTTTTAAACAGTTTTTCATAAGATGAAAGAAATGATGGTGCACATAAAAAGACTAGCAATTAACACTATAACCGTGATGTAATCGCGTTACTCAATACAATCCACAAAGAACAAGATATAGGGCGCATTTTTACTATTTATTAGTTATATGATATAAATAATTCATTTATGGATACCAAAGAATGAATTTATATCACGCTTTTGATTTTGTTTTATCATGAAATGTTTTTTAGTATGTCAAATCGGTTTTTAGATATCAATAACTGAATTTATCATCAAATGATGCACTTTATCATCTAAAAATCAAATATAGTATTGTATCTATAGCTTTCGTCTCCGTGAACTTTATGCCTATTATTTGATAATTCTTGAAGATAGGTACAGTATCGTAACATTTGCATATATAGTCATATTCAGATGATGTCTCTACATATATGTAAGGGTAGGATTCTTCCTTTTGTTTAGTCAGCAGCTTTCCTCCTGGCTATGGATGTGGAACACGGGCTTTAGGGTTACATACGAATCTTTTTATCATTGTATTTTAATGCGCTTTGAATATTATTATTTACTATCGTACTTGCTTCATGTTTTAAATGAGACGTTTTATGTTTATATGTCACCACAAATTACAATTGACAAATACTCAAAAAGATATGACTGGTAAACCATTAAAGTACGTTGAAAAATATATATTGTAAATGCGAGAATGATGTATCTAGGATCAAGTAGAAGATGTATGGTCAGCAGCGATGGAAATTTTATTCAACAAGCCCGTAAAAACAACACTGCTTTAGCTCAATGTTTACCACCCCTGGCGGCCATTATGCAACGGCCATCTTACCAACAACCCCGCGCTCTCGTCTGCAGGTTTTATTCCTGTGGTACGGTAATTCGTAGAACCCTCTCCCCAAAGTGTATCCTCCATGATATAACCTACTCTCACTAATTAAATGCTGCCCTTTCCAGCGTCACGGCTATGGAGCTGAGACAAAGAGACCCAACTGTCATAAAGTAATTAGGGTCCAATAAAAACAATGCTCCACCAAACCTCACAAACATGATCACTGAGAGTCGTACTACAGACGTTTAATGTCAAATCACAAAAAAGCATTTGAATAGCAATAACATTAAACAGGATCATGTATTCTCTTAACACTATCGCAAAACATCATGTAGAAGCCATAACAGTAACCATATTTTCCAACAAAATTACATCTAAAAATTAGACATCAGCAAGTACATATAATAAGATGTGTATTAACATTTTTCGTAAGGAAATCAAAAGGTTATCTCCTTGTTACCACCTCCAGGTTCAGCAAAACATGGGTCCTCCTTTAGTCAAAAGTTTGTTCCCCCTCTAATGAGTGTGAGCCGCGTCGCACACGAGTGACGAACGGGGTGCACACCCGTGTTTAACGCCTTGCACACGGGTGGCGGACAGGTTCCACACGAGTGACCAACGGGGTTAACACGGGTTGCGTAACGCGTTGCCCATGCGTGTAAGGGGAATGAACTACTAAGCAGTAGTGTACCTATGGAATTTGATTTAGTGTCAGTTTTGAAAACTTACCAAGTGATCTTTGTAATGTGCAATTTCAATACAAGGTAATTACCGCTTTGCAAAGATTCAATAAATATGTCACTGAAGGTCCTTTGAATTCAGGAGTCTGACTTGGCGGTGTGACTCAGTACCGAATAATGATAATGATAATGAGTAATGTAAACAAAGTACAAATTAAACATCAAATTTTTCGCATAAAGAAATTTGAAGCCTGGAGTGTAACTTTAACTCGCAACTCAAACGGTACTTGCGGGTACCTTTGCCCTTTAAGTACAATGGATACTCTTCCCGTGTCTTTGACGGAGCTTGCCCATATATTGTGGGTGCTATGCCCAAGAATAATCCTTAATTCCGACATCAAAACTCTTAAATGCTGAATACTGCTTTGCTGTTGATTACATAATACTGACATACAATATTCATATGTGTAGTGGTGGCTTACCCTAAAATGTCCCTAATCTGAATTCAAAGTTCTAGACAATACATTCAGTTTTGTACCAAACTGTGCACATTAAAAACTTGTAAAAAATGACTAATTTTGTGGTTTAGATTATTGAAATTACGAGTCTAGCTTAAAAGCGTGACTCGATAACCCTACAGCTTTGGTTTGTCTGCGCCCTACAACAGGGATTAACAGGGTAATTAGCCCTTTAAATCAAATGTTCTTCAGACAATGGTTGTTGTAAATCAGTTGCTATGACAGTACGTGCAATGATTGCAATCCTGTAGTGTTACGAATCATGTATTATAATTGCATGCTGCGACAAGTGAAGTATTAAGCTCCCAAGGATTGTTATCTGACTACACACAGATCCAGTTGAACTGACCGAAACTTTTTAAACATGCTAGGGCTTTGCTTTACATGTATATGTGTGCATATTGGATACAATGGATAAATAAAATAAAATAATAAAAGCTTTAAAATCACATTCATGATCTTAGGAAATCTCATTGTTCATTGTATTCTGATTATGTCTTGAGCATGTAATTATAAATCACTGTCAAATAATAACAACACAAAGTGTTACCAAAAAGCCTGCCCCGTCAGCAGCATCGTCAGAAACTCATGCTAAGGCAAGTCCTACTACCAGTTTCCACGTAGACGGTCCGTCCTTTGCATACCAGTTTCCAGCGTGTCGATGGCATGTAGATGCTCCGTCCTTTGCATACCAGTTTCCAGCGTGTCGATAGCACGTAGGCGCTCCGTGCTTTGCATACCAGTTTCCAGCGTGTCGATAGCACGTAGACGCTCCGTCCTTTGCATACCAGTTTCCAGCGTGTCGATAGCACGTAGACAGCTCCGTCCTTTGCATACTACTACCAGTTTCCAGCGTGTCGATAGCACGTAGACGCTCCGTCCTTTGCATACCAGTTTCCAGCGTGTCGATAGACAGCTCCGTCCTTTGCATACTACTACCAGTTTCCAGTCCGTCCTTTCAGACTACTACCAGTTTCCAGCGTGTCGATAGCACGTAGACGCTCCGTCCTTTGCATACCAGTTTCCAGCGTGTCGATAGACAGCTCCGTCCTTTGCATACTACTACCAGTTTCCAGTCCGTCCTTTCAGACTACTACCAGTTTCCAGTGTGTCGATAGCACGTAGACGCTCCGTCCTTTGAAGACTACTACCAGTTTCCAGCGTGTCGATAGCACGTAGACGCTCCGTCCTTTGAAGACTACTACCAGTTTCCAGCGTGTCAATAGCACGTAGACGCTCCGTCCTTTGCAGACTACTACCAGTTTCCAGTGCGTCGATAGCACGTAGACGCTCCGTCCTTTGCAGACTACTACCAGGTTCCAGCGTGTCGATAGCACGTAGACGCTCCATCCTTTGCAGACTACTACCAGTTTCCAGCGTGTCGATAGCACGTAGATGCTCCGTCCTTTGCATACCAGTTTCGAGCGTGTCGATAGCACGTAGACGCTCCGTCCTTTGCATACCAGTTTCCAGCGTGTCGATAGCACGTAGACGCTCTGTCCTTTGCATACCAGTATCCAGCGTGTCGATAGCACGTAGACGCTCCGTCCTTTGCACACTACTACCAGTTTCCAGTGCGTCGAAAGCACGTAGGCACTCCGTGCTTTGCAGACGCCAAATCACTAACAATGAATGAAATAAAGTAAATCACAACTGTATGAAGAACAGAACTAAGACTGAGAGAAATAATGGTCCACATTGATTAATCCTTGAAAGTATCAAAATCAAGAATGACACCCTACGCTTGTGCGTACTGCGTGAGGTACATGGAAACCATAGGATGTATTTGGTATTATAGGTAACAGACATAAACGTTCTTGTGTGGGATGTTTGTCGTTATAATTTATCTGTGTTCTAGTAGATGGCATAAACATGTCCTGATCCCCAGCTTGTTTGAAGAGTGCAATATCCGGTAACCTCAGAGAGGCTTGAATGCTGATTGACGAAGTGGATGTTTGTGTTTTCAGCCTTTAAGGTCAGCGTGAATTGACGTGGTTTGTTAACCACTATGTCTGCAATCCACCATAGAATTAGATACTTATTCCTACTATTTTGGCCATTGTTTTAACAGGCGCTAATTATAACATCAAAGGTTAATGTATTTTAAAATGGATATTATTATTTGGTCCCTGATAAACATGATATAAGTACCGAATCAATGGCAAAGGACGAAACTGGCGGACAGCATGCTATGCAGCTGATGTGTTCAGATGTGTTTTGTCCACATCATGAGTCTCTTTTCCTGTGAATGTATGATGTAATATCTCCTGAACACAAGCGATCATGATCAGTTTTGTCTCATTTTATTGACAATTATTAGAATTTGTTGAGCTCCCTTAGTCATTATCTAATTTATATATCGTCATAACCCTTCTGAAGAAGACCGCCTCCATGGTCAAGTGGTCGAGCACGTCTGCCCTATGAGCGGAAGACCCGGACTAGTACAAGCAGCCACCCTCCCCCCCCCCCCCCCCCCCCCCCCCCCAACCCCAACACACACACGTGCATTCACGTCGATTTATTAATGCAATTGTCTTGAACGCGCCATTAAACCCCATTTCACCTCACCACCTCGCCTTCTTAATTAAACAAAAAGACAAGACAAAGTTTTGATTGAGTAGCAACCTGCCCATTGGGTGTGCCAGGATCTACTAAATTGTGATCAAATTCAACATTTTCACTTGGTATGTCAGCACCATACCAATGTGTTGGAGAACGCCTGGGACATTTTTACTGAAAAACTATCCATATCTACAATGGTCGAATTCGCTAGGGTGTCCTTTACGCGAGCCAGCATCCTACGATCGTTGATGAAAATTCCTGAATTAAATTCCTAGGATAATGAATCTTTGTTTGTCAGTACATTGTATATGCTTGTGAATCCAAATAACGGAATTTCGCAGCTAGTGTGAGTATGCCATATTTGTCATGCTGTCAGTTCTCAATCTGAAATCAGGAGCTTAACAAACTCTATATCACTGAGAAACATAGTTGCAATCGATTATTCTGTTTCTTTCCCTGTGTCGTTTGGTACAAAAGAACACCATATTTTAACTGTAAAACGTTGTTTGCAAGCTTCCTGGCTTTCTCCTTTCAGACTTTCAAGCGTAGCATCTCATGGGATATCCATGGAAAACTTAGTTATATTGATTCTTTGACAATGGTGAAAAGATGTAAGAGGTTTAGTCGACTATATCCCTTCCTCAATCAATTCTTACTTTGCTAAAGAGAATATCCAAGACCTCTTATTGTAGAATACCTCATCTAGAAATGACACCAAACTCCAGTACTGTTTCTAAAAGGGGCGGTCTTATCCTTGAAGCCAAACACAGTAAGCTCACAAAGAAATGTTTCACTCAGGAATTGTGTATGGCTTTCCATAACTGAGGACGGGTGGATGGACAATATATCTACAAGGACTACGTTTTCGTCAGCATCTTTCATTGATACTTCTCTCTTACCGATCTCGTTTCTCAGAAAACAGAAATGCATTTAAGACTTTCTACCATAGTCATATTCCTGACTGGTGTAGGATCAGGATGTTGCACTTGCTTCAACGCCTCTTCTGTTGTGGCGGTAGATGCGCATATTGAACGTTACGTATTTAGGAAGGTAAGGTAATCGTCTCTCTATTCCTGTGCATCAGAATGTCTGATGTCTTCAGTCTGCATGTCCTTCAACTTTGAGACCAAGACCCGCATCTGTGAACTCAACAGCAACAGTAGTGATCTTGTGGCCGTCACAACGCGGCCAGGATTTCTCTACAGTGACATCAACCACTGGCCTAAGGTATTGTTATATTATTAATTATAGCTATTATTTTTCCCGCGCAATCATTATTTCATGCGCAATGAGGCTGTGTTACCCATATATTGTCGCCGGGCAAAATACATGTATGCCAACGTTCACGGCACATCTTGTCGCCAGGCATATACTGTCGCAAGTGACAAAGCCAGAGTTCACTGCGTATATTGTCGACATTCGTCGGAGTAAAACAAATATATTTGGAGATGATGATGTTGATGATTATGGTCGTGTTGATCATGATGATCATCGTTACATTTATAGAAAACATGTTAAACTAGATTTTCATCCCCTCGACAGGGAGACATTGATTATACATATATATACACATACACATACACACATACTTATACATACGGGGGCGGTCGGGTAGCCTAGTGGTTAACGCGTTCGCTCGTCACGCCGAAGACCCGGGTTCGATTCCCGACATGGGTACAATGTGTGAAGCCCATTTCTGGTGTCCCCCGCCGTGGTATTGCTGGAATATTGCTAAAAGCAGCGTAAAACCATACTCACTCACTCACTCACTATACATACGTATACAGAAATACATACATATGCACATAATCATATATACACTTGATCATATATACTCATACATACATACACATACTCATATACATATGTACATATTTCATTTAAATAGTAACAAAGAGAATTATATTTAAACAAGATCACAAACATAATGTTTGCAAGAATAACATAGACATACATAAGAAATGCCTATATAAACACAATTTACTTGTATATACACATTAATCCAAAACACATGCAAGGCTACATATATATAATAACACAATCATACATACACTTATATACATGTACATATATGCACACATACACTACATACATACACATATACTCTTGTATAAACATGCATACATATATATATACACACACATACATATTCACACACATACACCAAGATATACATACCCGTAAACACTATGCTTACAGAAGGAGGCAGAGATACCCATGTATTCATATACATGCATGCAGTTTATACACTAATGGCGTAATTAATAATAATTCTACCATGAATTTGGAATTTACTCGATTCTGATGGGTCAAACAGAGGCTATTAATCACAATAAACCCCCTCTGATTGAAACAGCTGGTTTGACGGCCGCATCACCGCGGAAGCTAATATTCATAGAATAGTACTATTTTCAGTCATTGTTGGTTGGCATATTTAAATAAATATATCTACAATTACAGGTTACAAAATGCCCAGATGCGGTTACTACAATATTCAAAAGACGTGTGGCAATACATTTCGTGCAGAAAAACACGACAGAAATCAACAAAGGGAATGTATTTACGTTTTAGGAGACAACAGAGAGCTTGGAATTTTGGCGCTTTTCTATATACGACTGTGACGTCATATCTTTTGCGTCACAATGTGCGATATGACGTCATAATGGTGACTAGCGATGTTGAGCGAAAGCCTTGCAAAGCTTGCTTTGTTTTCTTTAGGGATGCCCACCTCATGTTAGCTTACCAAGTTGCCGTGCTTATATGCTTTCAATGCCTATCATATGTTCGAGTGAAGTATTAAGGTGTAAACAAACTGCCTGAGTATACACAGCATCATATGTTGTTCGGTGATTCCGTAATTCAGATCTATAACCCACTCCAAACACTGAACTCAAACCATGCCGCCTAACTCAGTAAGTTTGCTAACACCAAAGTTTATTTAGTCATGGTTGAATGGAGATAAACTTACTGTGTTTTCAATGTAGAGCTGCGCGTTCGGTTCATAATTCAATTTAGCGGGGTTAAATCTACAGGTATCTCCTAAGTGGTGACTCGAATCTATTAGTCGACAGTATCTATTTTTGAACACTGTTGAAGATTAGGTTATTGTGACTTTTAGCTAGGGATACATCACCGTAGAGAATAGTTTGTATTGTGCATGTAGTTCAAGCTTTTATAATGTTAGCGAACATGATATTTCTGGGAATAGTGTAATTGGGACATTCAAGAAAAAAGTGTGTGTTGTTTTCACATGAGTTTCCACAAGAGCAGGACAAAGTATCAGGCGTGTACGTAAAATATTAGCTCTTCGGTTGCCGGTTGAGAAGTATGGCAGTGGAGCCGCAATGGTTGTTTTAATATTATGTTTAAACTTTGATAATGATGTTGCACTTCTGTATTCCGGGGGTAGCAGTTTGATTGAAGAAGGTACAAATGAGTGTTGGTACGTAACTGTTCGTGCATGTAGCAAATTCATGTTGTTCTGATTTCGTAAATCATATCTACTAATAGTTGATACTTTGGGTGGTAACGTGTCATGTAAATACGATGGTCATAGGTTATTAACAATACTGTAGATTGTACAAAGTTTTTTTATTTTTCCTTCTATAAGATAGTGATTCCTATCCTGTCTCAAAATATAAACTCGATCTTGAGGATAATTTAGGAAGACCTGTTACTATGCGAGCGGCTTCGAGTTGAATCATTTCAAGTTTTTCGGAATTTTCTTGTCTGCAGTTATCCCATACCTCTGAAGCATATTCTAATATAGGCCTTACGAAAACAAGATAGACTTTGGACAAGTTTTGTCTGTCAAGTAAATATTCAACGGTTCTTAACGAACAAATCATTTTGGAAGCTGAGCGGCAAATGTTATCAACGTGAGTTGTCCACTTCATGTCATGAGAGAGAGTAACGCCCAGATGTTTGTGCGAGATAGATGCGCTAAGTGCGGTATTGTTATAAATAATATCTGCAGTGAGGTTTCGACAATGAGTGAACAGAATAAATGTTGTTTTGTCCGGGTTAAACTTAACTAGCCATCTATTGGTCCAGGTGTTGTGAAGCTCTAGATCACTGTTTTATCCGTGTTCTATCACTTGTAAGTGACGAGATGATGTACCAATGGAAGTATCGTGTGTCAAAAGGCGAGTAGAATTCACTAGATTATCAGTGAGATCGTTGATGTAGACTAAAAACAAAAATGGACCTAATACCGAGCCCTGGGGGACACCGGCTCTGGTGAATTTCAAAGATGTAAAGCTGTCATTTACCAAAGCATTTTGTCTCGTTTGACTAATATAGTCTTCTAACCATAGTAATAGCTTGCCCGTTACACCGTATTTTTGTAATTTATGAAGTAATCCTTTATGCCAAATTCTGTCAAATGCTTTCAATATATCACAGAATACCATACAATAGTATTCGTGCTTGTCAACAGATGAGACAATATAATTATAAATTTCTATTAATTGTGAGGTAGTAGAATGTCCTGGTACAAAGCCGGATTGATATTTGTACACGAGACTATTCATATTGAAATAGTTGTATAAGCGTTTAAAAACTAATCTCTCCTGTAGTTTTCCAAGAATAGATAACAAGCTAATTGGTCTGTAGTTTGAGGGTATTGCTTTGTCACCTTTCTTGTATAATGGCATGACGTGAGCAAGTGTCCAGTTTTCTGGAAAGATTGCTTCTTTTAAAGATCGATTGAAAATTATACATAATGGGATGGCGATACTGTCAGCCAAGGGTTTTTGAAAGTCTAGGGTTTATCTTATCTGGTCCGCTTGGTTTATTGCATGGTAGTGACTTTATGAGATCGCTTATTTCTGATTAAGTAACTGTGATATCCGAGAGAGAGTTTTCACAACGTTGACTGAAATCCAGAAGTAGCTGATTGCTGTCATCAACATCACAAATAGAAACCAAAAAATTATTGAATTCATCTGCCTTTTCGACATTGGTAAATGCTGTGGGTTTATTATGGTCGGTACATAGAAGAGGAATACATGCTGGTGAATTAGAATTTTTAATGATAAATCTCCATAATTTCCAGTAGTTGGTACTGTTTGAGTTCAACAAGCCGTTAAGGTTGCTATAGTATTTTTCTTTGGCTATCTTTTTCATATTTTTAAGTTTGTTTCTTTGCTTTTTGTAATTGACAATATCGCTTAATTTACCAGTTCGTAAAGCCTTTTTTTCATACCGGTCTCTGGAGCGACGCTCCCTTCTGAGGTCATTATCGAACCATGGTTTGTCCGTTGGGCGAATAGTTACACACTTAGAGGGTATATAGTCGTGCATGTATTTCTTTAGTTGGGAGTGGAATTCGCATCTTTCATTAACGTCCGTACATTCTTTAAAAAACTCGTTCCAATTTTTATTCTTAATTTGTATATTCATTTGAGCAAAGTTAGCTTGTTTGTAGAGCCATACGTTTCTTTAACATGACTTTTTTCTATTAAGATATACATTAATAGACATTAATATTCTTTCGGGCCGGGATTTGGATGAATATCACCAGCAATGAACAACAGAAGGAGGGAGATTAATCTCATGTTTACGCACAGGCCATACGCCATGACAAGACAAAAGGGCAGTATGTACATCGTGATATGCATTTTGAAAGGGATATATACTTCATTGGTCAAAGCATGAGGCCTGAGATAAGTTGGCATACATTTATTATAAAATAATCCAATCGTCGCCCTGTACGTCATGTTGTCAATCATTGCCTAATTTGGAGAGGATAATGAACCAGGTGAGGGCGACGATGAACGTGTTCTCAAAGTGTTTGATAATTGGTTTGGTGAATATAACTAATCGAATGTTAAGCGCTCTGTAGAGGCATAATGAATATATAAGTTCTTCTTGATTGTGCAGTACAAAATGTTCAAAACTGTTGAACTGTAGTCTGTTTGTGGACAAAGGACAAACACATGAAGTATGTACAAGTAACATAGAAAAGATCCAGGAAAAAGCTGTGTCTTGTTCAAATTGAATAGAGGAAATATGATACAAAAGCGTACAGTGTGAGTGAGTGAGTGAGGTAATGCTTTACGTCACATCGGCAATATTTCAGCCATATCGTGACGAGAAATTAGACATGAAATATACTTATATTTAAACTTTATAAAAATCTGTCATCGAAGGACAGTATGATAACTAGAATATCACAGATAAGATTTTAAAACTAGTTGCGGAACTTTTAAAAGAATTAAGTATTAAGGAACAAAACAATATAAAAATGGGCTAGAGATCGTCAGTAACTAAAGGGAGATCACCACACCAGGGACCATGGGGACTTACAGTACCTTTGCTTCCTGCATGGACCCCGGCAGGATTTACACCATCCCTTCAGTCGCTGGCGATTATATGCAAGTTTAGTGAGTGAGTGAGTTAAAATTTTAAGTCACATCGGCAATATTTCAGCCATATCGTGACTATCAAAAGTTAAATATAATACATATAATGAAACGTATGTAAAAACCTGCCAACGAGGGACAGTAAAACAACTAGACGTATCACAGCAATAAAATTTAAAACTAGTATGTAATAATAAAATCAATAGCACTATACATATACATTACATTTAAAAACAGGCTATAGATCACCAACAACTGAAGGTAGATCACCACGCTAGGGTCCATGGGGACTTACAGTACTTTTGCTACCTGCATGGACCCCAGCAGGATTTACACCATCCCTTCAGTGGTTGGCAATTATTGTCAATTTAGCCGAATTAAAAGAACAGATATTCTGCAAATAAAAACGTGGTAGTAATAAATACACTGTGAATGACGTGGACTTACGTACCATCTCCGGGGGACAATCATTTTACACTACATCAACCCCCTTCGAAGTACAGCCACTGACAATCTTAGTTATCCAATTTATTCGACCAGTATTAAAAGATGATTTATTAATTACAAAACACGTTTATCAAAATTTATGTACAAGTTCTATTTCTTTTAAAAAGTTAATTATTAAATGAGACGAAACATTATTAAAAAGATCCATTATTGAAGTTGCACTGAAATATTTATCCCTTGTGATGGAAAAATCAATACAGTCAAGCAGGACATGCTTGACCGTGATTCTCTCATCACAAGGGATACAAAATGGAGGATCCTCACCTTTTAAAATATATTCGTGTGTATACCTGCTATGGCCAATACGACATCGTCGCATAATGACCTCTTCAAATCTGGACTGACAGCCCAAGTAGGTGTAACCAATATTTGGTTTAATAACATGTAATTTATTGATACCGACTTGGGCGTCCCACTTCTTTTGCATAAGATCACAAATATAAGATCTGATTACAGGTTTAAAATCAGTGTATGGGATAAGAAGTGGTGTCACAGATTTGTTGAGTGCTGCTTTAGCAGCAGCATCAGCCATTGAGTTGCCTTTGATGCCCACATGACTGGGCAACCAACAAAAGACGATATCGTATTGGCCAGTAGCAAGTTCATTAAATAGTTCAATAATTTTGATTAAAAGTGGATATTGACAGGATACGTTATGGATAGCCTGCAGGCAAGAAAGAGAATCGGAAAATATGATAAATTTCTTATATTTTGACTGTTTACTGATATATTGTAAAGCTGTTAAAATGGCATTGGCCTCTGCTGTGAAAATAGAACTATTATCGGGTAATCTGGAGGAGATAGTCCTGGATCCAATGACAGTGGCGCTAGCAACAGCGCCACTATCCTTGGATCCATCAGTAAATATAGATTTGTAAGTATTATATGTGTTTCGTAATTCATTGTATTTTTGTTGATAAATAAGTGGATTTGTTTCCGATTTCTTTAATTTAGTTAATGTCAGATCCACCTCTGGCTTTACTAACTGCCAAGGTGGAGAAGACAAAAGCTGCGTGGGGGCTATATCGTCAAGATTAATTTGAGCAGCTGAAATATCAGATTGAAGTCTTATTCCAAGTGGGGGGAGAACCGATGATTTTTTTTGATAGAGATTTTCATAAAGGGGGTGAAAAACACAGTCATATGCTGGATTCGAATTATTAGAGCGTAATTTAGAGACATACTGTAAGGATAATTTAATGCGGCGTTGTTGAAGAGATGGCTCATCAGCTTCAACGTACAGACTGTGAATAGGAGAAGTTCGGAAAGATCCAAGACATAGTCTTAGACCTTGATGATGGATAGTATCCAAAAGTTTAAGGTTGCTTTTGCAGGCTCCACCATAGACGATGGAGCCATAATCCAGTTTAGAGCGAATTAGTGCTCTGTATAATTGTAGTAGGGTTTTCTGATCCCCTCCCCACTTGGAATTTGAAACAACTTTCAGTAGGTCAAGGGCCTTCAGGCATTTATTTTTCAAATATTTTATGTGTGGTAAAAAGGTTAAATGGTGGTCAAAAATAATACCCAGGAATTTAGCCTCTTTTACAACTTTAATCGGTGTGCTATCTAAAACTAACTCAGGGTCTTTATGAGGTTTGTATTTCCTACAAAAGTGTAAACAGTTTGTTTTGGATTTCGAAAATCTAAAACCATTTTCTAAACACCATTTATTTATCTTATTGAGACATAATTGTAATTGTCTTTCGATAGTATGCATGTTTTTACCACGACATGATATGTTAAAGTCATCCACGAATAAAGATCCATCAATGGAGTCATTTAAAACCTTAGAGAGGCTATTTATTTTAATGCTGAACAATGTGACAGACAAAATACTGCCTTGTGGGACACCCTGATCCTGATTATAATGATCAGACAGGGTAGTACCCACGCGGACTTGAAATTGTCTGTCAGATAAAAACTTGGATATAAATTGAGGCAAACGGCCTCGCAATCCAAAGTCATGTAAGTCTTTTAAAATACCGTGCTTCCATGTAGTGTCATATGCTTTTTCTAGATCGAAAAAGATAGACACTGCATGTTGCTTATTTACAATGGCATTCTTAACGAATGACTCCAGTCGAACTAAGTGGTCAATGGTACTGCGATTTTTACGGAATCCACATTGGATATTTGTGATTAAGTCATTTGATTCCAAGTACCAGGTTAATCTGTTATTGACCATGCGTTCCATGGTTTTGCAAACGCAACTAGTCAATGAAATTGGTCGATAATTGGAAGGATCAGTATGATCACGACCAGGTTTAGGTATGGGAATTACTATAGCATCACGCCATGAAGAAGGAAATTCTCCTGACGTCCAGATTTTATCAAAGATCATCAAGAGGGTTTCTAAACAGGATTGCGGTAAATGTTTTAAGAGTTGATAATGTATATTATCAGACCCTGAAGCAGTGTCATGAGCTTGCCCAAGGGCAGTATTGAGTTCATGAATTGAAAAGATTTCATTGTAATCCTCGCCATTATCTGAATTAAAATTTATAGGTTTCTTTTCTTGCTGCTTTTGATATTTTTGGAATTTAGGGGCATAGTTCGAGGAGGAAGAATGTTTAGCCAGTGTTTCACCAAGTTTATTAGCAATCTCTGAAGTATCGGTTAATAAGTCATTCCCATTTTTAAGGTGGTGAACACCTAATTTAGAACCCTTACCTTTAATTTTCTTAATCATGTTCCATACCTTAGATATCGGCGTACGTGAATTTATCTTGGAGACATAATTTTGCCAAGACTGACGCTTGTTTTGTTTAAAAGTACGCCGTGCCTTAGCGTTTAATATTTTAAATTTATTTAAATTGTGGACCATAGGATGGCGACGGAAATATTGTTCAGCTTTTTTCCTTGCCTTCCTAGCTAGTTTGCAATCAATGCTGAACCATGGTTTACGTATGTGAGGATTTGAAGAGGACTTCGGAATACATTCATCAGCTATTTGCTTTAGTTTATCAGAAAAAAGTTTTATAGGGTCGGAAACATCGAGAAAACCATCAGGTTTAAGATGAGTAATGCAAAGGACTTCATATAATGCCCAGTTTGCCTTAGCAAAATTCCATCGTGATGACGGAGAAACATCAGAAGGTGTCACAGATTGTAAAATAGTAGGAAAATGGTCACTTCCACAGAGGTCATCGTGGACTGACCATCCAAATTCATTAAGTAAATCAGAATCTACAACTGACAAGTCTAAACAAGAGTAAGTGCCAGTTGCAGGATAGAGATATGTGTGAGTACCATCATTAAATATGCACAAATCATTATTTAATAGAAAATCCTCAAGTACCTTTCCTTTATTATTAGTGACATTACTACCCCAAAGTGGGTTATGACCATTCAGATCACCCATGATAACACACGGCTTAGGGAGCTGGTCATATAGTGCCTGAAGATCAGAGTGTCGAAGAGAGTACGATGGTGGTACATACAAAGAACATAATGTAAAAACAACATTTAATGTTACACGTACCGCAACAGCCTGAAGAGGGGTATTGAGAGGAACAGGACTGTGAAGGACGCCCTGCCTCACCATAACAGAAGATCCTCCAGTTGCTTTATCACCAGGTGGGGAAAAGCAATGGTAGGAGTCGTACTGTCGTAAATCAAACTTATCGAAGGTTTTGAGGAAAGTTTCCTGTAAACAAATTGTTGATGGTTTTAAATCTTGAATAAGTAGCTGAAGATCATTATAATTGTTCCGAAGTCCTCTACAATTCCATTGTATGAGGGTAGCAGAGCAACTCATGGGGGTTCAACTGGGGATCGTGAGCGGGAGGAAGACCCTCTCCGTTGTATTGGCGGAGATGGGGTGACTTCCATATCTAGAGGTTCAAAGGGGTTATGAACCTCCAGAGGTACTGTCAAAGGTAAAGGCACCTCAGTGTGTTTCAGGGCCTTTGATTCTTTTTTCTTTTGGTGTTTTTTTCCTTTTCTTGTCATCATTTCAGTGAGAGGTACAGTTCCAGGTACAGGTTCAGGTGACGGTTCAGGTGCAGATTGTGGCCGAGGTTCTGTAGAAACTACAGTTTGTGAAGCTGATGATGAAACATTGGTCTTGTCAGAATTGATTGAAAACAAAATGGTCTGTTCAACTGAAACCCAGTTAATAGCCGTTTGGCTTCCAGCATCAACTTTGAGTGGAGACGAGGAGACTGCAGCAGAGTAAGTCAGCTGAGAAGAAGAGGTGGGTGACTCTTGGTTTAATAATTGTTTTGCTTCTGTGAAAGAAATGTCGTTGGTGTATTTGATTTTTAGAATTTTGGTTTGTCTCTCATAACAGGGGCATGATTTAAATGAGGACATGTGATCCCCGCTGCAATTTGCACATTTGATTGTATTGGTGCAGTCTGTGCTTTCATGGGACTTACTGCAGCGGGAACAAACGGGCGAGTTTCGACAAGATTTTGCACCATGTCCAAACTGTTGGCATTTGAAACAACGGAGTGGATTTGGTATATATACATCCACTCCGATGTTGAAATACCCTGCTTTGATTGATGATGGAATCTTTGAGAGAGCAAATGTGAAAAGGTAGGTATTAGTTTTAATAAAGTTGTCACCATCTTTCCTTGTGAATCTCTTCACAGAAGTCACACCTTGATTTTTTAACTCTGTGGCAATATCCTCCTCAGACATGTCTGAAAGGCATTTTGCACGATCTCGTACAATACCTCGACATGAGTTCAGAGTTTTGTGCACTGAGACAACAATCTCAGTATTTGCAAAGTGATGAGCTTGGAGTAGATTTAGAGACTGTTGTCTCCGTGCACATTCCACAAGTAGGAAGCCAGAACGGAGACGAGTAACATTGGTAACATTTCCACATATACCTTCTATGGATTTGGAAACTACAAAGGGGTTGATTTTGAGGGGTTCACCATCAACTCCTTCTACAACAAGAAAACGGGGCCAAGAATCAACAATGTTTGCAGACTCTTCATCAGAAGATGTTGCATTATTTGTGTCAATGTGACGTCTTTTTGTTTTGGATCGAGAACCAGCGAACAAGGGGGTAGCCATGATGAAAGAAAGAAATTCGACACCCCTGCTCCCCACCCGCCATGGAGTGTCAACAAGGACAGTGTTGTAGTGGAAACCGACTACAAACACCAGGGTTACAAGGGCGCTATACTCCAGCAAAAAGAACACAGGTAGCTAAAATTGTCAAACAGGGTAAAAGTCAGGCTGGTTCCGCCCAAGACATTTACCTGAAGACCAATAGAACCTGGAGGTCAGTAATGCCAGATTGGCCCATGAGCCACCGCCTTCTGGCAAAGGACTCTAGGCAAAGTTATTTACAACATGACTTTTTCATAATATTACATGTTGAGGATATACAGTTATAACAATGATTTTGAAGTGTAACGTATCCATGCACAGGGCATGGCGTGACCAGCCGATTGATAGAAACGGGCCAATTCTACCACCCGTCTAGGTGAAGTAAGGGTCAAAGTGGTGTGTTGGGCAAAGGAACACTGTTCCTGGCACCAGTGCCCTCAACCACCAGAATCCCGTCCTCCACCGACACAGGGGCGCAACCCACGGCAAACAGGTTGCCCAATTTAGTCGCCTCATACGACCAGCATTGGGGGGCTGTGGAAATATTCTGCCCCGGTTCCACACGGGGGAAGAGCGATTAGCGTTACCCAGCACTCACCACGAGGAGGTTGCTCTTCACGAGTGCCATATGCAAGTTTAGCCATTGAATAAAACTAACAAATATACTACGATTTAAAAGTCTGGTATGCATAAAAATACTACGAATGGTTTAGGACTTACATACCCTCTTAGGGGGACAATAATTTTACGCTACTTCAACCCCCCTCGAGGGTACAGCCACTCACAATCTAAGTTATTTATTAGCACTACCAATTTATAAAATAATACATTAAGCACATCAAAATTTATGGACAAGTTCTATTTCTTTTAAAAAACTTAAGATTAAATGAGAATTAACATCATTAAAAAGGTCCTTAACTGTTTTGACACTGAAATATTTATCCCTTGTGATGGAAAAATCAATACAGTCAAGCAGGACATGCTTGACCGTGATTCTTTCATCACAAGGGATGCAAAACGGAGGATCCTCACCATTTAAAAGATACTCATGTGTATATCTTGAATGGCCAATACGACATCGTCGCATAATGACCTCTTCAAATCTGGACTGACAGCCCAAGTAGGTGTAACCAATATTTGGTTTAATTTCATGTAATTTTATTGATACCTACTTGGGCGTCCCACTTCTGTTGCATAAGATCTCGGATGTAAGATCGAATCATGGGTTTAAAATCAGTATATGGGATCAGAAGTGGTGTCACAGATTTGTTGAGGGCTGCTTTTGCAGCAGCATCGGCCATTGTGTTACCAATGATACCAACATGGCTTGGTAACCAACAAAAGACGATGTCATATTGGCCAGTAGCAAGATCATTAAATAATTCGAGAATTTCGATTAAAAGTGGATGTTTTGATGACATATTTTTAATCGCCTGAAGGCATGAAAGAGAATCTGAAAACAGTATGAATTGTTTATGTTTAGCTTTATTACTGATATATTTAAGTGCTGTAAAAATGGCGTTTGCTTCTGCAGTGAAGATGGAACTGTTATCAGGTAAACGTGAAGATATTGTTCTGGATCCAATGACGGTGGCACTAGCAACTGCGCCACCATCCTTGGACCCATCTGTAAAGATAGATTTATAAGTGTCATAATTGTTTCTTAATTGACTGTATTCTTGTTGGTAAATTAATTCGTTAGTGTCTGATTTCTTTAGTTTTGTTAATGTAAGGTCAACCTCTGGCCGTACCATTTGCCAAGGAGGTGTTGAAAACAGTTGAGTTGGAGCTATATCTTGCAGTTTAATATTGGAAGCAAACAAGGCAGACTGGATTCTGATTCCGAGTGGTGGAACAAGAGATGACTTTTTATTGTAAATATCTTGGTAAAGAGGATTGAAGACGCAATTAAAAGCTGGATTGGACTGATTAGAATATAATTTAGTGACATATTGTAAAGATAATTTTAGACGGCGTTGTTTAAGAGAAGGTTCATCCGCTTCTACATATAGACTGTGAATTGGAGACGTCCTGAAGGCACCAAGGCAAAGCCTAAGGCCCTGATGATGTATCGTATCAAGTTTTTTTAAATTACTTTTACAGGCTCCACCATAGACGATGGAGCCATAATCAAGTTTTGAACGGATGAGTGACCTGTATAAGTGTAAGAGGGTTGTTTGATCCCCTCCCCACTTTGAATTAGAAACAACTTTCAATAGATCGAGTGCCTTCAGGCATTTAGCTTTTAGGTATTTAATATGCGGGAGGAAAGTTAAGTGATGATCAAAAATAAGTCCCAAGAACTTGGCTTCCTTAACAACTTTGATAGGGGTGCCATTCAGAAATAGTTCAGGGTCCTTATGCGGTTTATATTTTCGGCAGAAATGTATGCAATTAGTTTTTGATTTGGAAAATTTAAACCCGTTTTCTAGACACCACTTGTTAATTTTATTAAGACATAATTGTAATTGCCTTTCAATTGTGTGCATATTTTTACCCCGGCAAGATAGATTAAAATCATCCACAAAAAGTGATCCATCAACTGAATCATTTAAAACTTTTGACAAACTGTTAATTTTTATACTGAATAAAGTGACAGACAAAATACTGCCTTGTGGGACACCCTGATCCTGATTATAATGATCAGACAGGGTTGTACCCACTCGGACTTGAAATTACCTGTCTGTTAAAAACTGGGATATAAAATGAGGCAGTGAGTGAGTGAGTGAGTTAAGATTTATAGTCACATCGGCAATATTTCAGCCATATCGTGACTAAATCAAGTTGTACAGTAATAATACATAACTATAAACTATAAACTATAAAATCTGTCGGCAAAGGACAGTAAAATAACTAGAATATCACAGCTATAAATATAAAACTAGTAAGTAACTATAAAATTTGGACTAATCAATACAATACAATATAAGAGTTGGCTAGAGATCACCAGCAACCAAAGTTAGGCCACCACACAAGGGACCATGGGGACTTACGGTGCATCTGCTTCCTGCATGGTACCCCTGCAGGATTTACACCATCCCTCTGGTCACTGGTGATTAGTAGTAAGTTTAAGCCAAAGCATTTAAAAACAAACAAGTATTCTGCGATTAAAACCAAGGAAAATGAAAAATACTTTGAATGAAATAGGACTTATGTACCCTCTCAGGGGGACAATTATTTTACGTTACTTCAACCCCCTTTGAAGGTACAGCCACTAACAATCTCATTTATTAATTCATTCTTCCAAATTAAAAATATACTTTTTACAACAATACATATCAAAATTTATCAATCAAGTCTATTTCTTTTAAAATTCAATAATTAAATGAGTACCTACATTAAAAAGATCCTTCATAGATGAAACCTGGAAATAATTATCCCTTGTGATGGAAAAATCAATACAGTCAAGCAGGACATGCTTGACTGTGATTCTTTCATCACAAGGGATGCAGAATGGAGGATCCTCACCTTTTAGTAAATGTTCATGGGTATAACGAGAATGGCCAATACGACAACGTCTTAAAATGACCTCTTCAAATCTGGACTGACAACCCAAGTAGGTATAACCGATAGTTGCTTTGATTGCATGTAATTTATTTATACCCACTTGAGTGTCCCACTTCTTCTGCATTAGGTCTTTGATATAGCATCTAATAACAGGTTTGTAGTCACTGTATGGTAGAAGAAGTGGTGTCACAGATTTGTTGAGAGCTGCCTTTGCTGCAGCATCAGCCATAGTGTTACCCGTGATTCCAACATGACTGGGCAACCAGCAAAAGACGATGTCGCATTGGCCAGTAGCAAGGTCATTATATAATTCTAAAATATCTAAAATAAATGGATGATGTGAAGAGCCAGACTTGATCGCCTGTAGACATGACAATGAATCTGAAAAGATGATGCACCGTCTACAACTGGACTGTTGTTGGATATATTCCAAAGCAGTTAATATGGCTTTGGCTTCAGCGGTGAAAATTGAGCTATGGTCTGGTAAGCGGGATGATACGGTTTTTGATCCAATGACAGCAGCACTGGAGACTGTGCTACCGTCCTTGGATCCATCTGTAAAAATGGAACGGTGGGTTTCATATCTGGTTCTAACCTGAATATACTCTTGCTGATATATTAATTGATTTGTGTCTTGTTTTTTAAATTGTGTGAGAGTCAAGTCCACCTCTGGTCTGATAAGTTGCCAAGGAGGAGAAGACAGAAGCCTGAAAGGAGAAATGTTATCTAACTCAATATGTGCAGCTGTAATGTGAGGTTTAATCCGAATGCCTAGTGGTGGGACTAACTTAGACTTACGGGGAAAAAGCTGTTCGTAAAGTGGTTGAAAAACACATTTGTATGCGGGGTTTAATGGACTAGAATGTAATTTAGTAATATATTGTAGTGATAATTTGATACGACGTTGCTTCAACGATGGTTCATCAGCTTCTACATATAGGCTGTCAACAGGAGATGTTCGAAAAGCGCCTAGACAAAGTCGTAGGCCCTGATGGTGAATGGAATCTAACTTTTGTAAATTGCTCTTACAGGCTCCACCATAAACGATGGAGCCATAATCTAATTTAGAGCGGATCAGAGACCTATACAAGTGTAGGAGTGTTGTCTGATCACCTCCCCACTTTGTATTAGCAACTACTTTCAACAAATCTAGAGCCTTCAGACATTTAGTTTTAAGATAATTAATATGGGGCTTAAAAGTCAAATGATGATCGAAAATGAGACCCAGGAACTTGGCTTCTTCTACAACCTTGATAGGAGTGCCATGTAAAAATAGCTCTGGATCTTTGTGGTGGTTGTATTTCCGACAAAAGTGTATACAATTGGTCTTAGCTTTTGAAAACCTAAAACCATTTTCAAGACACCATTTTTCGATTTTATTGAGACATAGCTGCAACTGTCTCTCAATGGTACGCATATTTTTACCATGACATGAAACATTAAAATCGTCCACAAAAAGTGAACCATCAATGGAATCATTTAAAACCTTTGACAAACTATCAATCTTTACACTAAACAGAGTTACAGACAAAATACTGCCTTGTGGGACACCCTGATCCTGATTATAATGGTCAGACAGGGTGGAACCCACACGAACCTGAAATTGTCGGTCTGTTAAAAATTGAGATATAAATTGAGGCAAACGGCCTCTTAACCCCAAATTATGTAGATCTTTTAAAATACCATGCTTCCAAGTGGTATCGTACGCTTTTTCTAAATCAAAAAAGATTGAAACTGCATGCTGATTATTGACAATTGCATTTTTGACAAAGGATTCTAAACGTACCAGATGGTCAATGGTACTTCTATTCTTACGGAAACCACATTGTATGTTACTAATAAGATTATTAGTTTCTAAGTACCACACCAGTCGATTGTTTACCATTCGCTCCATGGTTTTGCACACACAGCTGGTTAGTGATATTGGTCGATAATTGGATGCCTCAGTATGGTCCCTACCAGGTTTAGGTATAGGAACAACTATTGCATTACGCCATGAAGGCGGAAAATTTCCTGACGTCCAGATCTGATCAAATATATTAAGAAGTGTCTCTAAACATGAATCAGGCAAATGCTTCAAGAGCTGATAGTGAATATTATCAGCTCCCGTTGCAGTATCACGCGCTTGACCTAGGGCAGTATTTAGCTCATGGAGTGAAAATACCTCATTATAATCTTCTCCATTTTGAGAAGTAAAATCAACCCTCTTCTTTTCCTGTTGTTTCTGATATGTTTGAAACTTGGGATCATAATTTGTCGATGAAGAGTGTTGGGTCAGCGTCTCGCCCAATTTATTGGCAATGTCCACTTTATCAGTTAATAAATGGTCACCTTCCTTTAGATGGTGGACAGTCAATTTAGAGCCTTTACCTTTAATTTTGGCAATCATGTTCCACACCTTGGATATCGGCGTGCGAGAATTAATTTTAGAGACATAATGTCTCCAAGACTTACGCTTATTCTGTTTGAATGTACGGCGTGCCTTGGCATTTGTGATTTTAACACGATTCAAATTATGTACAGTTGGATGTCGGCGGAAATATTTCTCCGCTTTTTTCCTGCACTTCCTAGCCTGTTTGCATTCTTTATCAAACCATGGTTTTCGAATGTGTGGATTTGCAGAGGACCTTGGAATAGTTATGTTGGCAATTTCGTTTAAAATATCAGAAAACAGCTGAATAGGATCAGTGATATTCCTGAACACATCAGGCTTCAACCTATCAGTACAGAGTTCCTGAAAGGAAGGCCAGTTGGCTTTGGTAAAGTTCCACCTTGATGTGGGTGGAACATCAGATGGATTATTTGCTGTTAGGATGGAAGGGAAATGATCGCTTCCACACAAGTCATTGTGAACCGACCACGTAAATTCGTTCAAGAGATTGGAATCTGTAAGTGACAAATCTAAAGCAGAATAGGTACCAGTAGCAGGATGCAAGTATGTACTTGATCCATCATTGAAAATGCATAAGTTGTTATCGGAAATAAAATCTTCAAGGACCTTACCTTTAGGATTAATGGTAACACTTCCCCATAATGGGTTATGGCCGTTTAAATCACCCATGATCACGCATGGCTTAGGGAGCTGGTCATATAAAGATTGAAGATCCGAACGCTGAAGCACAGAAGAAGGTGAAATGTATATAGAACACAGTGTAAACGTTATGTGCAAAGTCAGTCGGACTGCAACAGCTTGTAGATTGGTTTGAAGCGCTACAGGGCTGTGGATCACTCCCTGCTTCACCAAAACAGAAGATCCCCCAGTAGCCTTAACACCTGGAGGAGAAAATGAGTTGTAGGAGCTATACCGACGTAAATCAAAGTTGTCAGTCTGTTTGAGATATGTCTCTTGGAGACAGATTGCCGATGGGTTAAAATCTTGTATTAATAAATGTAATTCATTAAAATTGGTCCTAAGACCTCTGCAATTCCATTGAATCAGTGGATTCATAATATTCAAGTTACCGGTGGATGAACAGGAGATCTACGTCTCCCATTTCTAGGCGACTTACTTCTGTTGCGCCCATTAGGATGAGGAGAAACATCCATGTCCTCCAAGTTTTGAAACCTATTGTAAATTTGGATAGGGTCACGTTGACCCTTTGACACACGATCAGAATTTCTGGAGTAGTCTACTTTTTTACTGGCATTTGTCACGGTCGGTGATGGGTTTGGTGTTGATGCCAGTGATAATGTCGGCGCTGCTGTCATAGGTGATGACAAACATGGTGATGGAGATGTAGATGTATCTTCTGTTTGAGAAGAAGAGCTTGACTGGACCAAAAAAAAGTTGTCGGAGTTAACCCAAGTAACATCCGTCTGGCATTCAACAGAGGCAAATGATTTAGAAGATTTTGGAGGTGTACGAGTGACAACTGCAGAATATGACAGAGCTGCAGTAGGAGTGGTGGACGTCATTACTAAACGTTTGGCATCAGAAAAAGAAACATTCTTGTCATGCTTCATTTTTATTATCTGGTGTTGGAGTTGCCAGACAGGACAAGATTTGGATGATGCAACGTGATTCCCAGAACAGTTTGCACATTTTGGATCATTAGAGCATTCTATGGTCTCATGAGCAGGTTCTCCACAGCGATGGCATTTCTTTCTGTTTCTACACGATTGGGCTCCATGCCCAAACTGTTGACAGGAGTAGCACCGTAGTGGATTCGGTATGTACTTATCCACACCAATATTACAGTAGCCTGCTTTGATAGAATGTGGTGGAGCAGGAAGAGAAAATGTGAAAAGGTAGGTATTCAGCTTTTCAATTTGGCCATTCTGTCGCTTTGTAAAACGTTTTACACCTGTAACACCTTGGTCTTTCAGTTCAAACGTTATGTCATCTTCAGACATGTCTGAAAGACAACGTTCCCGATCTCTGACAATGCCTTTTGAACTATTTAGTGATTTGTGCGGGGAGACAATGACTGGCACAGAAACGAGATGTTTGACAGCCAACAACGTAGCTGATTGTGATGCTGATTTGCATTCAATCAAGATACAGCCGGAACGAATCCTTTTCATTGTCACAACATCTCCAGCAATACCGTAAATAGCTTTAGAAAGCGCAAAAGGATTCAATTTCAGAGGTCCATCATCAGACGAAGAGATGACCAAAAAACGGGACCAAAATTCAGATTTATTTCTTGTAACAGAGTCATCATCAGATGAACTGTCATCTAAAGTACGTTTGAGTTGTTTTGGTGGAATCATGGTAAGTTTATAGTGGTTCGCCATCCCAGGTCCCCACCCACCACGGAGTATCATAAAGACAATGCTATGTGTTAGTGGTTCTCCAACTAACAGCACCAAGGATACTGGGATGGTATACTCAAGCAGAAATATCAATGCAAGATCAATAGATCCACCAGATTGGCCCATGAGCCACCGCCTTCTGGGCATTTTTTGACTCTAGGCAATAATTTTTATTCATTAACAGCCAAAAGGTACTGAAAAACAATTAACAGTTTGACCAAGACCCAAAATATAAACAATTGAATACAACAACTTTGTGCAAAATGAAAATAGAATGCACAGGGCCTGGCATGACCAGCCGATTGATAGAACCGGGCCCATTCTACCACCCGTCTAGGTGAAGTCAGGGTCAAAGTGGTGTATTGGGCAAAGGAACGCTAATCCTGGAACCAGTGCCCTCAACCACCAGACTACCTTCCTCCACCGACACAGGGGCGCAACCCACGGCAAACAGGTTGCCCATTTTAGTCGCCTCATACGACCAGCAATGGGGGGCTGTGGAAATATTCTGCCCCGGTTCCACACGGGGGAAGAGCGATTAGCGTTACCCAGCACTCACCACGAGGAGGTTGCTCTTCACGAGTGCCTAAAATGAGGCAGACGGCCTCGTAATCCAAAATCATGAAGATCTTTTAAAATACCATGCTTCCATGTTGTATCGTATGCTTTTTCTAAATCGAAAAAGATCGATACAGCATGTTGTCTATTTACAATGGAATTTTTAACGAATGATTCTAAACGCACTAAGTGATCGATAGTACTTCTGTTCTTCCGGAAACCGCATTGTATATTGGTAAGAAGATTATTTGTTTCCAAGTACCACACTAATCGATTATTTACCATGCGTTCCATAGTTTTACAAACGCAGCTAGTGAGAGATATAGGTCGGTAATTTGATGGATCAGAATGATCCCGCCCAGGTTTGGGTATTGGTATAACAATGGCATTATGCCATGAAGGTGGAAATGTCCCAGATGTCCAAATATCATCGAATATATTTAACATAGTTTCAAGGCATGATTCGGGCAAGTGTTTCAGCAGCTGATAATGAATATTATCAGCGCCTGCTGCTGTATCATGAGCTTGCCCTAAGGCAGTATATAGCTCATGTAGTGAAAATACCTCATTGTAATCTTCACCATTATCAGATGTAAAATTTACTTTTTTCTTCTCCTGTTGGAGCTGATATTTTTGAAATTCAGGAGCGTAATTAGTTGAAGAAGAATGATGAGATAAAGTTTCACCAATGCTATTGGCAATGGCAGATTTATCAGTTAACAAAGTATCGCCATCCTTCAGATGGTTAACTGTAGAATTTGATCCCTTGCCTTTGATCTTTTTGATCATGTTCCATACCTTGGACATAGGGGTACGGGAGTTAATTTTGGAGACATAAGTCTGCCAGGATTGACGTTTATTTTGTTTGAATAGACGTCTCGCCTTAGCATTTGAAATTTTGACGATGTTCAAGTTATGGACAGTGGGATGTTTACGGAAGTATTTCTCCGCCTTCTTACGACATTTCCTAGCGTGTTTGCAAGTGTCATCAAACCACGGTTTACGAACACGTGGGTTGATCGAGGACTTAGGTATTGATTCATCAGCAATTTCATTCAGTAGATCTGAGAACAACTGAATCGGGTCAGTAACATTCTGAAAAGACGTAGGTAGTAATTTATCATTGCATAAAGATTGAAATAAAAGCCAATCAGCCTTCACAAAATTCCATCGAGGTGAAGGTGGATCATCAGCAGGATTAATTGGTTTAAGCACCGTGGGGAAATGGTCACTCCCACATAGGTCATCATGGACGGACCATGAGAATTCATTCAACAAAACTGAATCCGTCAAAGACAGATCTAATGATGAATACGTACCAGTTGCAGGGTGTAAGTAGGTGTCCGAGTCATCGTTAAAGATGCAAAGATCATTATCGGAAACAAAATCCTCGATCACCTTTCCCTTTTGATTAATGGTTGAACTTCCCCATAGAGGATTATGCCCATTTAGATCACCCATGATGACACAGGGCTTGGGGAGCTGGTCGTATAGTTTTTGTAGATCATTACGATGAAGATTTGAAGATGGAGGAATGTATAAGGAGCAAAGTGTGAAGGCAATATGCAGTGTAAGTCTAACTGCAACTGCTTGCAAATTCGTGTCAAGCGGAACAGGACTGTGAACAACGCCCTGCCGCACCAACATAGAAGCACCTCCAGTAGCTTTATCTCCCGGAGGAGAAAAAGAATGATAGGAACTATACTTCCTTAAATCAAATTTATCAGTATTTTTTAAGTACGTCTCTTGTAAACAAATTGCTGATGGAATAAAATCAGTTGTTAATAACTGTAGTTCGTTAAAATTGTGCCGAAGCCCTCTGCAATTCCATTGAAGTACATTTAAATGATTCATGGCGGTTCCACAGGAGATCGCTCACGTGAATGTGAAGAGGAGACACAACTGTTGTTGTGATGTGAGGATGGAGTAACATCCATCTCTAAAGGATCAAAGAAGTTGTGAACATCTACAGATGTTTCAGTAGGAGTCGGGATCTTTGTTGTAATTTTCCTGTTTTGTTTTTTCTTTTGTTTTCTTGACAGGTCAGCTGATGTTTGTACAGTAGCTGACATTTCTGGAGCTGCTAAAGATTGAGTCAAAGTTTCACTCATAATCTTAGATGGTGGAGAAGGGGCACATGCTGTATTAGCTAACTGAGGTGTCTGGCTTTCAGATGTTGTCGTAATAGGCATTGGATGTTCAGAATTTGTCCATGTCAAATCTGTTTGACATTCTGTGGATCTAGTTGTGGAAGGGCGAGAGACAGCTGCAGCATAGGTTTGTGTTGATGGAGGAGACCGGCTGGCAACAAGTTTTTTAGCATCTAGATAAGACAAATTATTTTGACATTTGACAGTCAAAATATCCTTTTCAAGTTTCCACAGTGGACAGGATTTGGAAGATGCAACATGTCGGCCATTACAATTAACACATTTGAGTTCAGCTGTACAATCAGAACCGTCGTGATTGCTACCACAGCGGCAACAAACAGACGATCGATTGCATGTCTTGGACCCATGTCCAAACTTCTGACATTTATAACATCGGAGTGGATTGGGGACATACACCTCCACTCCGATGTTGAAATAGCCTGCCTTTATTGATTGGGGTATGGTTGAAAGGGAGAAGGTAAACAAATATGTGTTCGTAGGAACGAAGGTCTCACCATCTTTTCTTGAGAAACGTTTCACTGACGTGACATGTTGTTCCTTTAATTCAAGAAGTATTTCGTCCTCTGACATCTCAGCCAGACAACGGGCTCTGTCGCGGATGATACCTCGACTTGAATTTAGCGTTCTGTGCTCAGAGACAGCTACTGCAGTGTTTGCACACATTGTACAATTCAAAAGATTGATAGCTTGCTGTCTCCGTGCACACTCCACCAAAAGCGAGCCGCCCCGGAGCCGTGAAACATTTTTTACCTCTCCGCAAATACCTTCAATGGCTTTGCAAATTGCAAAGGGATTCATTTTTAAAGGATGTTCAGTTCCAGATTCGACTACAAGAAATCGTGACCAATTTGAATTTTGTTGAACAGAAGCAGCGTCAGATGAGAAAGTCTCAGCTTCAAAACGTCTTTTCTTTTCGTTGCGGTTTGAACCAGAGTGATTGGTTGCCATGGTGAAAGTAAATGATTCAGCACCCCTGCTCCCCACCCACCATGGAGTGCTACAAAGAGCGATGTTTTCCTGCACCGGATCTCCAACATGCAAACATCAGGGATACAGAGGTGGTATACTCCAGTAAGAACAACATGAATAGCTGTATTTGTCTAACAAATAAAATGTCAGGCTGGTTCGGCCCATGGCAAGAAATTGAAGACATACAGAACTCAGAGGTCGAAAGTACCAGATTGGCCCATGAGCAACCGCCTTCTGGCGTAAGACTCTAGGCAATTTATTCCATCAAAAATTGGTAATTCATACAAAGTATGCTTGGCCAAGTCCAAAATATACATTATAATACAACACAGGAGTGCATAAACAATATTACGCACAGGGCCTGGCATGACCAGCCGATTGATAAGACCGGGCCCATCTTACCACCCGTCTAGGCGAAGTAAGGGTCGAAGTAGTGTGTTGGGCAAAGGAACACAGTTCCAGGAACCAGTGCCCTCAACTACCAGACTCCCGTCCTCCGCCGACACAGGGACGCAACCCACGGCAAACGGGCTACCCACGGCAAACGGGCTGCCCACTTTGGTCGCCTCTTACGACCAGCAATGGGGTGCTGTGGAAATATTCTACCCCCGGTTCCACACGGGGGAAGAGCTATTAGCGCTACCCAGCACTCACCACGAGGAGGTTGCTCTTCACGAGTGCCTCTTCAGTTAGTACATTCAACAAGTTGCACCAACCACTTGTATCATGTGAATGTCCCCAAACTCGGGTCACTTGGTGAGAATTTGATGTGGATATGGACAATGTAATAATTACAGGTTTGACTGCGCTTAATGTAAAGTTGAGTGGGCAGTGCACGGGTGAGTGGGCAGTGCACGTCTGAGTAGAGAGGTGAAAGGCACATTTGTGTTACAATTACATAATCGATAACACTTTTATCTATACAGGTTGTTTTACCTGTCATTTTATCATCTTCCTAGCCTGCTATTGAAATAAACAGATTTATTTTTTTACAGATTTTAATAAGTTTAAAGCCAAAATTATTTATTCTTGTTTTGTCCTGTGTTTTCTACTGCTCTCACGCGTGGCAACCAAAATTCATGGAACACAGATTCAGGTTTAAGTTCTGATCTCATTTCATCAATATCCAAATTAAATTCTTCAATCATGTATTCGTCAAGAATTTCGTACTCGCATAGATTATATGTCCGGACATTAAAGTCCCCAATTAAGATGACTTTGTGTGAAGAAACCGTTCAATACTCTCTGTAAATGCGTTCTACATGTTCATGCAATTTACAAATTATATATTGACAAGGTTCTAGCTTGCAATCAGGAATTCTAAGAGCTTACGGTTGCGGTTGCGTCATTACTTCATCTGAGGCAAAGATCTTCCCTTTGTGCGAACACCTGGCATCATCATTGAATTTTAGCAATCCATTTATATAATTTGTTTACCTATTGCGCCAAATGGAATCTGTTTTGTTGGAAAATCGAAATAGTTATTCTCTAGCATGGGCGTTTCATATTTCTCCAACAATAGTTGTTTTCGACAGGAGAATTAGTCGATTACAGCATCTGGTGTCACAAAGCACAAATTAATATGTGTATGCATGTAATGTCTGGGTTACTTTGACATGGCAATTTGACACCCAGGACCACACATTTCAGCTAGAGGTAAGCTAATGCTGTTTAAGTAATAGTTTATTCAGGAAACAATAGCTAAAATTAGTTACCTGAACAGACAACTAAATATGTATATTTCCCTTTGAAATAACACGTGTTTTAACACACACACATGCTTATCAAAGTTATACCTGATTTGAGAGCAAGACGCGAATGGGCTTTAAATAGTCCATGTACCCGTCATGTAACATAGATAAATGTTATGTGAATTAGTGTGTGGAATTGAACATGATATGTAAATAATGAACGTGTTCATCCGGTAAAACATTTCAAAACAATATGCAGTATAAGGTCTTGAATATCTTCTTGAGTTGACAACAAAATGCAGTTTTTACACGTTCACACATCATTTGCGAAAAATTATACATATATTTATTATTGTGTTGTCTTTAAATACTTTTTTCGAAAATAAATTAAGTGACACTAAAAAACATACTAATCACTACATACGGAACATGTCAAGAGTTAAGAGAGGCCGTTAAATCCCTCAGCAGAAGTAAATCTCCAGGTCTGGATAAGATTACAAATGAACATATTTTTGATTCGTTATGTGGGACATCAGGAGAACATCTTATTTATGTGTTATGTATATTTTTTAAGCATATGATAACACTACAGTATGTATCTTATGACTAAAGACTTGGCATAGCTATAGCAATATATAAGGGGAAAAATGAGAAATTTGATTCCCGAAAGTATAGAGGTATTACTCTAACATCATGTCTCTGTAAGAAAACAACTGATCAAAAGCATAGAAGACAAACTGTGTAGGTTTGACCTGATATTTTCATGATATTTTACAGTTTATATTATACAGATTGGTTTATAGAGAACACAGAACTAGTAAGTCAGTAATTACATTGATCGAAGGCTTGCAGTACTACATACAAAGGCACCATGCAGTTTAAGCTGGGTTTTTAAAATAATGAAAAAGCAATTTCAGAGAATAACGGCATGAAGAAGAACTTTTCACCCCAAATGAACTGGGCATTAGAGGTAATACATGGTCTGTTCATTCCTGATGTCTACATACTTGTAGATGGTGGGGTGGCCAGAATAGGCGTTTTTCTCACTCCGAACGCTTCAGGTCAGGGGGGACTTCTTGAATGACAATGCCCTTCACATCTGCACCTTCACATGTCCACTTTATTCAGACAGACAGACTATAACTTAAATCCAGGTCTTAATCCCCGATACACCCAGGGAGAGGGCACAGTGAGGTTAAACCACACCGGCCGCCTCCTCATTACCACTTTAAGATTCGTTTGGTTTGTGACAAACACATAAATGTACATGGATCACAATACGTACTTTTAATTTAGTGCAACAGCTCCATGTTTCCATTTTCACTGCCATCGTATTGAACCCGATACTGGCTGCAAAATTCTGACAAACAAATCTATGACTATTTTTCATGATACTTGTACTTTTAAAATAAATGTACATCCAAAAAGGGCATCTGTGCCGAAAGGGTTCATACCAGTATTGAATACAGGAGATTAAAATGACATAATACATTAAAAGTTTTCAGTTTTCTTAAAAAGTGAAGGCATGCTTGCCCCTTTTGCGAACACCTGGTGCCATTACTCATTTTTAGTGATCCATTCACATATTTTTTACCAAAATTTCACATGACCCTTTCACATAAAATGGGATTTGTTTCGTTAAATAATGAAAACTCTGGCATGACGTCTTATATATATTTGGTGTCGACACTAATGACTAGAAACCTTTCATACTTGTATGTACACTGTAGGTATAGAGTTAGAACAATCCAACCAAGTAATTAACACTTTGTATCCAATCAAGTAAATGTTTATGATGTAGTCGGAATCGGACAATCAACTCCACTATTGACAGAGATTTTGTATAATTGGAAGGGGTTTTATATTTCGTGCCCCCTCTAAACTTTAGACTCTTCAGTATAAATTATTTGTCATATTTAGTTTTATATATTTTAAGCTTCTGTGCGTGGGTAGGTATATATAGAGAATATCAGCCGAGTGTCTTTTGATATCAAATATATCAACACAACTTGATAAAAGTGGAAAAACTCCGAGTCTTGTCGTGTTTTTTTCCCTCTTTTATCAACGAGTGTGGTATGTTTGATATCAAAAGACACGAGGGTGAGATTATATTCATGATCCAACATCTTTCTTCCAATTTTTGCAGTTTGTAGACAGTAATAAGCTGTGTCTAAAATGTGAAAAAGTACTGCTAGCAGCTTCAGTAGCAGAGCCATTAGTGATATCATTTGATTGTGACGTCATGGTAACCAATGACGTAATTTATTATAAATAATCACTTTTGGGACATTTCCAATTTTATTCAGATGGAGCTAAACTGAACTGCAAATGCACATTTGAAGATAATGTGAGTAGCTAGGTTGCTACTCCAGCCCACTATTACCTAACCACCACCACGTACATCACCCTCATTAAAAAGCCATTTATCAAACTACCACATGCTGATTTTGTTATCTTTTAATCTCCACTAAGCCATAAACATAACGCCCCAATCATCTTTGATCTCCACTAATCCATAAACATGGTATTTATCAACATAAGGTTTACTACGTTAGAGTGAGTGAGTGAGTGAGTTATTATTTAAAGTCACAGCGGCAATATTTCAGCCATATCGTGACTTGAACAAGGTATAGCTTATACAAAAAAAACTGTCGTCAAAGGACAGTACAACAACTAGCAAGATATCACAGATTATAACTTTAAAACTAGTTTTAGAACAATAAAATGATTGGATTATGACAGACGACACATCATAAAAACAGGCGATTGATCACCAACAACTAAAGGTAGGCCACCATACCAGGGGCCAAGGGGGCTTACAGTACTTTTGCTACCTGCATGGACCCCGGCAGGATTTACACCAACCCTTCAGTTATTGGTGAGTGTGGAGAATTTAGCCAAAATTAAAATAAACAATCATTCTACGATTAAAAACCTGGCATATATGAATTACTTTGAATGAAGTGGGCTTACGCACCCTCTCAGGGGGACAATAATTTTACGCTACTTCAACCCCCATCAAGGGTACAACCACTAACAATCTCAGTTCATAATCATATACTACCAATTTATAAAATATATAACTGTCTACATCAAAATTTATTAAGCAATTCAATTTCTTTTAAAAAATCAATGATTAAATGAGAGTTTATGTTAAAAAGATCCTTGAGTGATGAAACTTTGAAATAGTTATCCCTTGTGATGGAAAAATCGATACAGTCAAGCAGGACATGCTTGACTGTGATCCTTTCATCACAAGGGATGCAGAAGGGAGGATCTTCACCTTTTAAAATATATTCCTGAGTGTAACGGGAATGGCCAATACGACATCGTCTTAAAATGACCTCTTCAAATCTGGACTGACAACCCAAGTAGGTATAACCGATATTTGCTTTTATTGCATGTAATTTATTTATACCTACTTGAGTGTCCAACTTCTTCTGCATTAGATCACGGATGTAAGATCTAATGATAGGTTTATAATCACTGTATGGTAGAAGAAGTGGTGTCACAGATTTGCTGAGAGCTGCTTTTGCAGCAGCATCGGCCATTGTATTACCAACAATTCCAACATGGCTCGGCAACCAACAAAAGACGATGTCGTATTGGGCAGTGGCGAGAACATTATACAATTCTAAAATATCAAGAAGCAGTGGATGATCTGAAGAGCAATTATGTATGGCCTGAAGGCATGACAATGAATCAGAAAAGATTATGAACTGTTGAGATGATTGGTTTTGAATGTATTCTAATGCTGTAAGAATAGCATTGGCCTCAGCCGTAAAAATAGAACTATTACCAGGAATTCGTGAAGACACTCTTTTAGATCCAATGACAGTGGCACTTGAAACTTTGCCACCGTCCTTTGAACCATCGGTAAAAATAGAGCGATGAGAATCATATTTTGACCTTAATTGGGCATATTCTTGTTGATATACCAATGGGTTTGTGTCAGATTTCTTTAGGGTAGTTAGTGTTAGGTCTACCTCTGGTTTAACTAGTTGCCAAGGAGGTGTAGACAGTAGCCGGGTAGGTGAGATAATAGAAAGATCAATATTAGCTGCTGTAATATGTGGCTGAATTCTGAACCCTAGTGGAGGAACAAGTGTTGGTTTTGATTGAAATAATGTGGCATACATGGGATTAAACACACACTCATATGCTGGATTCGAAGGATTTGAGTACAATTTAGTCACATATTGTAACGAAAGTTTGATTCGACGTTGTTTTAGAGATGGCTCATCGGCCTCTACATATAAGCTATCGACTGGTGATGTTCTAAAGGCACCAAGACAAAGTCTCAGGCCTTGATGATGTACTGAATCTAATAATTTTAAGTTGCTTTTACAGGCCCCACCATAAATGATGGAGCCATAATCGAGTTTGGAACGGATAAGAGAACGATATAAATGAAGGAGGGTTGTCTGATCCCCTCCCCATTTTGAATGAGAAACGACTTTCAACAAGTCAATTGCCTTCAGACATTTAGTCTTCAGATATTTGATATGTGGTAAAAATGTTAGATGATTATCGAATATAATACCCAAGAACTTGGCTTCCTTAACAACATTAATAGGAAAACCAGCCAAAAATAGTTCAGGGTCTTTATGCGGCTTATATTTGCGGCAAAAATGGATACAGTTTGTTTTGACTTTGGAGAACTTAAACCCATTCTCTAGACACCATTTCTGTATTTTATTGAGGCATAATTGTAGCTGTCTCTCAATAGTGTGCATATTTTTACCACGACAAGATATATTAAAATCATCTACGAAAAGTGATCCATCCACTGCATCATTTAAAACTTTTGAAAGACTATTGATTTTAATACTAAATAGAGTAACTGACAAAATACTTCCTTGGGGGACACCCTGCTCCTGATTATAATGGTCAGACAGGGTTGAACCCACTCGGACTTGAAATTGCCTGCCGGTTAAAAACTGTGATATAAAATGTGGTAAGCGGCCTCTCAGACCAAACTCGTGTAAATCTTTTAAAATGCCATGTTTCCAGGTAGTGTCGTAAGCTTTCTCAAGATCGAAAAATATTGACACTGCATGTTGTTTGTTAACAATAGCATTTTTCACAAACGATTCCAATCGTACTAAATGATCAATAGTACTACGATTTTTGCGGAAACCACATTGAATATTTGTTAGTAGGTTATTGGTTTCTAAGAACCAAACTAAACGATTATTTACCATTCGCTCCATGGTTTTACATACGCAGCTTGTTAAGGATATAGGACGGTAATTTGATTGATCTGTATGATCCCGACCAGGTTTTGGGATAGGGACTACAATGGCATTATGCCAAGAAGGAGGAAAATTCCCCGACGTCCATATTTTGTCAAATATATCTAAAAGTGTTTCTAGACATGATATAGGCAAATGTTTTAGGAGCTGATAGTGAATATTATCAGCACCAGCCGCTGTATCATGAGCTTGCCCTAGGGTACTACGTTAGAGTCATTCTCCAAACACATATGGTCATTCTGTACTTACATCTAGGGTCATAATACCCAGTCTCGCACAATTTAACAGTGCACGCGGCTAATTTAATTACCTGCAACCTTTCACTCTCTCCCACCTGGTGAGTGTCATAAAGTTTAACTCAGTAAAAAATTATAGGCTCGCATTCTATGCAACCACACAGCGTAAAAGCTAAATTGCATAAAACCGTATCTAAACAATCTATTTAAATCAATACCAGTCTATGTGCAAATACTGCCCAGCCTGCTATCATACAATGCAATCTGCAGCAATCTGCTTCCTCAACCGCACCTTCATGTACCCAGTCGCGCACAGAATCCTATGCTATCTGGCTGTAGAGGTGTATAGCAACTGGGAGCTTTTTAGACACCTCTACTTCCATCTTAACCAATTCAACATCGAAATATTGAAGCTGCATGTGGATTTTGAACTACTAGAACGCTTCTACATCAGGAATGAAGAAAAGAAGGAACGGTAAGTGCCAACACACCTTATTGCATCTTGCAATCTTATTTAACATATTAGCAAGAGTGCCACTTGTGTGCTTTATAATGTGTATGATGATCAATGTTTAAACACGGCTTCTTTTCGTTGCAGCCGAAGAACCACTACGGGAGATTTTCTGCTCAGCCTTCAGCTACCGGTACATAAAATGGCGTGTAATCACACACCCCTCAAATTAAGTCGTCACAACACCACACAGCTTCCCATCATATACGAAGATGAGGGGCACACACTGCCGGGGAGAGCCGGCAACATGCATTCGGGAAGGCGTATTTCCGGCTCTGCTAAATGTTTATACTTATGCATTAAATAATGTAGCTTACACACCGTTTTGGAGTTATTATCTAATTCATTACAAATAGGGTGGGCTGTTTTCAGCCTTAGTAACCGCTGTATCATTAGCATTTTACCCTCATCAAGAGCATGTCCACAAACTTCATGGCAAAATGGTGTCATGCTTTCAAAATACAAAACCCCGCGTCCAAATCACAAAGGTTTGCTTGCTTGCTCGTTTTACGCTGTACTCATCAATATCGCTCCTATATGGCTGACTACACACTCTGCCAGCTACTTCTTACGGCAAGCATAGCTCCCTTTTGGGTAAGCACGGGTTGCTCAACACCGCATATCTTCATGGGGCACGCCTTAATGTAAGTGCATATGCTACCTACTACATATGCATACTGTATATGCTACCGTGCTTATGTCAGGCAGCGTAACACACAATGAAACTAAAGCATTTATACAGATTGTTAGCAGGTGTGTATGTACGTGTGGGTGCACGCATGTAGCACCCTACACATGTGTGGTGTATATAACACACTTTGCAAGCAACAAAAAAGAAATACCCCACAATTAAATAAGTACACAAAACAATATATGTCTGAGAAATTTTATTATATTAAGTAACAGCAAAACACTCCAGCTACCCTTCTTCTTCCGACTCAGTGGCGGGGTTACATATATGACAATTTTTCACATCTTCAGCCGACTGGTGAGCTTCATCGCAATACCTGTTTATACGCCGGCTGGGGCGTCTTCTTCCTCTTTCGGTGGTGTTGTAGGGGCGGGCTCATTTCCAGCCTTCTGGGACGTCTGGGGCTTTTCTGCAGCCTTTACCCACTTTGGGCAATAACGGGCCTGATGGCCTTGCATCACCACCTTGCACCACCTACACGGTAGCACACAGCCGGCAGCAAAATGCCCCATATTCCCGCATTTGTAGCAGTCATAAGCCGCTAAATGGGGTGGTGGGTCCCCACGTTTCTGCCGGGCTATGCACATGGGGCATGTGTACGACGTATGTTCGGTGCTACCGCACCCTCGCTCGCCGCACGGCTTCGTACACTCACTTTAAGAGGCAGTTATGAACACTTTTTATCACTATGGGTGTTTTCCTTCGATTTCATAAAATCCAGCACAGCAATTTCGTCGAAAGGGTTGCCGGCACGCACACATTTTGGTTCACGCCCAATGGTCGAGTGATGTGACGAGTTATAGCCACGCACAAGGGCCTGTAAAGCAGCCCTGTATTTCTTAGTTCTGTTTCTTGTGAAATACCGCCACATCCTAGATTTTAATGTACGCTGGAATCTCTCTACTACAGCGCATTTAGTATCAGGATTTCGGCTCGTGTAAAAATGTGCCTTTACAGCATTTCCCACAAATTCTTTAAGGGTTTTGTTATTAAATTCGCCACCGTTGTCGCTCTGTACGTTTTCTGGACGTCTCCCACCTGAAGTGTTTAAGATTCGCTTGAAACCTGACACCACAGCATCGGGCCGTTTCGACTTCAATTCACGAACCCAGGCCATCTTGCTGAAAGCATCTATTACGCACAGTAGATACTTATACCCATTATTTACTTTGGAAATATCCTCACTTAAAACTGTCAAATCGGTTTGCCACAGCTGATCTGTCTTGCACACGGTGCTCGAATAAGCAGTTCTTGGAAACGTCCGTTTAACACTCCTGTGCAGCGTGTAAGTTTGCTGTCCTTTTAACCATTTTTTAATAGCTGCTACACCAGGCTTTTTCAGTAATGTTACGAACTTATTTACAGCAGATATCAAAGAACTAGCACCCCCGTAACTTTTGGCATACTTAGGTCATAGTAGCGTTTTGTCAGCCAGCGGTTCCAATATACGTTAACCATCGTATGGCGCCCAGGAGAATTGCTCTTTTTTCTTTGAACCATGTTTCTTTAAAGATAAATTATCAGAGTGATACACCTTCCAGCGTTGCCGATTGCCAACCATGCTTTCGCTCAGCCCTCCATCCTTAAGTATCCTCAGAAATAACCCCCACCCTGCCGGAGGCGTTTTGTTATTTGCCCTAGATCGAGCCAAATCACCTATCAAATCGCAAACTTTATGGCCTTCTAACACCTCCTCATCCACTTTCAAATGCCCATATTCATCCCATGACAGCCGAGGATGTTGGATTCCCCTGTTCAAAATATTTTGTGCCCTGCTTTGGTAGGTTTGGGGAAGCCTTCTCAAAACGTTCTCTATCACTTCTCTTCTTTCTGCTTTATCACCCGTTTCCGCTGTAGCACCAATGCTGCTAGTAGAGGGGGAGTCGGCTGACCCCTTCACGTGTTTTATTATTGGCGCTGCTTCGCTTTTCCTAGCAGCGTTTTGTAGATTCAGACCTCTCTCTAACAGTTCATTGTAAGTACCCATTTTCTCGGAAGAATTGCCAACCTTATCGGCTGCAGTGTTGAGACGCTCCAAGTTATCAACCCTTAAACTGTGCAGTAGGTGGTCCCTATGTAACACTCCGGTACTTTCTCTGTCTCTACACCCTTTAAGATTTTCGAATAGCATATGCGGTATGAGCACCATTCTTTTTGCATGTCTTCCACTCTCCATACCTGCACTAATTCTACCCCAAAACTCCTGACAAAAGCTTTATAGCCAGTGGGGCTAGAACCCCAGCAATAGTGCCGAGAAAACCCCCTTTCTGCTGAAGTAAATGTCTTTTGCGCGATGTTGGGAGATGTTTCTTACACAGAAGAGGTAAACTACCTTCGCGTTTTAACAGTCTGTTTCTCTGCGCTGAGGTCATAGGTAGATTGCCCATGTAAATGTTTCTAGCTACCTCACTAAAGGAATCAAGCACAGGCTTTGGTAACGTTTTTATAACCCTGTTACGTGTGGCTGGGCTAGCTCTTCACAGATAATGCAGCACGTCAGCATTCTGCTTCACTCTACTGCGCCTTAATAAACTCCTATGCTTACCGCCACACTTCATTTTTTTGCTACAGCCCCGCATACTGTTACCTTACGTGGATCCCCAGGGTGTGGCAGGTGGTAAATTGCCTTGATTTCTTCTCCCACCCCTGTTTAAATACATCCCAGGCTGACGATTTCTTTACACACTGATTTTGTTTTTACGTACGCCTTCAAATCGTTCAATGAGATCAGCATCAGCATCATCAGTATCACTAGCAACAGAATCAGTATCGCCATCTTCAAGGTCATCGCTACTACATTCACTATCAACAAGTGCTGATACTTCACCAAGACGGCTCCGTTTCTTCTTACTACGCCCTTCACTGGGGGTAGCAGTGCACTGACGCGGGGTGTAACTTTCGGCAACTACAGCGACGTCTTCATCAACGTCATCAACTTCATCGCTGGACGATGACACACTGCTGCTACAGCTATCAATGCCAAAGTCGCTGTCGCTGCTGCTACTGCTGGTGCAGCTGCTAGAAGAGCTATCATCTGGGGAATGCCCTGCATAGTGTAGTCTGTCGTGCGGTGCTCCTGACATTGTTTTGGCTATAACTCTCACTGCTGCTTAGGGGTGGCGGCTACATGTATTTATACCTTTTACTGTATCACACCGGTATGTACACATCAATACAGCCGTCCTCATCAAAAATATTGCCACGTACTCTATATTCCTCTGCTGTTTGAGGAGTCAAATTCAACAAAAGGTAGCTGTGTGGAGCTTTGGTGGCTTGGTAAAAAGCATCCCTGATGAATTTAATCTTTGTAGGATAAACCTGGCGAGCTAAACACTCAATCTGGGAACCGCCTCTGGGATTTTTGAACACTACAATGTGCGTACAGTTTAGGCTAATGCACCTGTGGTATGTTGTGTTAGCAAACAGGTTTTGCTGCAAATATATCACGGATGTATTTCTGTGGTGAGATTTTTTAACAAACCATCGTAGTAATTCACGTTCTTCCTCCTTACACACATCCCCCAATAAATCATCAACCACAAGCCACTTTTTCCCTAAATCATCATCTGCAGGAATAAGCGTGTCACTCTCCAATACCGTGCGTACAAAGTGTACCACAATGTTTAGGGTCGAGCATATGCGCTTTATACTCTCATATAACGGCTGCATCTCGCTATACACCCACACTATTGTAGCTGCTTTACCGCCCTCTACCACAGCAATAGACTCGTCCATAAAGCTCTGCAACAGACCTGCAACGAATGTGCTTTTACCCGACCCACTTGGTCCGCTTATTAACACACGGAAAGGGTATTTAAACTCCACACACTCTCTCTCCATGGTCGTCATGCTGCTCCGGCTCATACCTGCCTACGGTGCAAAGCGCCAATTCAAAAGAACTGGTAACGAAACACCAACAACTGTTTTATACTCAATACATCTTTTATTCCACAAGGTTACAGACATACATGAAACACAGCCGTGAATGTTGCGCATATACATCAGCTTGTACACGCATATCTTAGCTATACATGTAATAAAACAAAGCACAGTACGCATGGTACACATCTGCAGCAGAAATCACACTGTGGCACCGACTTCACCACAGCAGGATCCGCACATATAAAGTTTAGAAAGTCAGACACTTCATCGTTGCTCAATAGGGCACCCTGCTGCTGTGGTAGTGTGGGAGCAGGCTGCGGGGGTTGGACACTCACCCGCTTTGCCTTCGTCCCTTTAGCGCCTTTGGAAGGTTGAGCTTGCTTCCTCTTATGCTGCCTTTTCTCCTTCTTAACAATCTTTTTCTCCTTCTGACCATTAATGTGCGATGTAGAACCATACGTTTCCGTCTGACGGTGCATCGCCTTTAACTTCTCCTGTACAAACAGCGTAAAGCGTGGCCACACAGGTGACTTCTCTGGTTCACACACATCTCTACCGTAGTTAAGCAAGTTCACCACACTACTCACGCATTGTGCAGCACCGTGTATGTGCGGCCACTGTTCCTTGTTCATGGGTTCGGCGAGAAATGCCTGTATTTCTTGCTCTTGCAATGTGGCACACGCGTCTGTAGCAGCTTTATTTAATACATTCCAATGTGTAGAAATGAATGCCATGTGCTCAATCCCTAAACGGCTGCACAAGCTAGTGCTGCTCACTTTCTGAAGCCCTTTTGCCACACCAGCCTCATCAATGCGGCAAACCTGCTTCAAAAGCGGCGGGAACTTGGAGTGGAGATCACGAATCTTGTTATCATTAGTCCTTTGTAACAACATAAGTCTCGCTTTTTGGCGGCCTATGACAGACTCTTCTTCGCCAGCAAGTTGAAACCAGCGGTCCGCATCAACGAAATGATTAAAGATAGTAAAATCTTCATTGGGCGTAAACCAGGCCATAATGCTATATAATCAAGCCAATTTGGCAGCAGGCAAGGGTACAGTGCGTGCTAGGTTAGCGTCATGTGTGTATATGCGTGCCGTGTGACACCTTAAATAAAGGTTAGTTTGTTGGGGTCAGCAAGAGGGCTCTCACCACGCCTTTCACCTCAGCTTATACCCGTAAGGTAATGTGTAGGTCAAGTAGTTAGTGTAGGGATCGGGCACAATGCGGTGCTTAGCGTAGACAAATCTGTAGGCCCTTGATTCACACCTGGAGATTATCCCACACCCACGTTTCAGACCATTTTTATGAATTTTGTGGGGGTATGGCACAGGTACAGATATGTCATTACGGTCAGGGTGGTTAACAATCTCTACCATTTTTTTCTATATTCACTTCTTTATAGCTCGTACGTTAAGCGTGAAACCTCTTATTTTACTAATACTGCGTGTGCCTTTTTTATCTGCATGGTGGAGCTTGTAAGCATAATTCTTCGGCCCGCATGTTGTAAATTCGTCAATCCAGTTGCCCTCCTCTATCCTCTGTCCATTCCCCCAAAGAATCGCCGATGGTTGGGCAGGGTTCACTCTCTTTGTGCACACATATATTATGCTATCTGTATCAAAGTACAGGCACCGGTCTCCCAAAGGCTGTATACCGCTGTACAGTTTTAACCGGGCCTGAGCTGTCACCCAGCTTGCTATGGCAACATTGCTGGCACCATGGGGTGTGACAGACTGGTTTGTGGTAGCACAGGTGATGAGCAGCACATCCTCGTTTATTAAACTGATGTCTTTCACCACTATGTCAGCATTCCGGAGAATAATGTAGAACTGCGGAAGGTCTGAAACAAACACGTTCGTGTCCATGTTATTGCGCTGAGATAACTTTCCCCACAAATTATTTAGAAGGGACTTGCTGATGGCTCTTTTTCCTGGATTGGGTGCAATTTGAGAGGCGTCAAGCATGACACCCTCCTTTCTAAATATACTTCTTGTACATACTGCTGCTTTTTTTTGCTCTGTATCGCAGTGCACGGGGTAGCCTGAAGATTCTTGCTTCATTTTAAAAGAAAGCATCTACATACCCTGTAAACAATCCCCCTTGAGCTGTGTGCGGGTCATATTGCTCAAAACTATCAAAATGCCAGGCATCATATATTTTCAATACCCTGTAGCCACACTCTCGAACAGCATGATGTAGTTCCACAGTAGCATATGTTGATGTCCAACTCTGCTGATCATCGTCATGGGGACAGGGGCCAGCACTATAGCCTGTATCAGCACACGTTCGGCACAGTGGGTAGTACAGCTTATCATTTGTGCGGTATGGTAATACCGGGTGGTACAAGTCACCTGGTGGAAGAACCCTGCACTGCATCATGCCATGGGTGTCAAATAGCTGCTCTATGGGGGGTGCATACAGTACCGTGGGGTGGCCTGTTGGGAAACGCCCATACTTACATATGTACGGGTATAGAGAACATACATCAACATTTTTGATTTTTTTTCCCCTTCGGTACACTTTCTGTGTAAACACACACCATTTGTACGACCTCCATAAAATCCGTTTCTAGGGTCGAGAGGAGGTATGAATGAACCTGCATCATCAGCGCCGCCGCTTTGCCGCTTTGCCGCCCCATGTTTTTGACAAACTCCCCTAACTTTGCATCAGTTTTCTGCATTTTCTTAAAATCGCACTCCCACAGAGCAACAACGTCTCGAACATGCGGATGTTGGCGTATGAGATTCAGCCGATACATTGTCCAGTCATGACGTTCCCTGGGCGTTGTACCTAATGAGAAATTCACGCCTTTACTGCTGGAAAAATATTTACGGCAACCGTGAAAATAGCAGCCCAAGAATGAGTAAACAACATGATTGTGCATATCATACCCATCAACAGCGAAATTGTGACTCCCGCATTTAAGCATCAGTTCACCACCCAGTGTGCGATCGTGGCGCAAACGTATGCTGGATAACTGTACTGTAGCCACGACAACCACTGTAAATCCACAGCTGATTGATTCCTATCAGGGTGATACCCCTGCGGTGGTAGAATAGCATCTTGTCGTTCCTTCTAGAAATTTCCTCGGAACACTGTCATGCATGCATTTGGGAGAGTCACACATTGCATAAGGGGATCCACACCATTGACCTCGGTAAACATTTCTCGGAATTTCCCACACCCCTGCCTGAGGATGTCAACATCACTTCGGCAATACCTGAGAAGCTCCCTCTGATAATTAAAGCTTTGATTCTTATTTTCCTCATACCATTTAAGGAAAAGCGCTTTTTCAGCAGCACACATACCGTCAGGGTCATAGAAATCCTTGCTCGGCAGTGTTTTACCCGCATGATACTGATTTTCAGCTGTTGAAAACAGGTGTGGAAAATAACCCTTGGCAACCTCATGTAAGGCAAATGTTTTAACGGCATAGATATGAAATTCAAGGAATCTTTGAATACAACACTTCCCAGTTGCATTCGCAGTATCTTCTCACCTGCCGTTATAATTTGTGGGGGGGAAATTATACGAGGATATAAGGCTTTCAAGAGAAGGTGCAAGTCGTACCCTCTAGCTTTGTGGGCTATTGCAATGACATCACCAGCATCCCTTGATTTCCTAGCTTTGATACCCTGCCCCCCCGTCGCTCTCCCCCATGAAGCGGCTTCTTGCAAGTTGAATAAACCACTCGGCTGTGTCTGTGAGGGTATTGGGGCCTGTAAACACAATTTCTCTGGAGCCATGTTGGGGTGCGAGCGCATGAGAACACCAAGGACACCCCTGACAGAGAACCTGTTCACTGTTTGAGATGCACTCGCCACACCCCAACTGTAAAACACGCAGGTTAGGTATGTGCTCACGCTGAGGGCCAATCATACTCTAAAAGTCATAAAACACATAAGGAACCTGATTAAAGGATGCTTTAGCCTCACCCAGAGGGGTCATTTAGCATCGGTGATCAGGGTTTAATGTTTCATGACAATGTTTACATGAGCGTGCATAATCACCGCTAGCTGCGCAGCGATGGGGCTCTTTTGCGCTCGCATTGTATGTGGCCAGGCATGCGACACATGTGTGTGTGCTACTACATGCTGACACTGTTCCCGGTATAGAAGGGATCAGGTGTCTGTCGTAGCACTGCATTGTAGCAAACCAGGTGTTACAAGAAAGGCAGTTCTTCCCAAACCCCTCCCACCCCCGACAGTAGCCGCTGTGTTGACATTTACGGCATTAGAACTCGGTAAAGCAAGGGTGTTTTTCAGCCCCAGTATTAAAACCCTTGTTACAGATTTCACAATAATCCCGTGTGCCATAAAACCCTTTTGCTGTAGAAACATAGTCGTAATGTTTGCCATGGTAAAATAGATGTAGCAGAGGCAAATCGGCTGTAACTGCACCCTGGTACAGTATTTGAGGGTGCGCATTAACAAGCTTGTGAATTTTTAGTTGAGCTGTGTTTTGGAGATAGCTTTGAAATGCATCCCATGTCTCGCGCCCTTGACAAGGTGCCCTGGGTATTCCAGCCTTTACATGTAAATCTATTGCATGCAGTCTTTGCAGACAGCACTTTTCTTTCCTGTAGTTCTTTCCCACTCTTTCCCACTCTAGGCGTAAGTGCTCCGGATCGTCACCAGACGGTCTACCTATATAATGTAGACCAGTGACGATAGCTTGGGCAAAGCAGAGGTCGTCGTTGTTTCTTACTTGAACAATAGAGGTTTTCTTGAGTAAGAAGTTCTCCAGTGTTACAGCTTTTTTGGCGTCAGCCGACCACAACCGAACCCGACCCTGTCCGGGTTCGCCACGTGAAGAATGTTCATATCCATACGGCCATCAGGCTGAAAGTCCTTCTTGGACTGGCTCACTTTATCCATGGCAGCAATAATGGAATTACCATTTACTGCCTCTAGCCTGTTGAAGGGTACATGTATTGGGGCATGCAGAGCAGGATGCTGTATGCGTAAGCTTAATCTGTCCCTGTCATGACCACCTGTAAAGAAACAAATGTGTGCAATAGGCCAGTGTGCAACGGTATGAATGCATGGTGCATTAAATATGTGAGCTGATTATACACGTGTTTGACATATGAAGGTTACTGTAATATTAATACCATGTGCTTACAATACTGTGATAGGGTGGGAGGGTGAGACGGAGTTTTTTTAATTTTTTTATGTAACTTACCAACTTGCTCTCTCACGCGCTGTAAGACGTCATCAAACACTGCTTCTAACGCCTGCTGGGTGTTTTGCAGAGGAATATTGTCCGTGTGCAGACATAGGGAGAAACGATGAGTAGCTGTTTTACATTTTTTGCTAACCATGGAATCCTGTGGTTCGAGTGTGTAGGCTGCTGTACTATGTGTGCCCACACCATCGCCGGCCCCTCCATGCTGAACTGCCGAATTGCAGTTGCGGTTCAAAAACACATTAGCTATGTCCATCAGCTCATCTTTCACCTGGCTGTCCGCCACTTCTTCCACAACATCCACATTACCCTGAAGAATAAGGTGTAAAGTATCCTCACACTGCGTTATGATTTCACCATGTGCAGTTTCTCCTACCTGCATAGGTATGGCTAATAATTCCTGCTCTATAGCGGGATCGTTGATGATATTCAAAAACGCAGCTTGTAGTGACGTCGGGAGAATGGTATTGTCATCATCATCATCAGAATCATCAGCAACATCATGACCATGTTGGGCATACGAGGTTGAAGGCTGTGGCTCCATATTGAGAGCAAGGTATATTTTACTATTGTTTTTTGTTTTTAGAATTATTACCTGTGTACAATATAAGTGTACATGGGAAGGTAGCTTTGGCGACAATGGTGTTTATGGATAGGTATGCAGAGTGGGTATTTGGGTGGGCGGAGTTGCGGTTGACTTATGCATATTTGGGAGATTTGAGTAGCAATGGGTGTATTGAGTAGGTGTGGCCTGAGGTAGCACCAGGGTATATAGAACCGAGCTGGCTGGCGATAGTTGCCTGATATATTTGCAAACAGTGTTGCTACACCTGCCTAACGTACTTTGCACCAGCTAGCTGACGTACCCCGTGTCAGCATGCCTTCTTCGACCACCTTCCAATGTCGCCGCTGCCAAACTGACGACCACCACTATACCAAGTGCCCAAATGCCAGCTGCGACAACAACTGCGCAAACCCCATGGGACACTGGTTCTGGCGCTGCTCCGAGCCCTGCAGCACCTGTGGGAAAGCAGGACACGCTGCACCAAGGTGTATGAATGATGGCACTAAACCTGTAGGAGCTAGCAACATCAAGTGCTACAACTGTAAAGAGATGGGGCACACAGCTGGGGAGTGTACGAAACCGTGCGGCGAGCGAGAGTGTGGAAGCACCGAACATACGTCGTACACATGCCCCATGCGCATAGCCCGGCAGAAACGTGGGGACCCACCACCCCATTTGGCGGCTTATGACTGCTACAAATGCGGGAATATGGGGCATTTTGCTGCCGGCTGTGTGCTACTGTGTAAATGGTGCAAGGTGGTGATGCAAGGCCATCAGGCCCGTTATTGCCCAAAGCGGGTAAAGGCTGCAGAAAAGCCCCAGACGTCCCAGAAGGCTGGAAATGAGCCCGCCCCTACAACACCCCCGAAGGAGGAAGAAGACGCCCCAGCTGTTGCTGCAGCTGACGCCGTATCACCTTCGAAGGTGCAAGGCACCCCGGCCGTGCCCCCACCCCGCCCCTCCAAAAGAAAGCGGCCGGCAGCCCTCGTGACCCCGGTAAAGAAACGCCGGGGATGAGAGATATTAGCGACAGTGATGATGGCGGGGATTTAATTATAATTGAAGACGACGTGGAACCTTCACCTGCCCGCCGGGAGCTCAATTACCGGCGTATAAACAGGTATTGCGATGAAGATCACCAGTCGGCTGAAGATGTGAAAAATTGTCATATATGTAACCCCGCCACTGAGTCGGAAGAAGAAGGGTAGCTGGAGTGTTTTGCTGTTACTTAATATAATAAAATTTCTCAGACATATATTGTTTTGTGTACTTATTTAATTGTGGGGTATTTCTTTTTTGTTGCTTGCAAAGTGTGTTATATACACCACACATGTGTAGGGTGCTACATGCGTGCACCCACACGTACATACACACCTGCTAACAATCTGTATAAATGCTTTAGTTTCATTGTGTGTTACGCTGCCTGACATAAGCACGGTAGCATATACAGTATGCATATGTAGTAGGTAGCATATGCACTTACATTAAGGCGTGCCCCATGAAGATATGCGGTGTTAAGCAACCCGTGCTTACCCAAAAGGGAGCTATGCTTGCCGTAAGAAGTAGCTAGCAGAGAATGTGTAGTCAGCCATATAGGAGCGATATTGATGAGTACAGCGTGAAACGAGCAAGCAAGCAAACCTTTGTGATTTTGACGCGGGGTTTTGTATTTTGAAAGCATGACACCTGAAGCGTCCGGGAACAATTGTCCGGGAACAAGTTTCATGTTCCTGGACACAGTGGTTGACGCATGGGTACACAACAGCTTCGCGGAAAGCGTTAAAGTTGGCATGCAGCACGTGCTTCTTGCTGGATGAGCGCAAAATGCGCATGCTCTAGAAACAGTTTATTTCAGTTGTCTTCTGCTATTCATATGGGCAAGGAGTAAATGGATATCTCTCTCTAAATTAGCAAATAGTGAATTAGAATATTACAGAAATAGAATAGAATAGAATAGAAATAGTTGAGAGAGTTACCCATTTACATTGTTACCATACGGCAACTTCACTTTTGCGAACCAACACCATTTTGCCATGAAGTTTGTGGACATGCTCTTGATGAGGGTAAAAATGCTAATGATACAGCGGTTACTAAGGCTGAAAACAGCCCACCCTATTTGTAATGAATTAGATAATAAGTCTAAAACGGTTTGTAAGCTACATTATTTAATGCATAAGTATAAACATTTAGCAGAGCCGGAAATACGCCTTCCTTTTCTGGTGTTGAAACAATCCCGAATGCATGTTGCCGGCTCTCCCCGGCAGTGTGTGCCCCTCATCTTCGTATATGATGGGAAGCTGTGTGGTGTTGTGACGACTTAATTTGAGGGGTGTGTGATTACACGCCATTTTATGTACCGGTAGCTGAAGGCTGAGCAGAAAATCTCCCGTAGTGGTTCTTCGGCTGCAACGAAAAGAAGCCGTGTTTAATTATTGATCATCATACACATTATAAAGCACACAAGTGGCACTCTTGCTAATATGTTAAATAAGATTGCAAGATGCAGTAAGGTCTGTTGGCACTTACCGTTCCTTCTTTTCTTCATTCCTGATGTAGAAGCGTTCTAGTAGTTCAAAATCCACATGCAGCTTCAATATTTCGATGTTGAATTGGTTAAGATGGAAGTAGAGGTGTCTAAAAAGCTCCCAGTTGCTATACACCTCTACAGCCAGATAGCATAGGATTCTGTGCGCGACTGGGTACATGAAGGTGCGGTTGGGGAAGCAGATTGCTGCAGATTGCTGCAGATTGCATTGTATGATAGCAGGCTGGGCAGTATTTGCACATAGACTGGTATTGATTTAAATAGATTGTTTAGATACGGTTTTATGCAATTTAGCTTTTACGCTGTGTGGTTGCATAGAATGCGAGCCTATAATTTTTTACTGAGTTAAACTTTGTGACACTCACCAGGTGGGAGGGAGTGAAAGGTTGCAGGTAATTAAATTAGCCGCGTGCACTGTTAAACTGTGCGAGACTGGGTATTATGACCCTAGATGTAAGTACATAATTACCATATGTGTTTGGAGAATGACGCTAACGTAGTAAACCTTATGTTAATAAATACCATGTTTATGGATTAGTGGATATCAAAGATGATTGGGGCGTTATGTTTATGGCTTAGTGGAGATTAAAAGATAACAAAATCAGCATGTGGTAGTTTGATAAATGACTTTTTAATGAGGGTGATGTACGGGGTGGTGGTTACGTAATAGTGGGCTGGAGTAGCAACCTAGCTACTAATGTGATTTTAAATTGTTGTACTGGTTTAAACACCAATAGGCAGAAACACATAGCCCAAACGCATCGGACCCATGAATATTCCGGGGTAGAATAGGTCTTCAGCAACCCATGCTTGCTGTGAAAGGCGACTATGCTTGTCGTAAAAGGCGACTAACGGGATCGGGTGGTCAGGCTCGCTGGTATATATCCTGTATATATAGTATCAAGTAACTAATTTCCTCTAATAATAGATTACTAGTATCACCTTCGGCAAGCACAATCACTCAGCAGGATCATTTGGGCAGTTGTAAAAATTCATAACCCCTATTGTGAAACTGTCCACGTGGCCACACCAAGTAAATCTTTCCAATAGCCTCGAATAACCATTACATTACATTACATTACATTACATTACTTTACATTAGTATTTTATTGTAGAGTATTATATTATAGAGTGTCATATAAAGAGAGTTCTATATTATTGAGTATTATAGATTACATTTACACACACACACACACACACACACACACACACACACACACACACACACACACACACACACACACATATTATGTATATACATACATGCATCCAAGTTATCATACACACCATACACACATACAGCCATGTAATTATACGTACACACTGTATAGGTAGGAAGTCAGTTTGCATCAAATCTTTATAACCGGTGAGATTTTGATAACTTCACACCTGATTTATTTGTCTGAATGGAAGGTCTGAAAACAAGGGCCGAACCGCTGCACAGTAATCTTATAGAATCAAAGTACCGTTGTGCTGCATATATATGCATACAGAACATATATGTTTCGATGACGAGTCATTCCTTAAAAAAGTATGATGTATAGTATAAGTACATACACTTAAAAGTAGACACATGTTTACGATAATAATGACAGAATGATAAATAAACGCTGGTCGGTTTAGTTTAAATCCCATTAGTCCCATAAATCCCATAAGTTGCCATTTTTTAAACATCTTTTCATGAGATTAAAGAAATGATGGTGCAGAAAAAAAGACTGGCTATTTACATTATAACCCTGATGCAATCGTGTCACTCAATACAATCCACAAAGAACAATACATAGGGCGCCTTTTTACTATTTATTCCTTATTTTATATCAATAATTCGTTTACGGGAAACAAAGAATGAATTTATTTAACAAATATGATTATATCATGAAATGTTTAGTGGTGTCGCAAATCGATTTTTAGATATCAGTAACTGAATTTTATCATATCAAATAATGTACTATCCAAAATAATTATCAGTGACAATGTAACTGGATAGATCTGAGGGACCTTTCTCCTTGCTCATTGTTAGATGAGGAACACTTTATGTTGAAATGCCCTCTCTAAAAAGATCTGAAAATGAAACTAATATCACCACCCGCCTTCGCTATACAACCAATATCACTTAAAATACCACAACATTCACAAGTGCCTTATGCAAAATGATCTCCTATTTCATTTACAAAATGTTAATGCAAAGTTAATCTGCATTTCCTCTCTAGACAAAATAATAGCAATATTTGTATTACATGGTGTATATGAATGTTGACAACTACCCTTGTACCCTTAGCCCTGTGGGTGTTTGTATACATCTTCTTCGTGCCACATCAAGCTCATTGTGAGGAATATATTGCGTACTTTAGTGAAGATTTGTTGACATGGTGTTTCAGGTGTTATGTGCACACGGTAATGACTTTGCGTTTTAAAATGATTAAAACTCATTGTGGCGTGTATTATAGTCTCATCCAATACACAGCTATATATTTGTGTAGAAAACCCGCGCACTATACTCGCAAAAATATAGTTTCTTTCAAGTGTGAAATACTAGTTGATTTTCGTACATTTTATGCTAAATTATCAATAACACATTATTTAACTAAATTTGCTTCATGAAGAAAAATGCATGCGCGTGCATATTGGTATTAAAAGTCTTAGATTTCTCAAATATGTATTAGTTTTTCGAGGCCTAACTTGGGGTTGTGATGAAAAAGTGCCAAATTAGGTTGCATAAACATAAATTTTCAGAGACTTAAAGTTTCATTATTAAATAAGAATATCAAGAATGTTTTATCACATTCGTGTTGTAAAGTTAGCAGAGTTTCTGCTAAGGACTAAGGACCTTATTGCGTAATTAATAGAGATAGAGATAGCGACCTAAAATTGGCAAATTACACGCGATTTCACGTGTCCGCCCTTTTTGTTGAAGGCGAAGACAATGATGCGTCGTGCCACTGCGAACATCCCCTGCCAAGTTGAATAAACATTCTGCGATAGCGCGGCAGAGTTGACCAGAGGCTATCAGTAGCGTTTCTTATCCAGCTTATTTAGGTCCGTGATGTGATTCTCTTAGGGTAGCCAAATGCCGAGGATAAATGTATCAACGGGATTCCCAGGAACATTGGGGCTTTTCGTCGCCAGGAATATTCACAGGGGTCTAAAATATCATCAAACTGGACAGCGTTGGTCTTTGTCTGACTGGCATAAACAACGCTTACGTGTATGGTGAATTGAATGTTAATCTTAATTGCCTTTGATAAACAAACATATTTTTAAGGACGGTGACATGATAACTACAGCTTTAAGTAAGCTGTAGCTACCTTGGGATGATATGAAATCAAAATGTTCCATAATCATACTTATTTTGCTGATTAAGCTTGGTACAAACAGTAACAGTATGCAGATGTGTTTGGTTTTAACATATCCACAAAATCAATTGAGGCTTAAGAGTAGCGTGTTCCTGACTATTGAAAATATAGTACATATGCCATCAATTTTACGAACAGCTTCTGACAGAAGTCGGAACATGTATCTATACACTGTTTAAAATGCCACAGTCAGATCAATATTTGCATACTACTCAGGTTGTGAGCTCGATTACCACTTAGTAACTGAAATACACTGGTGATAGAAACAAACAACTGCATTTAAATTGAAAGGAGCCCCAGCGAGGTTCAGTCTGTTGCAAAATATAGACTTGCTTCATCGAGGACTATCTCATTGCTATAAGGGCTAGGCGGAGGTTTAGTAAAATAGTATTGTACAAGACAATCTGGTTGTGAGCATGTATCTTCAGAACTCGTGAACGTCATTATCCTGTCTACGTCAAGGCGAACCGTTCCAACAAATATAGCTGTATGTAAAGCGTTTGCGCATCCGTCATTACCGTTTGCCAAAACACACATTTATTTTGTAGGCTAAAAGTTCGGATACTGACATTGATAAAACTAACATATGTGGTGATTATTACCAATGATTATGACATTGTCATTAAAAAAAACTAAAGCCCTAAATAGTTTTGATGCTATTTTGTATGATAAATGTTTTTTTGTATTATATATATGTATAAATATTGTTTTATTAATCTTTATCTAATGCCATTAAATCAACTTAAAAAGTATCGACTGGCATAGCAGCAAGTCCCTTGTGCTAAAACCGTCGATCCTGGTTACGTTAATTAATGCACGTACAGCTTCCAGCAGCTGCGACGTTACATCGAGTTACAAACCACGAAATCGGGAATGTAAATATTAGAAACTCCGGCCCGTAACATAACCCGCAAGAGCTGACCAATGAAATCCGAGAACGAGCAATGCCGGTATTCGCTGGTTTACGCTGAAAAGGGAGGAGCTTGATAAAATCGTTCATTCGCAGTAATTTCCCATGACAAATAACGACGTTAATTCGACAGAAAACCGATGTTGAGAAAGAGTCCCCAAAACGTCTTTTTTTCTCAATGACCATATACGGAAAATAACGACGTATTCGTGTTTGCACAGCCAAGCTATTTCATAGGCTACACATGTTACACATCAACTCCAGCATATAAAACCATTCCGTCACTTGCAGCAGCACCACACTGGGTAGAACACTTGACAATGGAGAAGGTAAGTTGTTTTCAAATTATAGATAAGGCTAACTAAAACACATTCTGCAGGGGAACCTACACTATGTACGAGTATTTAAGGAAACCCTGAGCCTAGAGCTGGAAAGGGGATGAGTAAAGGCTACTACAGCTGAGAAAGGGATGATAGTTGAATGGAGGTTAATGTTTTATTAAAAATATATTCTGGGATATGTACGAGACACAATGTTTACCGTTATCCATATGCTTAAAATTTATACTTTGGCTTCAATGTCGGATTTCCTCTCCCCACTCAATTCGTTAAGAATTTCTTATGAACATTGCAGATTTTATATTTACTTAGGTGTCTATCTGCTGAAATTAGTTCTGTCTAAACTGAACTTTAATTAATCCGTATCCCCACTAAATTAACGGTCCCGAATTAACTAAACTGCCGGGGGAAAAGAAAGTATACACCCATGTTTGTGTGACTTATATGAAACAAACAAGAAATGGATATATTCGATGGGGATGTGTTTGATACGGGTAACTAGTTGTGTTTGATACGGGTAACTAGTTGTGTTTGATACGGGTAACTAGTTGTGTTTCTGGCCTGACGTTTTCAGTGTTTTGACAACTTTTTTCAGCCAGGTAACGTCTGGATAACGTGTGTAATGTTTGGGCAAATCCAATTTTAAGTGTTACCTTCTTTTGCCGGGAAGTTTACCTTCATTGATCAGTAACTGAAATCTGTCTGATGTGGACTTCTTTTACTCTGAATTACTGATTGAAATTATGGGACAATGTATTATCGCTTTCAAATTCGGAATTAATGTTTATACATCTCCGTCACGCATCCAGTAGGCAGTTCTTCAACTTAGATTGAAGCCGACAAAGGCCTTGACTCAAATGTAACATTGTATTACGGTTAATGACTAATAGATGAAAATAACTCTTTACCAAATCACACATACTCCAGTTTGTTTTATTCCAACCTGCTTGTTGGGATTTATACCTACTTGTTGGAATATATACCTACTTGTTGGAATATATACCTGCTTGTTGGAATATATACCTACTTGTTGGAATATATATCTACTTGTTGGAATATATATTTACTTGTTGGAATATATACCTACTTGTTGGAATACATACCTTCTTGTTGGAATATATACCTGCTTGTTGGAATACATAGGTACATGTTGGAATATATACCTACTTGTTGGAATATATACCCACTTGTTGGAATATATACCCACTTGTTGGCATACATACCTACTTGTTGGCATACATACCTACTTGTTGGAACATATACCTACTTGTTGGAATATATACCTTCTTTTTGGCATATATATCTATTTGTTGGCATATATACCTACTTGTTGGCATATATATCTACTTGGCATATATACCTACTTGTTGGAATATATACCTACTTGTTGGCATGCATACCTACTTGTTGTAAAATATATCTACTTGTTGGCATATATACCCACTTGTTGGCATGCATACCTACTTGTTGGAATCCTCATACCCCCTGTTGTCAGAATCCCATGTTTGCCTCTCCGTTAGGATACATAAGGTCCACAGTTCATAATATACTACTCAACATTTGTAAGGGAAATATATTACCTCAAAGTAGATACATTTTATGGATAATAACTTATTTAATACTGTAAAGGTGACGTTTCGGTATAGATCCTTATACCGTGGTCAAGCAAGACTGAATGAGGAACATTGTACAGAATATATATAGTAGGTGGAGGATTAACAGTAACAACAATTGCAATTGGTTAAATAGACATAATATAATTTGACAACATTTCAATTACATAAAAAACTTTCTTTTGCCCCTCAGTTAATGTATTGTATATCTTTTTGGTTCATATTTTCACCACTTATGTCAACCACCGGTTTGCCTGCCTCGATGTTTTTTTAGGAAATGTAATTGCTTTTATTTTGAAGCAGACTTTCAATTGTTTCAAATGTTGATTCTTCAAGGTTCCGATAATACTGCTGCTTCTCCTGCTGATTTGTCACTCGTGCTTCAGCCAGGGTAAGTTGGTTACTGTCGCCCAAACGTATCACATATCTCTTGCCCTATTGACACTTTACGTTTTATTCTATGGAATAACCATAGATTGAATTAAATCATTAGCTCTTCAAAGTAAGTTGAGTACGAAATATTAGAGTCCAGGTATTGAATCAGAAGTGATTGCATTATTATGATAAATGAATGGTATTATAGACCTACTGTAATATCCCCATATCGAAAAGAAATCGGATTCATACCTCTTTAACAAATTCAGGTGTCATCATTTGTGGGAAGAAAAATGTGAAGTTTCAGCTACATTGATCACGTGGTTTCTGAGGTGAAGAACATTATGATGGCAATCTCATTAAAATCAGATCTAAGTTCTCGCTGCTGCTAAACAAAGATCTGAGGACATCCCATAACGGGTCACGTCAGAACGACCTTTCATCCGACCAAGATCGATTTACCAGATCATGAAAGTGACAGTCGGAATGTATTTCCTAAATATGCAACCTTGGAAACGTTATCACGGGGTATTCCGAACGACAGTTACGGCCCGTACGACTGATTCCATCACAATTATCTCTCGCTTCCGTGGGATAAACATTAGAACGGACGAGGCGTAGCACAGTACGTAGGAAACACTGTCATACACTCTCAACCATATACACTCTTCAAAAAAAGAAACGCACAGGTAGTGTGTAGTTCATTGAACCTGACTACACAAAACATTGGGTATATAAATTGGATATATGTTATTGCAAAATGTTGGTGACCTTATATTCGACAAACGGTGCGTCAAAACGCAGCCATTGTCGATTTGCAATGTTTTTAACGGCATTGTTTTGACAATTGTTAAAAAAATGTCATGGAGGAAAATAGTAAAGCAAAGTGCACGTGCAAGTTATAGCATTTGCAACTCGTGGTAGTGGCAATAAAAAGGCAAGTATATGCCAATAATTTGTCATTCAATTGTCAACACGTTCGAAAATGCCGAGACTCAGCGCTGCCGATTGGAACATCGCCACAGGACGTATCCAAACGTATCCAAACGTATCGCCACTTTAACGTCCATCACAGCACAATGTGCCGCCTTTGGGAACGATACACACAGTTCAATTCCACTGCAGACCGTCCGTGAACCAGCCGACCAAGAGTTACCACCCCTGCTTAGGATCACTAAATTCGACTGTTCCACATACGCCATCACAAAGCCACAGCTTCGAAGACTGTAGGACGCATGGTTTGAGGAGGATATCGCACCAGACTGTCAGGAACCATCTTCGCGAGGCTGGAATCCGACTCAGAAGACCAGTTATCGTCCCTGTTTTGCAACAGATCCATCGACAGTGCCTTACCTTAAAGCCTTGGAATTTGAGAAAATGGAGACGAGTGTGGTTTAGCGATGAATTACATTTTCTTCTTCACCGGCGAGATGGAAGACAACGTGTTAATCGTTGTCAAAATCAGCGTTTTGCCTACATTGTGTACGTGAATTCGACAATTTTTGTGGCTTTAGTGTCATGGCTTTGGGGGCCATATCCTACGAGATCTGACTTGATTGTGGTTCAGGGAAATTTGACAGCGAATCGGTGCATGAATCAAATTCTTCAACCCTAAATTCTTCCAATCATTGACCGCCAGAGGGATCTGTTTCATCAGGACAAAGCTCGAAGCACACAACTCGTGTTACGGTAGACTACCTTCATAATACCAACATCAACGTTTTGCCCTGGCAGTCGAGATCTCCAGATCTCAACCTAATCGAACACGTCTGGCATGAATTCGATCGACGTGTACGTCAACGTCAGAACACGCAGCAGACACTCCCGCAACTTGTCAACGCGTTACGAGCAGAATGGCGCAGAAATCCGCAGGGCAGAATTCTTTGACTTATCCAGTGAGTGCCGAGGAGATGCAGAGATTGCTGCCCGGGGCAGTGACACGAGATATTGAGTTCAGCACAACCTTGTAGCTTTATGTGACATGACAGTGAACAGTTTTCATGTGATTATCGAGCTCCAAAATTTCATATTTGTATCTATGATATTAAACTATATATATCGTCTTTATTAGGTACAATATATTTACTACACATCTACCTGTGCGTTTCTTTTTTTGAAGAGTGTATAAGACATTCCGAAAGGTTCACTTGTTCAGTTTTCGAAATTTTAATCGTGAATTGTGTCAATATATTTTTCAACTAACTTCTTATTTTGATGACTATCTCACCCACCACGTTTCAGACCAATGGTCATATAATGTTTTGAGGAATTGTTTTACTAAGAGAAATATCAACGATGGCTGGCTGCACATATAATATATAGATATATCCCTTGAATACACTTGAAACCCTTTATAGCAGCAAACACCCACTGCGTCCACTGAATCCATGAAGCCATAAGCACCTGAAGTTCACAAGATCGGTTCGACAATTGTACAGTTTTTGTATCATAGTTGTTCCTCCTGACACATGTCCTATCGTCCAGACAGTATCTGGATTCACCTGTGAAAACGCCCAACCCGCTAGTGGCGATACTGATTTACCCACAACATCCTTAGCTAGCGAGTGTGTAGAGAGAGTGAAATGCGTTGTATACACTTTTCAACAACCCATGCTTGTCGTAAAAAGCGACCAACGGGATCGGGTGGTAAGGTTCGCTAACTTAGTTGACGCATGCCATCTTACCCAAATGCACATACCAGTGTTTATGATATCAATCACTGGTACAAACAAACAAACAAGCACACACACAAACATATGTCTTGGCACGTCACTCCTTTTAAAGGAGTAAACAGAACTGACTGATACTTACTTGAGCTGTGTCCTGTGTGATCCAGATCCGTGTGAAAACTTCACAGAACTTGTAAACATCGAGGTTCGACAGCCCAACGACATCGGATGGCTCGATACCGATGACACACAACTGCAACCGGGGTGGTATGCGGCCCCAGTGAAATGGAAGCTGCTCAGCCGGGACACTGGAAAAGGCTTTACTTGTAACACCATCAACCCGATTTACAGAAAGTGTAAGTCACGTGTTTGCATGTTGTGGCGGTGTGTGGCAACATAGTGCTGTTGTTACATGATGTGGTTGTGTGTGGTATCATAGAGTGACATGTTGTGTCGGTGTGTGACAACATAGTGGTGTGGTTACATGATGTGGTTGTGTGTGGTACCATAGAGTGACATGTTGTGTCGGTGTGTGACAACTTAGTGGTGTAGTTACATGATGTGGTGGTGTGTGGTAGCATAGAATGACATGTTGTGACGGTGTGTGACAACATAGTGGTGTGGTTTTATGGTGCAGTGGTGTGTGGTAGCATAGAGTGACATAGTGTTGCGGTGTGTGACAACATAGTGGTGTGGTTTCATGATGTGGTGGTGTGTGGTAGCATAGAGTGACATGGTGTGACGGTGTGTGACAACATAGTGGTGTGGTTACATGATGTGATGATGTGTGGTCGCATAGAGTGACATGTTGTGATGGTGTGTGACAACAGAGTGGTGTGGTTTCATGGTGCGGTGGTGTGTGATATCATAGTGTGACATAGTGTGATGTTGTGTGACAACATAGCGGTTTGGTTATAAGATGTGAGGGTGTGTGGTAGCACAGAGTGACATGGTGTGATGATGTGTGACAACATAGCGGTGTGGTTACATGATGTGGTGGTGTTTGATTAAATAGGATGACGTGGTTATATCTTGGGCTGGTTTGTGGTGATTCGTGGTTATGTGTAGTGATGTTTTGGGATGTATTGTGATGTGTGGTGAGGTGATGATTTGTGATGTGTGGTGATGTATGGTGAAGTGTGGTTGTGTGTGGTGGTGTGCGATAATGTGTGTCGATATGTGTTGATGTGTTTTGGAGTGTAATAATGTGTGGTGATATGTTGTAATGTGTGTTGACGTGTGGTGATGTGACGTGATATGCAGTGATGTGTTGTGTAGTGAAGTGTAGTGATGTGTGGTGATGCGTTGTGGTGTGTGTTAGTTTGTGTTGATGTGTGTTGATGTGTTGCAATGTGTTGCAATGTGTTGATGTGTGTTGATGTTTGTTGATGTGCTGCGATGTGTGTGATATGTTTTGATGTGTGTTGATGTGTGGTGATGTCTAGTGTCGTGTGGTAATGTGTGTTAGTTTGTATTAGTGTGTAGTAATGTGTGTTCATGTGTGTTGATGTGTAGTGATGTGTTTTGATGCATTGTGATGTGTGTTGATGTGTGTTAGTTTCTGTTAGTGTGTTGATGTGTGTTGATGTGTAGTGATGTGTAGTGTCGTGTGGTAATGTGTGTTGAAGCATTGTGATGTTTGTTGTTGTGTGTTAGTTTCTGTTAGTGTGCTGATGTGTGCTGATGTGTTTTGATGTGTGTTGATGTGTGTTGATGTGTGTTAGTTTGTGTTAGTATGTGGAGATGTGCGTTGTTGCATGATGATATGTGTTGATATGTTGTGATGTGTCTTGATGTGTTGTGATGTATGTTAGTGTGTGTTGATGTGTTGTGATGTGTGTTTATGTGTTACGATGTATTGTGATGCATTGTGATGTATTGTGATGTGTTGTGATGTGTTGTAGGTTATGTTGATATGTATTGATGTGTGTTGGTGTGTTGTGATGTGTTGTAGGTTATGGTGATGTGTGTTGATGTGTGTTGATGTGTTTTAGTTTATGTTGATGTATGTTGATGTATGTTGGTGTGTGCTAGTTTGTGTTAGTGTGTGGTGATGTGTGGTGATGTGTGTGATACATGTGATGTATGTTGACGTTTGGCGAAGTGTGTGGTGATGTGTGATGATGTGTGGCGAAGTGTGTTGTGATGTGTGGTGATGTTTGTTGATATGTGTTGATGTGTTTTACTGTGTTGTGTTTTGTGTTATCTGCCTTCACTGTAGTAACATCATCAGGACACCATTACATGGCTTTCTTTATTTCATCAGTATCTTTAGTATAGAATAGAAAGTCATAACTGAGTGTTTTATTTCAATTCATAATTTGGCTGTTTTAATGACATCACAGTTTAATTTCAGTTAGTTCTAAAACTCTAATTCTGTTTGTTTCCAGCTAAAAGTGGAGATACCTCTGTTGTGTGTGTTAGGTCGAATCGTGACAAATGTTTCAAGTCATTTTCCATCGAGACGAGGATGTGTGGCGATAGAGAAATATATAATCTCACCACGAGCGTTAGTCAATCAGGATTTTGCTTTGGTAAGTCTTAGAGTACTACTTTACTATCTCACCACTCTAAACTGTCTAGTGACTACACACCATGGTTCTCACCCCCTCTGCACTGTCATGGCAATGACGCCCTGATTCTCACCCCCTCTGCACTGCCATGGCAATGACGCCCTGGTTCTCATCCTCTCTGCACTGTCATGGCAATGACGCCCTGATTCTCACCCCCTCTGCACTGTCATGGCAATGACGCCCTTATTCTCACCCCCTCTGCACTGTCATGGCAATGGCGCCCTGATTCTCATCCTCTCTGCAATGTCATGGCAATGACACCCTGATTCTCACCCCCTCTGCACTGTCATGGCAATGACGCCGTTATTCTCACCCCCTCTGCACTGTCATGGCAATGACGCCCTGATTCTCACCCCCTCTGCACTGTCATGGCAATGAGGCCCTGATTCTCACCCCCTCTGCACTGTCATGGCAATGACACCCTGATTCACATCCCCTCTGCACTGTCATGGCAATGACGCCCTGATTCTCACCCCTCTGCACTGTCATGGCAATGATGCCCTGATTCTCACCCCCTCTGCACTGTCATGGCAATGACACCCTGATTCTCGGCCCTTGGGAACTGTCACAGTGACCACAGCTTGATTTTCACCACCTTGAAACTGTCCTGGTAATCACAGCCTGATGCTAACCCCTCCAAACTGACGAAGTGACCACACCCTGATTCTCACCCCCTCCAAACTGACATAGTGACCACACCCTAATTCTCACCCCCTCCAAACTGATATAGTGACCACACCCTGATTCTCACCTCCTCCAAACTGACATAGTGACCACACCCTGATTCTCACCTCCTCCAAACTGACATAATGACCACACCCTGATTCTCACCTCCTCCAAACTGACATAGTGACCACACCCTGATTCTCACCCTCTCCAAATTGATATAGTGACCACACCCTGATTCTCACCTCCTCCAAACTGACATAGTGACCACACCCTGATTCTCACCCTCTCCAAACTGACATAGTGACCACACCCTGATTCTTATTCCCTCCGAACTGTCACAGTGACCACAGCTTGATTTTCACCACCTTGAAACTGTCCTGGTAATCACAGCCTGATGCTAACCCCTCTCAACTGTCATAACGACAGCACCCTGATTCTCACCCCTCCAAACTGACATAGTGACCACACCCTGATTCTTATTACCTCTTAACTGTCATCGTGACCACACCCTGGTTCGCATCCAATCTACACTGTCATAGCTAACCACATCCGGAATTTTACATGACCAAACTGACATACTGACCACACCCTGATTTCCAGGTCTCGTAACTGTCACAGCAACCACACCCTGAATTTCACCTCCTCAAAACTCTTTTGATTTTCAAAGATTCAACTACACTACTGATTTAATCCCCCACAAAAGCGTCATGGTGTCCAAAAAATGATTTTTCACCCCTTTGAAACTGACATAATGACCACAACATAATCGTCACCCTTTGAAAATGTCAAGTCAACCACTACCTGATTTCCACACCTTTGAAACTGTCATGGCAAATACACCATGATTTTAGCACCTTCCAAATTGTCATGGCAACCACATCCTTATCGTCATCCAAGCGGAAGTGTCATTGCCACCACACACTGATGTTCAACCCTTCAACTGTCATGTGGTCCAGGCACTGATTTTGAAACCTTCATAGCGACCACACCCTGACTTTCACCCCCTCAAAACTGTATTTGCGACCATACCAAGATTTGCACGCATTCAAAACTGTCACACCGACCATGTCCTGATTTGCACCTACTCGAAACTGCATAGAGACAATACCCTGGTTCTGTCCCCTTCAAAACTTCTTGGCAACAACAGCCTGCTTCGGACCCGTTCAAAGCTGTCATGGTAACCACATTCTGATTTTCGCACCTTTGAATTTGTCTGTACGACCACATCCTGACTTCCACCCCTGCGAAACTATTATAGTGACCACACACTGATTTTCAAAACTTCGAAAGTGTAATGGCAATCACACCCTGAATTTCATCCCCTCAAAACTGTAAAAGAGACCTACCAGAATTGTTTGCGTGCATATCTTGATTTCCACCCATTCGAAACATATCATGTCGTTTACACAATGATAACCATCTTTAAAACCTATCATGGCGACCACACCTGCTTATCATCCTTTACAAACTGTCATGTCGTTAACACACTGACTACCTGACTTTAACAACTGTCATGCCGTTCACACACTAATTACCATCTTCAAAAACCGACATGGCGACCACATCCTGATTATCTCCCTTTAAAAACTGGCATGGCGACCACACCTGCTTATCGCCCTTTACAAACTGTCATGGCGTTCACACACTGGTAACAATCTTTAAAAACTGTCCTGGTGACCACATCCTGATTATCACCCTTTCCAAACTGTCATGTCGTCTACACACTGATTACCATTTAAACACTGACATGGCGACCACATCCTGATTATCTCCCTTTTAAAACAAGCAAGCCGACCACCCCTTGATGATAACATTAAAAAAACTGTCATAGCATTCAGATATTGATTAGCAACCTTCAACAAACTGATGTATTTGCATAGATGCTGTCTTTGGCTCTTTTATTCTTATTTCAAAACACTTTCTGGAAACTAATTAAGCTTCATATTTCATTTGGCAGATATCACAGACTGTGAGAGATATAAACCTTGTGCAAATGGGGGCACGTGCACGGAGATATGGAATGGCTACAGCTGCGCCTGTCCACCTCAGTTTTCGGGTGCGAACTGTACAGGTAGGTTTCAGAATGGCCATGATGGAATGAGTTCGCATCAATGCATCTTTTAAGAGTTTTTCAGCAATATGACGGCGTGTCAGATTGTTTTTGTTTGTTTGTTTGCTGTATGACGCCACACTCAGCAATATTCCAGCTTGATTGTCACCCTTTAACAACTGGGATAGCGTTCACACACTGAGATTCATCCTTTGGGAACTATCATTGCGATCATATCCTGATTTTCAGGCCGTTGGTCCATCATTCGGAACTGTTATGTAACCATGCTCTGATTTTCACCCCTTCGAAACTGTTATAGCGACCACAACCTGATTATGACACTTTAAGAACTGTCATGGCGACCACAACCTGATTATGACACTTTTAGAACTGTCGTTGACACACTAACTACCACCCTTTACAAACAGCCATTGCATCACACACTGATTGTCACACTTCTAAAGCTGTCATGGCGTGCAGACACTGATTTCCACTCTTCTAAAACTGTCATGAAGACCATGCCCTGATTATCACAATTGAAAACAACTTTCACAATTGCCGCCCCTATGAACAGTATTTCAGTAACACTAGTCATAGGAAGTGCACTCTTCACGATTGAGAACTTCTTTTGGTAGCGGAAGTAGTGGTAGTTGTATCAGCAGCATATGCGGAAGATGCTGAATACATTTAGTGTCAATAATAATTACAAACTCCAATATGCCCATATCAAGGGAAACCTCCGGTCAGAATATAGACGAAAGAAAATCTGGAGTGAATGCTCACCATAAAATTAAAGCCACAAATATTTATTCTGTATCTATCCTTTCGTATTCTTTTGGGGTTGTTTATTGGACAAAACAAGAAATTCGCGGTATTGACACCCTCACACGAAGAGTCATGTCAGACAATGGAGTCAGCCATCCTCGCCCTTCCATTAATCGCTTATATTTACAAATCTATCTATCTATATATCGTATCTATATACGTGTAACACTGTAACAAACAACAAAGTCCCTTCATCTACAGACTTAACACAATCATTACATATTGCACGTTTGTTTTCCAGTCTCCATTGACCAGAAGCTAGACATCCTGATTGTAGAAGATGTTTCACGCTCCATCGGCAAACCCAACTTTGACGAAATGAAACGATTCCAAGAGAGTATGGTAAACTCTACCAACATAGGCCCTGATGCTGTTAACGTTGCATTGATAGCGTTTTCTTCAAAGGCGAGAGTGGTATTCAGATTCAATGAGCATAGCAACAACAAGTCGGGCGTTCTGGCAGCTCTCAAACAGCAGACATACGAAGAGGGTCCTTCTACGAACATCGGCGATGCCATCAAGCTGGCAACTAGTACAATTTCCAATGGCGACCGCAATGACGCTGACAACAAGGTCATCATGTTAACCGATGGGTACACCACAATTGAGGACCGGGAGGCCATTGCTGCCAGTATTGGTTCTCTGAAAGCCAAAGCTGAGGTATTTGTTGTTGCTATCTCGGAAGTAGATGCCAATTCCACAATCAACCTAATTGCTTCGAGACCTTCCAACATCTTCAAGATTGGCTCCCCTGATGCAGTCAGTGCTATCCTACAGAAGATGAAGGGTGGTCCCGACCTGACTTAACAGGTTGGATGAAATAGCTGCACTAAATGTTATTTCGTAACCAATAAATGGTCTGCATATGCTGCGAGTTTGTTGTTTCGTGTGTATGTGTGTGAAAGAGAGAGAGAGAGAGAGAATGTGTGTGTGTGTTTTTGTGTGTGTGTGAAAGAGAAAGTAACTGTGCGTGTGTTTGGGGGTTGGGGTGGGGTAGGGGTTGGTGAGGAGGTAGCACGGGGAATAAGGGGCGAGAATTTGAGGGATGAGGTATTCCTCGTGTCACAACCGCCCTGAATTTATGACCAAATTCTACTGAAGAATAAACCACACATTTCATTACTGAGTGTCTAGTGAAGCACCGCCAACAGTGGCTTTGCTGAGTGTTTAGTCAAGCAAAACCAACAGCAGGGGTACTACTGACTGTTAAGTGAAGCAAAACCAACAGTGGCATTGATGACTGTTTAGTGAAGCACAGCCAACAGCAGGGGAATTACTGTCTGTCTTTAAGCAGCCTGTCAGACGCTGTTGTAGCAATGAAAACGGAGTTGACATGGCTTTCAAAGGGTTTATTCATTCAATTATACGTTTCACACATTCACTCACACATTCTGTCTAGATGATGAACTGCATCGGCTGAAGAAATATCTAGTTAATGACGCATGCTCACTCACTCTCACTCACTCACTCACTCACTCACTCACTCACTCATTAACTCACTCTTCCTCTCGGTCCCTCAATCACTCTTTCCTATTCTGTCCAGTAAATGAGGCATGCTCACTCTCTCACTCACTCACTGTCTAGACGGTAAAACTGCATCGTCTAGGGACATATCTAGTAAATGAAGCATGCTCACTCATTCACTCAATCACTCACTCACATGATGTCTAAAAATGAAGCATGCTCACTCACTCACTCACGCACATTCTGTTTAGACAGTGAAACTGCATCGTCCAGGGAAATATCTAGTAAATGAAGCATGTTGACTCACTCACTCACTCACTCACTCACTCACTCACATTCTGTCTAGTAAATGAAGCATGTTGACTCACTCACTCACTCACTCACTCACTCACATTCTGTCTAGTAAATAAAGCATGCTGACTCACGCACAGGAGGGATGGCAAGGTTTTAGCAGTAGGCCTAATATCGTCACTAGCGGTTGCTCTGAAAAAGCAGTCGAGCGCAAAACTACGCCATGCTCCGAACCAGACACGTCACAGTGACGTCATAGCTCGCCCACATCGCGGTCGTAGTGTCGCCAGTCAAGATACTTCATGACTGGCAGTGAGATGTGTCACCCGTGTAAAGACGGGTGGGTACATTTTCAGTTTGTACTTTTAGAATCTTTAAGGACATACGATGAAACCAGAATAGTACATATAGTCAAAATGATGTACAATAGAATGAATGTTGCAGGAATTAGGTGCTTGCTTCACACAGTCTTTAGACCCAGGCGTTTGTTTAGCCTGTCACCGAGGATCAAAATGAATGTAAACATCTAAACCCCGCGTTTCATCTGATAAGCTTGTTCTATTTTATCAGTATATTGCAAACAAAGCTTGTGAACTGATAATAAGTATTATAACATTATAATTAACAAACGTATTTCTGCAGTGCACCAACATTGTTTTTGAAGAATGGCAAGGAAGTTCAGAATAAGGATATATGTGTGCAAATATGCACCATTCTCAGTAATTTCGAACTAATTTAAAACAGACGTTAAATCCGAAAACACTTTGGCTCATAGCACAGGTCCGTCGCCATGTCATTCTTTATCGCCCTACATTGCTTGCCAGGTGTGTGTACCTTCTTTACACAACCAAACACCGTGTCAAACAAATAGTGCTGTGTCGGCTACAGTTTCTGTCTCAGATAGAAAGCTTATCTGTGACCACTGTACTCGCGTCATGTGTATGCTGGAAGTATGACATTGCTTCTAAGAAATACTGAAAATACCATAGTTAGCTGACCTGTGACCACTGTACTCCCGTTATTTGTGTGCTGAAAGTATGACATTGCTTCTAAGAAATACCGAAAATACCATAGTAAGCTTATCTGTGACCACTGTACTCCCGTCATTTGTATGCTGAAAGTTTGACATTGCTTCTAAGAAATACAGGAAATACCATAGTAAGTTTATCTGTGACCACTCTACTCCCGTCATTTGTATCCTGAAAGTATGACATTGCTTCTAATAAATACCGAAAATACCATAGTAAGTTTATCTGTGGCCACCGTACTCCCGTCATTTGTGTGCTGAAAGTATGACATTGCTTCTAATAAATACCGAAAATACCATAGTAAGCTTATCTGTGACCACTGTACTCCCGTCATTTGTGTGCTGAAAGTATGACATTGCTTCTAAGAAATACCGAAAATACCATAGTTAGTTTATCTGTGGCCACCGTACTCCCGTCATTTGTATGCTGAAAGTATGACATTGCTTCTAAGAAATACCGAAAATACCATAGTAAGCTTATCTGTGACCACTGTACTCGCGTCATTTGTATGCTGGAAGTGTGACATTGCTTCTAAGAAATACCGAAAATACCATAGTAATCTTATCTGTGACCACTGTACTCCCGTCATTTGTATGCTGAAAGTATGACATTGCTTCTACGAAATACCGAAAATACCATAGTAAGCTTATCTGTGACCACTGTACTCCCGTCATTTGTGTGCTGAAGGTATGACATTGCTTCTAAGAAATACCGAAAATACCATAGTAAGCTTATCTGTGACCACTGTACTCCCGTCATTTGTATGCTGAAAGTATGACATTGCTTCTAAGAAATACCGAAAATACCATAGTAAGCTTATCTGTGACCACTGTACTCCCGTCATTTGTATGCTGAAAATATGACATTGCTTCTAAGAAATACCGAAAATACCATAGTAAGTTTATCTGTGACCACTCTACTCCCGTCATTTGTATGCTGAAAGTATGACATTGCTTCTAATAAATACCGAAAATACCATAGTAAGCTTATCTGTGGCCACTGTACCCCCGTCATTTGTGTGCTGAAAGTATGACATTGCTTCTAAGAAATACCGAAAATACCATAGTAAGCTTATCTGTGACCACTGTACTCCCGTCATTTGTATGCTGAAAGTATGACATTGCTTCTACGAAATATCGAAAATACCATAGTTAGCTTATCTGTGACCACTGTACTCCCGTCATTTGTATGCTGAAAGTTTGACATTGCTTCTAAGAAATACAGAAAATACCATAGTAAGCTGATCTGTGACCACTCTACTCCCGTCATTTGTATCCTGAAAATATGACATTGCTTCTAATAAATACCGAAAATACCATAGTAAGCTTATCTGTGAACACTGTACTCCCGTCATTTCTGTGCTGAAAGTATGACATTGCTTCTAATAAATACCGAAAATACCATAGTAAGTTTATCTGTGGCCACCGTACTCCCGTCATTTGTGTGCTGAAAGTATGACATTGCTTCTAAGAAATATCGAAAATACCATAGTAAGCTTATCTGTGACCACCGTACTCGCGTCATTTGTATGCTGAAAATATGACATTGCTTCTAAGAAATACCGAAAATACCATAGTAAGCTTATCTGTGACCACTGTACTCCCGTCATTTGTATGCTGAAAGTATGACATTGCTTCTAAGAAATACCGAAAATACCATAGTAAGCTTATCTGTGGCCACTGTACCCCCGTCATTTGTGTGCTGAAAGTATGACATTGCTTCTAATAAATACCGAAAATACCATAGTAAGCTTATCTGTGACCACTGTACTCCCGTCATTTGTATGCTGAAAGTATGACATTGCTTCTACGAAATACCGAAAATACCATAGTAAGCTTATCTGTGACCACTGTACTCCCGTCATTTGTGTGCTGAAAGTATGACATTGCTTCTAATAAATACCGAAAATACCATAGTAAGCTTATCTGTGACCATTGTACTCGCGTCATTTGTATGCTGGAAGTATGACATTGCTTCTAAGAAATACCGAAAATACCATAGTAAGCTTATCTGTGACCACTGTACTGCCGTCATTTGTGTGCTGAAAGTATGACATTGCTTCTAATAAATACCGAAAATGCCATAGTAAGCTTATCTGTGGCCACTGTACCCCCGTCATTTGTGTGCTGAAAGTATGACATTGCTTCTAAGAAATACCGAAAATACCATAGTAAGCTTATCTGTGAACACTGTACTCCCGTCATTTGTATGCTGAAAGTATGACATTGCTTCTAAGAAATACCGAAAATACCATAGTTAGCTTATCTGTGACCACTGTACTCCCGTCATTTGCATGCTGAAAGTATGACATTGCTTCTAAGAAATACCGAAAATACCATAGTAAGTTTATCTGTGACCACTGTACTCCCGTCATTTGTATCCTGAAAATATGACATTGCTTCTAATAAATACCGAAAATACCATAGTAAGCTTATCTGTGACCACTGTACTCCCGTCATTTGTGTGCTGAAAGTATGACATTGCTTCTAATAAATACCGAAAATACCATAAAAACTGTATAACCTGAAACACCAAACGATTTAAGACGCACGATTTTCTGTAATACGTTAAGATAGTGTGTGTGTGTGTGTGTGTGTGTGTGTGTGCGTGCGCGCGCGCGCGCGCATGCGTGCGTGCGTGCGTGCGTCCGTGCGTGCGTGCGTGCGTAAAACATCGGTTTTCTGAAGAATTACACCGGTGGGCACCATATCCTTGGCAAAATATCAAACGGTATCCATTGATTCTCACAGACAGCAAATACCTGAATGTAACAGAGAAATCTTGAAAACAACGTTTAGTATTTGACTTGCCTACAATGTAGGTTTGCTATTCAGAGTATTGATACTCATATGCAGATATTAGATTCATGCAACAACGAAATGCCGCTTGCGGGGGCCATTTATTTCATTGGCATAACAATTCCACCAACAATTAAAGTCCATAATTTGAAATAATGAGTAGGTAGCTGATGCTGTACACTCATCGGGCGTTCCAATTTAATTAATTTAATATCTGATTGTTCATCAGTGTATAGCCATTGAAACAAACAAGATAAGTCCTTATAATGATGACATATAGCACACCCCTTACCAATGGCATATGTCTACTAGTCGTTATGATACTTGAACTATGGGGAAGTGTGGCAAGGACACTAGTGCCAGTTGTTATCACTGGTGTTGTAATATGTATATATGTTGTATGTTTCTGTTCCAAAACAAAATAACGGTCTATTCAGTTATTGAAACATTTTAACTAAGAGAAGAGATATTGTAAAACCAACAACTTCTTTATGTTCAAGGTCTTGTTTTTAAATTATTCCTCTTAACAGTCTCTGAGTCGTATTCTGCTTGAACTAACAGATTGACTGTAAATTAGCAAAAACCAGATATACAAACTATTAACTTAAAACAAAAGCATAATTAGAACCATATATTGAAATGGTTACCCTACAGAAAAATGTGCCTGTCAAATAATGTATCCTAAAACTCAAATCTTTGATAGATTTTAATATATGTATTCTGCATTTGACAACCATCCATTAATACCATCTGCTACAGCTGAGGTATTTTAAATCTAGTTCAGCAGTGAATATATTTGAAAGTCAACCATTTGTTGAAAGGCAAACACTTCTCTGAGGCCAGTAGTTATAATGTTTACCTGCAATATATAGTTTTCTGAACAGCATATATGGGGGTTTTGGGTGGTGGGTAGCCTAGTGGTTAATGCATTCGCACTTCATGCCGAAAACCCGGGATCGATTCCCCCACATGGGTACAATGTGTGAAGACCTGATCTAGTGTTCCCCGCCCAGATATTGCTGGAATATTGCTAAGAGCGACGTAAAACTCAACTCACTGACTGAACAGCATATGCTTCATTTTAGCCTCTAGTGACCCAAGTCCGGATCCGAGCCAGAGCGAGAAGGTTACAAAAAGTCTGGTCTACACGGTAGGTTGTAGGTGGTAGATAGTGTCAATGTCCAGCTTAGCTTCATCTACACGGTAGGTGGTAGGTGGTAGATAGTGTCAATGTCCAGCTTAGCTTCATCTACACGGTAGGTGGTAGATAGTGTCAATGTCCAGCTTAGCTTCATCTACACGGTAGGTGGTAGATAGTGTCAATGTCCAGCTTAGCTTCATCTACACGGTAGGTGGTAGATAGTGTCAATGTCCAGCTTAGCTTCATCTACACGGTAGGTGGTAGGTGGTAGATAGTGTCAATGTCCAGCTTAGCTTCATCTACACGGTAGGTGGTAGGTGGTAGATAGTGTCAATGTCCAGCTTAGCTTCATCTACACGGTAGGTGGTAGGTGGTAGATAGTGTCAATGTCCAGCTTAGCTTCATCTACACGGTAGGTGGTAGGTGGTAGATAGTGTCAATGTCCAGCTTAGCTTCATCTACACGGTAGGTGGTAGATAGTGTCAATGTCCAGCTTAGCTTCATCTACACGGTAGGTGGTAGATAGTGTCAATGTCCAGCTTAGCTTCATCTACACGGTAGGTGGTAGGTGGTAGATAGTGTCAATGTCCAGCTTAGCTTCATCTACACGGTAGGTGGTAGGTGGTAGATAGTGTCAATGTCCAGCTTAGCTTCATCTACACGGTAGGTGGTAGGTGGTAGATAGTGTCAATGTCCAGCTTAGCTTCATCTACACGGTAGGTGGTAGGTGGTAGATAGTGTCAATGTCCAGCTTAGCTTCATCTACACGGTAGGTGGTAGGTGGTAGATAGTGTCAATGTCCAGCTTAGCTTCATCTACACGGTAGGTGGTAGGTGGTAGATAGTGTCAATGTCCAGCTTAGCTTCATCTACACGGTAGGTGGTAGGTGGTAGATAGTGTCAATGTCCAGCTTAGCTTCATCTACACGGTAGGTGGTAGATAGTGTCAATGTCCAGCTTAGCTTCATCTACACGGTAGGTGGTAGATAGTGTCAATGTCCAGCTTAGCTTCATCTACACGGTAGGTGGTAGATAGTGTCAATGTCCAGCTTAGCTTCATCTACACGGTAGGTGGTAGATAGTGTCAATGTCCAGCTTAGCTTCATCTACACGGTAGGTGGTAGGTGGTAGATAGTGTCAATGTCCAGCTTAGCTTCATCTACACGGTAGGTGGTAGGTGGTAGATAGTGTCAATGTCCAGCTTAGCTTCATCTACACGGTAGGTGGTAGGTGGTAGATAGTGTCAATGTCCAGCTTAGCTTCATCTACACGGTAGGTGGTAGATAGTGTCAATGTCCAGCTTAGCTTCATCTACACGGTAGGTGGTAGATAGTGTCAATGTCCAGCTTAGCTTCATCTACACGGTAGGTGGTAGGTGGTAGATAGTGTCAATGTCCAGCTTAGCTTCATCTACACGGTAGGTGGTAGGTGGTAGATAGTGTCAATGTCCAGCTTAGCTTCATCTACACGGTAGGTGGTAGGTGGTAGATAGTGTCAATGTCCAGCTTAGCTTCATCTACACGGTAGGTGGTAGGTGGTAGATAGTGTCAATGTCCAGCTTAGCTTCATCTACACGGTAGGTGGTAGGTGGTAGATAGTGTCAATGTCCAGCTTAGCTTCATCTACACGGTAGGTGGTAGGTGGTAGATAGTGTCAATGTCCAGCTTAGCTTCATCTACACGGTAGGTGGTAGGTGGTAGATAGTGTCAATGTCCAGCTTAGCTTCATCTACACGGTAGGTGGTAGATAGTGTCAATGTCCAGCTTAGCTTCATCTACACGGTAGGTGGTAGATAGTGTCAATGTCCAGCTTAGCTTCATCTACACGGTAGGTGGTAGATAGTGTCAATGTCCAGCTTAGCTTCATCTACACGGTAGGTGGTAGATAGTGTCAATGTCCAGCTTAGCTTCATCTACACGGTAGGTGGTAGGTGGTAGATAGTGTCAATGTCCAGCTTAGCTTCATCTACACGGTAGGTGGTAGGTGGTAGATAGTGTCAATGTCCAGCTTAGCTTCATCTACACGGTAGGTGGTAGGTGGTAGATAGTGTCAATGTCCAGCTTAGCTTCATCTACACGGTAGGTGGTAGATAGTGTCAATGTCCAGCTTAGCTTCATCTACACGGTAGGTGGTAGATAGTGTCAATGTCCAGCTTAGCTTCATCTACACGGTAGGTGGTAGATAGTGTCAATGTCCAGCTTAGCTTCATCTACACGGTAGGTGGTAGATAGTGTCAATGTCCAGCTTAGCTTCATCTACACGGTAGGTGGTAGATAGTGTCAATGTCCAGCTTAGCTTCATCTACACGGTAGGTGGTAGGTGGTAGATAGTGTCAATGTCCAGCTTAGCTTCATCTACAAGGTAGGTGGTAGGTGGTAGATAGTGTCAATGTCCAGCTTAGCTTCATCTACACGGTAGGTGGTAGGTGGTAGATAGTGTCAATGTCCAGCCTAGCTTCATCTACACGGTAGGTGGTAGGTGGTAGATAGTGTCAATGTCCAGCTTAGCTTCATCTACACGGTAGGTGGTAGGTGGTAGATAGTGTCAATGTCCAGCTTAGCTTCATCTACACGGTAGGTGGTAGGTGGTAGATAGTGTCAATGTCCAGCTTAGCTTCATCTACACGGTAGGTGGTAGGTGGTAGATAGTGTCAATGTCCAGCTTAGCTTCATCTACACGGTAGGTGGTAGATAGTGTCAATGTCCAGCTTAGCTTCATCTACACGGTAGGTGGTAGATAGTGTCAATGTCCAGCTTAGCTTCATCTACACGGTAGGTGGTAGATAGTGTCAATGTCCAGCTTAGCTTCATCTACACGGTAGGTGGTAGGTGGTAGATAGTGTCAATGTCCAGCTTAGCTTCATCTACACGGTAGGTGGTAGATAGTGTCAATGTCCAGCTTAGCTTCATCTACACGGTAGGTGGTAGGTGGTAGATAGTGTCAATGTCCAGCTTAGCTTCATCTACACGGTAGGTGGTAGGTGGTAGATAGTGTCAATGTCCAGCTTAGCTTCATCTACACGGTAGGTGGTAGATAGTGTCAATGTCCAGCTTAGCTTCATCTACACGGTAGGTGGTAGGTGGTAGATAGTGTCAATGTCCAGCTTAGCTTCATCTACACGGTAGGTGGTAGGTGGTAGATAGTGTCAATGTCCAGCTTAGCTTCATCTACACGGTAGGTGGTAGGTGGTAGATAGTGTCAATGTCCAGCTTAGCTTCATCTACACGGTAGGTGGTAGATAGTGTCAATGTCCAGCTTAGCTTCATCTACACGGTAGGTGGTAGATAGTGTCAATGTCCAGCTTAGCTTCATCTACACGGTAGGTGGTAGATAGTGTCAATGTCCAGCTTAGCTTCATCTACACGGTAGGTGGTAGGTGGTAGATAGTGTCAATGTCCAGCTTAGCTTCATCTACACGGTAGGTGGTAGATAGTGTCAATGTCCAGCTTAGCTTCATCTACACGGTAGGTGGTAGGTGGTAGATAGTGTCAATGTCCAGCTTAGCTTCATCTACACGGTAGGTGGTAGGTGGTAGATAGTGTCAATGTCCAGCTTAGCTTCATCTACACGGTAGGTGGTAGGTGGTAGATAGTGTCAATGTCCAGCTTAGCTTCATCTACACGGTAGGTGGTAGATAGTGTCAATGTCCAGCTTAGCTTCATCTACACGGTAGGTGGTAGATAGTGTCAATGTCCAGCTTAGCTTCATCTACACGGTAGGTGGTAGATAGTGTCAATGTCCAGCTTAGCTTCATCTACACGGTAGGTGGTAGGTGGTAGATAGTGTCAATGTCCAGCTTAGCTTCATCTACACGGTAGGTGGTAGGTGGTAGATAGTGTCAATGTCCAGCTTAGCTTCATCTACACGGTAGGTGGTAGATAGTGTCAATGTCCAGCTTAGCTTCATCTACACGGTAGGTGGTAGATAGTGTCAATGTCCAGCTTAGCTTCATCTACACGGTAGGTGGTAGATAGTGTCAATGTCCAGCTTAGCTTCATCTACACGGTAGGTGGTAGATAGTGTCAATGTCCAGCTTAGCTTCATCTACACGGTAGGTGGTAGATAGTGTCAATGTCCAGCTTAGCTTCATCTACACGGTAGGTGGTAGGTGGTAGATAGTGTCAATGTCCAGCTTAGCTTCATCTACACGGTAGGTGGTAGGTGGTAGATAGTGTCAATGTCCAGCTTAGCTTCATCTACACGGTAGGTGGTAGGTGGTAGATAGTGTCAATGTCCAGCTTAGCTTCATCTACACGGTAGGTGGTAGATAGTGTCAATGTCCAGCTTAGCTTCATCTACACGGTAGGTGGTAGATAGTGTCAATGTCCAGCTTAGCTTCATCTACACGGTAGGTGGTAGATAGTGTCAATGTCCAGCTTAGCTTCATCTACACGGTAGGTGGTAGGTGGTAGATAGTGTCAATGTCCAGCTTAGCTTCATCTACACGGTAGGTGGTAGGTGGTAGATAGTGTCAATGTCCAGCTTAGCTTCATCTACACGGTAGGTGGTAGGTGGTAGATAGTGTCAATGTCCAGCTTAGCTTCATCTACACAGTAGGTGTTAGGTGGTAGATAGTGTCAATGTCCAGCTTAGCTTCATCTACACAGTAGGTGGTAGATAGTGTCAATGTCCAGCTTAGCTTCATCTACATGGTAGGTGGTAGATAGTGTCAATGTCCAGCTTAGCTTCATCTACACAGTAGGTGGTAGGTGGTAGATAGTGTCAATGTCCAGCTTAGCTTCATCTACACGGTAGGTGGTAGGTGGTAGATAGTGTCAATGTCCAGCTTAGCTTCATCTACACGGTAGGTGGTAGATAGTGTCAATGTCCAGCTTAGCTTCATCTACACGGTAGGTGGTAGATAGTGTCAATGTCCAGCTTAGCTTCATCTACACGGTAGGTGGTAGATAGTGTCAATGTCCAGCTTAGCTTCATCTACACGGTAGGTGGTAGGTGGTAGATAGTGTCAATGTCCAGCTTAGCTTCATCTACACGGTAGGTGGTAGGTGGTAGATAGTGTCAATGTCCAGCTTAGCTTCATCTACACGGTAGGTGGTAGGTGGTAGATAGTGTCAATGTCCAGCTTAGCTTCATCTACACGGTAGGTGGTAGGTGGTAGATAGTGTCAATGTCCAGCTTAGCTTCATCTACACGGTAGGTGGTAGATAGTGTCAATGTCCAGCTTAGCTTCATCTACACGGTAGGTGGTAGGTGGTAGATAGTGTCAATGTCCAGCTTAGCTTCATCTACACGGTAGGTGGTAGGTTGTAGATAGTTTCAATGTCCAGCTTAGCTTCATCTACACGGTATGTGGTAGGTGGTAGGTGGTAGATAGTGTCAATGTCCAGCCTAGCTTTATCTACACGGTAGGTGGTAGGTGGTAGATAGTGTCAATGTCCAGCCTAGCTTCATCTACACGGTAGGTGGTAGGTGGTAGATAGTGTCAATGTCCAGCTTAGCTTCATCTACACGGTAGGTGGTAGGTTGTAGATAGTGTCAATGTCCAGCTTAGCTTCATCTACACGGTAGGTGGTAGGTGGTAGATAGTGTCAATGTCCAGCTTAGTTTCATCTACACGGTAGGTGGTAGGTGGTAGATAGTGTCAATGTCCAGCTGAGCTTCATCTACACGGTAGGTTGTAGGTGGTAGATAGTGTCAATGTCCAGCTTAGCTTCATCTACACGGTAGGTGGTAGGTGGTAGATAGTGTCAATGTCCAGCTTAGCTTCATCTACACGGTAGGTGGTAGGTGGTAGATAGTGTCAATGTCCAGCCTAGCTTCATCTACACGGTAGGTGGTAGGTGGTAGATAGTGTCAATGTCCAGCTTAGCTTCATCTACACGGTAGGTGGTAGGTGGTAGATAGTGTCAATGTCCAGCCTAGCTTCATCTACACGGTAGGTGGTAGGTGGTAGATAGTGTCAATGTCCAGCTTAGCTTCATCTACACGGTAGGTGGTAGGTGGTAGATAGTGTCAATGTCCAGCTTAGCTTCATCTACACGGTAGGTGGTAGGTGGTAGATAGTGTCAATGTCCAGCTTAGCTTCATCTACACGGTAGGTGGTAGGTGGTAGATAGTGTCAATGTCCAGCTTAGCTTCATCTACACGGTAGGTTGTAGTTGGTAGATAGTGTCAATGTCCAGCTTAGCTTCATCTACACGGTAGGTGGTAGGTGGTAGATAGTGTCAATGTCCAGCTTAGCTTCATCTACACGGTAGGTGGTAGGTGGTAGATAGTGTCAATGTCCAGCTTAGCTTCATCTACATGGTAGGTTGTAGGTGGTAGATAGTGTCAATGTCCAGCTTAGCTTCATCTACACGGTAGGTGGTAGATAGTGTCAATGTCCAGCTTCTCTTCATCTACATGGTAGGTGGTAGGTGGTAGATAGTGTCAATGTCCAGCTTAGCTTCATCTACACGGTAGGTGGTAGATAGTGTCAATGTCCAGCTTAGCTTCATCTACACGGTAGGTGGTAGATAGTGTCAATGTCCAGTTTAGCTTCATCTACACGGTAGGTGGTAGGTGGTAGATAGTGTCAATGTCCAGCTTAGCTTCATCTATACGGTAGGTGGTAGGTGGTAGATAGTGTCAATGTCCAGCTTAGCTTCATCTACACGGTAGGTGGTAGATAGTGTCAATGTCCAGCTTAGCTTCATCTACACGGTAGGTGGTAGGTGGTAGATAGTGTCAATGTCCAGCTTAGCTTCATCTACACGGTAGGTGGTAGGTTGTAGATAGTTTCAATGTCCAGCTTAGCTTCATCTACACGGTATGTGGTAGGTGGTAGGTGGTAGATAGTGTCAATGTCCAGCCTAGCTTCATCTACACGGTAGGTGGTAGGTGGTAGATAGTGTCAATGTCCAGCCTGGCTTCATCTACACGGTAGGTGGTAGGTGGTAGATAGTGTCAATGTCCAGCTTAGCTTCATCTACACGGTAGGTGGTAGGTTGTAGATAGTGTCAATGTCCAGCTTAGCTTCATCTACACGGTAGGTGGTAGGTGGTAGATAGTGTCAATGTCCAGCTTAGCTTCATCTACACGGTAGGTGTTAGGTGGTAGATAGTGTCAATGTCCAGCTGAGCTTCATCTACACGGTAGGTTGTAGGTGGTAGATAGTGTCAATGTCCAGCTTAGCTTCATCTACACGGTAGGTGGTAGGTGGTAGATAGTGTCAATGTCCAGCTTAGCTTCATCTACACGGTAGGTTGTAGGTGGTAGATAGTGTCAATGTCCAGCCTAGCTTCATCTACACGGTAGGTGGTAGGTGGTAGATAGTGTCAATGTCCAGCCTAGCTTCATCTACACGGTAGGTGGTAGGTGGTAGATAGTGTCAATGTCCAGCCTAGCTTCATCTACACGGTAGGTGGTAGGTGGTAGATAGTGTCAATGTCCAGCTTAGCTTCATCTACACGGTAGGTGGTAGGTTGTAGATAGTGTCAATGTCCAGCTTAGCTTTATCTACACGGTAGGTGGTAGGTGGTAGATAGTGTCAATGTCCAGCTTAGCTTCATCTACACGGTAGGTGGTAGGTGGTAGATAGTGTCAATGTCCAGCTTAGCTTCATCTACACGGTAGGTTGTAGGTGGTAGATAGTGTCAATGTCCAGCTTAGCTTCATCTACACGGTAGGTGGTAGGTGGTAGATAGTGTCAATGTCCAGCCTAGCTTCATCTACACGGTAGGTGGTAGGTGGTAGATAGTGTCAATGTCCAGCTTAGCTTCATCTACATGGTAGGTTGTAGGTGGTAGATAGTGTCAATGTCCAGCTTAGCTTCATCTACATGGTAGGTGGTAGATAGTGTCAATGTCCAGCTTCGCTTCATCTACACGGTAGGCGGTAGGTGGTAGATAGTGTCAATGTCCAGCTTAGCTTCATCTAGACGGTAGGTGGTAGATAGTGTCAATGTCCAGCTTAGCTTCATCTACACGGTAGGTGGTAGGTGGTAGATAGTGTCAATGTCCAGCTTAGCTTCATCTACACGGTAGGTGGTAGGTGGTAGATAGTGTCAATGTCCAGTTTAGCTTCATCTACACGGTAGGTGGTAGGTGGTAGATAGTGTCAATGTCCAGCTTAGCTTCATCTACACGGTAGGTGGTAGATAGTGTCAATGTCCAGCTTAGCTTCATCTACACGGTAGGTGGTAGGTGGTAGATAGTGTCAATGTCCAGCTTAGCTTCATCTACACGGTAGGTGGTAGGTGGTAGATAGTGTCAATGTCCAGCTTAGCTTCATCTACACGGTAGGTGGTAGGTGGTAGATAGTGTCAATGTCCAACTTTGCTTCATCTTCATGGCATCATCATTTAACAAATATAAGCCAGAACGTTCACTGCACAAACTTTCATATAACGTCACACTCTCTACAATAACAAGCTGATAAATGTAATCTCTTAATATCCTATTAATTTCAAACAGTCACCAATTGTATTGAATACCACCACAAGGCTCAATCCAATAAGCATGTAAAGACATGCGGCTTAGATGAACTACAATCTAAATGTTTGTGTTGTATATCTACGATAGTTTCCCGGTAGATTTGTATGTCAACATTCTACCTTATCTTTATACTACGATAAACACATTTAAGATTTTATTCATCTTTGAAAATACCCTCATGGTGCCTGGACGTCAGCCAGCCTGCATACCGCTCAGTGCCGCACTGTGATGACGTCGCTGTTTCTAAAACGTATACAGTGTATCAAAAGACCATTACTTTCATGCGTAATGATTATGTGGTTCATATAGTTTTCTGAACAGCATATTCTGTGTTTCAGCCTCGAGTGATGCGAATCGGAGCGAGTACACAGAAGCCTGCTACACGGCGTAGGTAGGAACACCCAGCAGACATAGAGCCCACCACTTTATACCTCATACAGCTAACAAGCTGGTGTATAGGCCCGCTGTGGTTCGCTTCTTTCATGCCATCGTTTTGTAGATAGGTGCTCATGCTGTCAGCCACTGGGCTGTCTTATGTCTCATTTTATTGCTAAATGCGGCGTAAAACAACAAAAAAAACAGGCTGACATACATGTACATCTTAGTATCCTATTATGATATCAAACAGCAATTGAACTGACGTTATCATCTTGTGAAGCTCGGTTGATCCACCCAGACACAGAATAATGTTACGACAACTGGATGTAACAGAACGAATTGTGTGTGAAGGCGCCGATGTGTCACTGTCGGACAGGAACGGTAACAACATCCTTCACTGGGCCTGTCAGGGAGGAGATGTGGAGACGGTGAGGTTTGTCCTGTCTCTGAACGTGGGGGACATCAACAGTAGGGGATAGGGGAGCACGACACCGGTGATGGGGGCAGCACGGTATGGACACAGAAAAGTGGTGGAGCTCCTTGTGAGTAAAGGAGCTGATGTGTCACTCATAGACGATGACGGTAACAACACCCTTCACTTGTGGAGATGTGGAGACGGTGAAATTTGTCCTGAACGTGGGAGACATGGATGCAAGGAGCAATGATGAGCGGCCAGCAGCCGACATGGTGAGATTCTATAGACGTCAGCGAGTGACGGATCTTCTGAAGTCCCGCGGCGCTCAGTGAAGTCAACGTAGTCGACGGTAAAGGAGGATAATGTCACTGTGACGTGGTGTGCCGTTCACGTTGTCGAGTGTAAACAATTCATGTTTTAGGTGACAATGTGTGTTGTTTTTCAAGATAAAACATTTTAAAACATTTTCAGACATTTTGTCATTTGTTATGTTTGGAACTTCAGGTGAGAGGATGTGTCAACTGAGAGTAAATAGAGATCATGTGAGATTGGTATGTAAACATCGCACCTCATCATGTATTTATTCATACCGTTTTATAATCTGTGTTAATTGTACGTCGTGAAACATAAAACATTTGTTTACATCTCACTGCAATAAGTGACCTCAGACTGAGCCAAGGTTCGCTCAGCTGATGTGGAGCAAATGTACGATGACAATGACGTCACAAAGCAGGTGACGTTACAATATTATCTGAAGGAGTCGGTTTTCTATGACAAATACGATCTCGGCAATGGGCGATCTTTTTGTTCCAAAGGGCAATAACTCCTTTTGAAATGATGTAAGCGACGGGTAAACTGTCGCTTCCGGTCTGGTTCCCGGATCAATGCGCGCTGCGACTACTACTGACATTTAGAGACGGAGCCAAGCTAAAGAATTATCCTGTTGCACCTTCGTTCAAAAAAGGTCGTTTACAACTCAATATTTTTAACTAGGACATATTGTGTAGTTATTATTCGTTTATAATATCAACATTTGTTGAGTCTTCAACTACAAGACTAATTGTCACCATGGAATATAGCGGGAAAAACGTCATGCAAAATGGTATATTGCCACGTTATTTTCTACGTCATAAACCAGCGAGGCATTCTGTCAGTCTGGGCTAACATATTGCATCGATGAAATAATGCAAACTCATTTTATTTATCAGCCATTGTGTTATTTCCCACAACAACACAAGCATTCAAATCTCAATAAATACTACCATGGACTTCAATTTAATAAAATTAGTGATACGCCAACATTTGCAGCGCACATCTTTGACAGGCCTTTACCAATGATCTGTATAAGTATACATCCATGCCTTTACAAATATTTCAGGAAGAAATAACGTTCAAAAGAATGAAACAACTGATTTTAAATGTTACTTTTTATATCAAAATTAACATTGCATCTGAATATTTAAATTTATATTATATTTATTTTAGAAATAGGCCAAATGAACATCTACCATGCATCTATTAAGCACTGAGTGACTCAGTTGCAATATACATACCAGTCATCATACTTTGCAAATATGAGATTTACCCATATTATTCTGCCCCTTGTAACATGTGTTCCATCATTAAGTGCTCTGAGTTATCACATGTGTTAATTCATTGATCCATCATTTCTTACAGAATTCTGATACTCATGCTCTTAAAATAGTAGTACATTACAGAGATTTGTCCCAACAAACAACAAATCATACTGACTACCCAACAAAATGTGTATGATGCATAAATATACCTAAATCATAGTTTTATCTTCTTGATTTTGTAACATTATATTTATTCTAATGTTGACAAATTATTTCCCATACAAACCCACACACTACCCTGCTGTATCTAAGTATCCTGATTTTCATTCAACAGTACTTCAAGACACCTGTAGTATAAAGTATATTTTGTAGATATTATTATCATATAGCAAATATGCATTTAGAAAGTTTATCATCAAATCTTCTGATGGTTAAATACATGCAAATTGAACCCCACAGTCATTCCATGTTGACAAATGGATTTATTTATGTTATTTGTGTTTACACATAACAGATTATACTAAATATGTTACATTCAGTTTTTATAATCAGGCCCAATATGTATTTTGACTGAAAATTTCAGTCAATATGCATATTGTCTGATGCACTCATTCAAGGTATAATTTTTATTAAATTTTCATTCATTTATAATTGCCTGAAAAATAGGACCGGATTTTAGACAGACTGGCTGAAATGAATTAGACTGCATAATTTAATCTCCTCAATTTAATTTGGATCTATTTTGATCTTATCAAGATCACAGTAACTCATGGAAAAAAATAAAAATGTTTTCACAATGAATTGACTGATTCTCTAAACATAAAAGAATACCAGAGTCCCTTTTTTATGTTACTTATCTTTATAAGCATAATATTCAGTTCAGAAACAGATGACATATGTTAAAAAGTCATGCATGTGTAATCAAATACTAGTACACATGCACAAGTATGCCAAGATATTAAATAAAATAATAAGAGTCATTGTGCAATGCAGATATATTTTGGTGTGAAGAGAAAAAAGAATAACATTAATAATTTGTTTATGTTGGAATTTGAAACCTCAGTTTAGAACAAGGAAACATGAAAAGCAAGGCCTAATGAAGTTAAGAATTAGCTTTATCTGAGTCACAATCATATGATTATTGACAATGCAAACTGGATGTAGACACTGCATTGTTAATACAATCAGCATAATAGAGTTTGACAATTAGTATGAATATATTGTTTTATTTTATTAAAATTGTAGTTGGTACACAAACTCTTGAATATATATTTTAACTAATATATAGGGTCCTCTGTGTCTGAATTTATTTTTCTACTTTGTAAATGAAAAAAGGCCAAAATAATATGTATCTGTCATTGATCATATTGAAATATAATCATGGTAGCAATAACCAACTACCATTCATATACATAATCAGTCTGCAATGGCACTGTTGGCTGTGTTTCACTAATCAGTCTGCAATGGCACAGTTGGTTGTGCTTCACTAAACAGTCTGCAGTGGCACTGTTGGCAGTGTTTCACTAAACAGTCTGCAATGGCACTGTTGGCTGTGTTTCACTAAACAGTCAGCAATGCCACTGTTGGCAGTGTTTCACTAAACAGTCAGCAATGCCACTGTTGGCAGTGTTTCACTAAACAGTCAGCAATGCCACTGTTGGCAGTGTTTCACTAAACAGTCAGCAATGCCACTGTTGGCAGTGTTTCACTAAACAGTCAGCAATGCCACTGTTGGCAGTGTTTCACTAAACAGTCAGCAATGCCACTGTTGGCTGTGGTTCAATAATCAGTCTGCAATGGCACTGTTGGCTGTGTTTCAATAATCAGTCTGCAATGGCACAATTGGTTGTGCTTCACTAAACAGTCAGCAATGCCACAGTTGGTTGTGCTTCACTAAACAGTCAGCAATGCCACTGTTTGCAGTGTTTCACTAAACAGTCTGGAATGCCACTGTTGGTTGTGCTTCATTAAACAGTCAGTAATGCCACATTTGGGAATGCTTCACTAAACAGTCAGCAATGCCACAGTTGGTTATGCTTCGCTAAACAGTCAGCAATGCCACAGATGGTTGTGCTTCACTAAACAGTCTGGAATGCCACAGTTGGTTGTGCTTCACTAAACAGTCTGCAATGCAGCAGTTGGTTGTGCTTCACTAAACAGTCTGCAATGGCACGGTTTGCTGTATTTCACGAAACAGACTGCAATGCCACAGTTGGTTGTGCTTTACTAAACAGTCAGTAATGACACTTTTGGTTGTGCTTCACTAAACAGTCAGTAATGACACTGTTGGTTGTGCTTCATTAAACAATCAGCAATGCCACAGTTGGTTGTGCTTCACTAAACAGTCAGCAGTGCCACTGTTGGCTGTGTTTCACTAAACAGTCTGCAGTGCCACTGTTAGTAGTGTTTCACTAACCAGTCAGCAATGCCACAGTTGGTTGTGCTTCACTAAACAGTCTGCAATGCAGCAGTTGGCTGTGCTTCACTAAACAGTCTGCAATGGCACGGTTTGCTGTATTTCACTAAACAGACTGCAATGCCACAGTTGGTTGTGCTTCACTAAACTGTCAGTAATGGCACAGTTGGTTGTGCTTCACTAATCAGTCAGCAATGCCACTGTTGGCTGTGCTTCACTAAACTGTCAGTAATGGCACAGTTGGTTGTGCTTCACTAAACTGTCAGTAATGGCACAGTTGGTTGTGCTTCACTAATCAGTCAGCAATGCCACTCCTGTTGGTTTTGCGTCACTAAACTGTCAGCAATGGCACAGTTGGTTGTGCTTCACTAAACAGTCAGCAATGGCACAGTTGGTTGTGCTTCACTAAACAGTCAGCAATGCCACTGTTGGCTGTGCTTCACTAAACTGTCAGTAATGGCACTCCTGTTGGTTTTGCGTCAATAAACTGTCAGCAATGGCACAGTTGGTTGTGCTTCACTAAACAGTCAGAAATGGCACAGTTGGTTGTGCTTCACTAAACAGTCAGCAATGCCACAGATGGTTGTGCTTCACTAAACAGTCAGCAATGCCACTGTTTGCTATGCTTCACTAGACAGTCAGTAATGAAATGTGCGGTTTCTTCTTCAGAAGAATTTGTTCAAACACACACATACACACTCTCTCTCTCACACACACACCATTTCTCTCTTACACACACACACACACACACACACACACACACACACACACACACACACACACACACACACACACACACACACACACAAACAAACACACAAAAACACACACAAAAACACACACACAAAAACACACAAAAACACACAAACACACATAAACACACAAAACAAACGAAACAACAAACTCGCAGCATATGCAGACCATTTATTGGTTATGAAATAACATTTAGTGCAGCTATTTCATCCAACCTGTTCAGTCAGGGGACGGGACCATTCCTCATCTTCCGTAGGATAGCCCTGACTGCATCAGGGGAGCCAATCTGGAAGATGTTGGCAGCTCTCGATGCAATTAGGTGGATTGTGGAATTGGCATCAACTTCCTTGATAGCAACAACAAATACCTCAGCTTTGGCTTTCAGATAACCAATACTGGCAGCAATGGCCTCCCGGTCCTCACTTGTGGTGTACCCATCGGTAAACATGATGACATTGTTGTCAGCGTCATTGCGGTCGCCATTGGAAATTGTACTAGTTGCCAGCTTGATGGCATCGCCGATGTTCGTAGAAGGACCCTCTTCGTATGTCTGTTGTTTGAGAGCTGCCAGAACGCCCGACTTGGAGTTCCTATATTCATTGAATCTGAATACCACTCTAGCGTTTGAAGAAAACGCTATCAATGCAAAGTTAACAGCATCATGGCCTATGTTGGTAGACTGTACCATACTCTCTTGGAATCGTTTCATTTCGTCAAAGTTGGGTTTGCCGATGGAGCGCGACACATCTTCTACAATCAGGATGTCTAGCAATACGTCTGGAAAACAAACGTGCGATATGTAAAGATTGTTTCTTGTCTGTAGATGAAGGGACTTTGTTGTTTGTTACAGTGTTACACATATATAGATAACATATATAGATATATAAAGAGATAGATTTGTAAATATAAGCGATTAAGGAAAGGGATGGCTGGCTCTATTGTCTGACATGATTCTTCGTGTCAGGGTGTCAATACCGCGAATTTCTTGTTTTGTCCAATAAATAACACCAAAAGAATACGAAAGGACAGGTACAGCATAAATATTTGGGGCTTTAACTTTATGGCGAGCATTCACTCCAGATCTTCTTTAGTCTACATTTATATTCTGGCCGAAAGTTTTCCTTGATATGGGCATTTTGGAGTTTATAATTATTATTGACACTAAATGTATTGAGCATCTTCCACATATGCGGCTGCTGCAACTACCGCTACTTCCGCTACCAAAAGAAGTCCTCAGTCGGGAAGAGTGCACTTCCTATGACTAGTGTTATTGAAATATTGTTCATGGAGGCGACAATTGTGAAAGTTGTTTTTAATTGTTATAATCAGGGCATGGTTTTCATGACAGTTTTAGAAGGGTGGAAATCAGAGTGTGCTCACCGTGAAGGTTTTTGGAAGTTGTTAATCAGTGTTTGAACTTCAGGGTATATCCGCCATGACAATTCTTCATGTTTGAACATCAGGGTATACCTGCCATGACAGTTCTTCATGTATGAACATCAGGGTATACCTGCCATGACAGTTCTTTATTTATGAACATAAAGGTATACCCGCCATGACAGTTCTTCATGTATGAACATCAGGGTATAGCTCTCACGACAGTTCTTCATGTATGAACATCAGGGTATACCCGCCACGACAGTTCTTCATGTATGAACATCAGGGTATACCTGTCATGACAGTTGTTCATGTATAAACATCAGGGTATACACGCCACGACAGTATTTCATGTATGAACATCAGGGTATACCCGCCATGACAGTTCTTCATGTATGAACATCAGGGTATACCCGCCATGACAGTTCTTCATGTATGAACATCAGGGTATACCCGCCATGACAGTTCTTCATGTATGAACATCAGGGTATATCCGCCATGACAGTTCTTCATGTATGAACATCAGGGTATACCCGCCATGACAGTTCTTCATGTATGAACATCAGGGTATACCAGCCACGGAAGTTCTTAATCTATAAACATCAGGGTATAACTGCCATGACAGTTCTTCATGTATGAACATCAGGGTATAACCGCCATGACAGTTGTTCATGTATGAACATCAGGGTATACCCGCCAGGACAGTTCTTCATGTTTGAACATAAGGGTATACACGCCATGACAGTTCTTCATGTATGAGCATCAGGGTATACCCGCCATGACAGTTCTTCATGTATGAACATAAGGGTATAGCCGACACGACAGTTGTTCATGTATGAACATCAGGGTATACCCGCCATGACAGTTCTTCATGTATTAACATCAGGGTATACCCGCCACGACAGTTGTTCATGTATGAACATAAGGGTATACCCGCCATGACAGTTGTTCATGCATGAACATCAGGGTATACCCGCCATGACAGTTGTTCATGCATGAACATCATGGTATACCCGCCATGACAGTTCTTCATGTATGAACATCAGGGTATATCCGCCATGACAGTTATTCATGTATTTACATCAGGGTATTTCCGCCATGACAGTTCTTCATGTATCAAATCTGGGTATGGACGCCAAGACAGTTTTGAGGGGAATTTCGAAGAGGTTAACATCAGGGTGTGTTTGACATGACAGTTTCAAAGGGGTGAGAATCAGTGTGTGGCTACCATCACCATTTCTATGGGGTACAAATCAGGTATGTACGTCAACGACGACAGGACATGTGTCTGGAGGAACAACAACGATACACAAACTGTACAATTGTCGAACCGATCTTGTGAACTTTAAGTGCTGGTTGGTTTCATGGACTCAGTGGACGCAGTGGGTGTTTGTTGCTAAAAAGGGTTTCAAGTATATTCAAGGCATGAAAATGGGATTTCTATATGCAACCAGCCAACTTTGATATTTCTGTTAGTAAAAAATCTCATTAAAATAGTACATGACCATTGGTCTGAAACGTGGTGGGTGAGATAGTCACTTTATGAAGTACCAAGTGAGTTCAAGATAACCGGAAATACAATATCGTTGCCAGTCGCCATACTTGAAAATACAAAACATCATCCATCGTAATCCCAATCTCATTAAAATCAGATCTTAGTTCTCGCTATCACTTATCAAAGATCTGAGGACATCCCATTACGGGTCACGTCAGAACGACCTTTCATCCGACCAATATAAAGCTGTCGCTTACCAGGTCATGAAGGTGACAGTCGGAATGTATTTTATAATCATGCAACCTCGAAAACGTTACCACAGAGTATTCCGAACGACAGTTACGGCCCGTACGACTGATTCTGTCAAGATGATCGTCTATCTTTGGCTTCCGTGGGATAAACATTTGAATGAAGGAGGCATTGCACAGTACGTAGGAAGCACTGCCATACAATCACAATAATATATCAGACATTCCAAAATGTTCGTTTTTTCAGTTCAACATTTCAGTCGAGATCTGTGTCGATATATTTTTCAAACGTAGACGGACACGGAAGTCGCCAGTTTGAAATGAGTGCCGTAAAGCTCGAAAAAGCTGCTTTCTAACTGGTTGATGTCAATTTCTTGTCAGTCATTTTAGTCGTCGGTCAAAGTTCGCAATAGGTCGTTCTGACGTGACCCGTAATGGAATGTCCTCAGAAATTTGTTTAGTGGCTGCGAGAACTTAGATCTGATTTTGATGAATTTGCCATCACAATCTTCTTCTCCTCAGAAACCACGTGATCAATGTAGCTAAAGCTTCACACTTTTCTTCTCACCAATGATGACACCTGATTTTGTTCAAGTGGTTTGAATCCGATTGTTTTCGATATGGGGATATTACAGTAGGTCTATATTACCATTCATTTATTATAATAATGCGGATCTTTGATCACTTCGGATTCAATATCTGGACGCCAATATTTCGCACTTAATTTACTTTGAAGAGCTAACGATTTAGTTCAAACTTATTGTTGTTAGTTATTCCATAGAATAAAACGTAAAGCGTCAATAGGGCAAGAGATATTTGATACGTGTGAGCGACAGTAACCAACTTACCCTGGCTGCAGCACGAGTTACAAATCAGCAGGAGAAGCAGCAGTGTTATCGGACCCTTGAAGAATCAACATTTGAAACAATTGAAAGTCTGCTTCAAAATTAAAGCAATTAATTTCTATAAAAAATCGAGGGAGGCAAACCGGTGGTTGACATAAGTGGTGAGATTTGTTTTCTGTCAATTCTCAGCAGCAGTATAACATGAAAATACGAACCAAAAAGATATATAATACATTACCTGCGGGGCAAAAGAAAGTTTGTTTTTTATGTGATTGAAATTTGGTCAAATTTTATTATGTCTATTTAACCAACAGTTTGTAAAAGGTAATCTGTGGCTGAGTAATTTTTTGTAAAAATGATTTGAAGACTTGGATACGAGATGAATTTGCAACCACATGACCCCTGCCATGTTTGAAATGTTGTACATCTCAGCGGAAAATCGTAATATATTTATAAGATACTCATCGTCATTGTTTTTTAAAAAGTTATATATGAAGTTGTGCATGATAATACAACCATCTCCAAGTTTTCTTTCAGCGCCGATAACGTGTCAGTACAGTTCCTTTTTTATATGTATACTCAACAACAAAAGTTCCCCTGACACAAATATTTTAGTATATTTTTCAAACAAGTAAAATTTGGTTTTCAATATTGTAGTACATATGTGGAATCAAGTCACAAAAACGCAACTGCTACAGAAAAGCATGCATTCCATGCAAAAGGTGACTTTTATACAAGCCCCATGCATATCACTACCCAAAATGGGTATAATAACATGTGCGTTAACGGGATTCCCTATGCATTGTTTAGCATCGTGCTGACAACAACCAGTCAGAAAAACAACAAAATTACGCAATTATTCAACATTATGAAATGCCACGCCTGTCCGAAAATGAGCGTCAGCGAGCCATTGGTATGCTTGAAGCAGGATCTTGATGTTGCAAGACAATTTAACGTCCACAGAAGCACCATTTGGTGTTTATGGCAACGTTGGCAACAGACGAATGCAGTCAGAGACCATCCTCGGAGTGGCAGGCCACGCATAACCTATAATCGACAAGACAACTTGATTCGAACAACACACCTACGAAATCGATTTCAGCCAGCAACAGTGGCTGCAAGAAGCATCCCTGGCCTTTGACGAATATCTTCACAAACCGTACGTCGTCGCCTCAGATGTGCAGGGATTGTCGCCAGAAGGCCCGCCAGAAGGCCCGCCAGACGTCCCATTAGGACAGGAAACAACCGCCAAGCACGTCTACAGTGGTGCAGACAGCGTCTACGTTGGACGGCCATGCGGTGGGGACAAGTTCTTTTAACTGACGAGTTCCGTTCTCACCTCAGCCACAGCGATGGACGGATTCGAGTGTACCGACGTCGAAGTGAACGTTACGTCAATGATTGTGTCATGGAATAAGATCGGTTCGGGAGCAGCAGCGTTATGGTATGGGGTGGGATTACAGCAAGACAGAGGACCCGTTTGATATTGGTTGAGGGAAATCTCAATGACTGCGACGAGATCATCGGCCCTGTTGCTCTACAGTTTTCGCGTCGTCATGGCCCAGGCATTACCTTTCAACATGACAACGCCCGGCCTCATACTGCTCGACTTGTTCAGGACTATCTTCAACAAAACAACGTTTGCCGGCTTGCTCCTCTGATCTTTCACCAATCGAGCACATGTGGGATGAGATGGATCGGCGCCTTCGACGTCAACCATGTGTTTCACAGACACTCCAGGAACTTCGAAACATGCTCCAGCAGATATGGACAGATATCCCACAGGACTTTCTGTAACACCTGGACCATTCCATGAGACGAAGATGTGTTGCTTGCATCGCAACCAGAGGTGGACACACACGCTATTGATTTGTAAATTGACATTTTGGCATGTTCATGGCAAGTCAGAATGGCAAATTAAACCATTTCAACACTTACAGGAGTCCTTTATCTGCTGCAAACCGCAATTGTTTCAGATTTGGTAAAAAACATATCTTTGCATTAAATCGTATTCAATGTCACAGGAACTTTTGTTGTTCAGTATATATATTCACCTCCTTTCCACTGTTATCCCCTTATCAGCTGTGGTAGCCTATACTCATCCCCTTTCCAGCTCTTGGCTTAAATACCCGCACACAGCGTAGGTTCCCCTGCAGAATGTGATTTAGTTTGCCTTACCTATAACTTTATAACATATAGAAAACAACTTACCTTCTGCATTGTGAAGAGTTGTACCCAGTGTGGTGCTGCTGCTAGTGACGGAATGGTTTTATATGCTGGAGTTGATGTGTAACATGTTTAGCCACTGAAATAGCTTGGCTGTCCCCACTGCAATCACGAAAACGTCGTTATTTTCCGTATATGGTCATTGGGAAATAACGTTTTGTGGACGCTTTCACAACATTGGTTTTCTGTCCAAAAAACGTCGTTATTTGTCATGGAAAATTACTGCGAATGAACGATTTTTATCAAGCTCCTCCCTCTTCAGCGTAAACCAGCGTCTACCGGTATTGCTCGTTTTCGGCCTTCATTGGTCAGCTCTAGCGTGTTGTTACAGGCCGGGGTTTATAATACCTTACTCAACGTTTCCATTCTGTGCATTCCCGATTTCCTGGATTGTTTACAGCACGTAATTGATGTTACGTCGCAGCTGCTGGAAGCTGTACGTGCATTAATTAACGTAACCAGGATCGACAGTTTTAGCACAATGGATTTGCTGTTATGCCAGTCGATACTTTTTAAGTTGATTTAATGGCATTACATAGAACTTCTAAAAATCAATAAAACAATATATATAAAATCCAAAACATTTCTCATGCAAAATATCAACGAAACTCTTTAGGTCATTAGTTTGTTCGAATTACAATATCATAAGCATTGGTAATAATCACCACATGTGTTAATCTTATCAATGTCAGTACCCAAACTTTTAGTCCACACAATAATTGTGTGTTTTCGCAAACGGTCGAGACGGATGCGCAAACGATTTACATACAGCTATATTTGTTGGAACGGTTCGCCTTGAGGGAGACAGGATAATGACGTTCACGAGTTCTAAGAGATATATGCTCACAACCAGTTTGTCCTAGTACCATACTATTTTAGTGAACTTCCGCCCCGCCCTTATAGAAATGATATTGTCCTCGATGAAGCAAGTCTAGATTTTTCAAAAGTCTGAATCTCCCATCTCACTGGGGCTCCTTTCCAATTTAAATTCAGTTGTTTGTTTCCATCTCAAATGTATTTCAGTTTCTAAGTGTTAATCTAGCTCACAACCTGAGTAGTACGCAAATGTTGATCTGACTGTTGCCTTTTAAACAGTGTATAGATAATAGTCCCGAGTTCTGTCAGAAGCTGTTCGTAAGATTGATGGCATATATACACTATTTTCAATAGTCAAAAACGCGCTACTCTTCAGCCGCAATTGATTTTGTGGATATGTTAAAACCCAACACATCTGCAAACTGTTACTGTTTGTACATGGTTTAATCAGCGAAATAAGTATGATTATGGAACATTTTGCTTTCATATCATCCCAAGATAGCTACAGATTACATAAAACTGTAGTTATTATGTCACCATCTTTAAATATATATTTGTTCATGAAAGACAATTAAGATTAACATTCCATTCACCAAACAACTAAGCGTTTTTTAGGCCACAATCAGACAAAGACCAACGCTGTCCAGTTTGCTGACATTTTCGCCCTCCTATGAATATTCCTGTCGCCGAAAAGACCCCATGTTCCTGGGAATATCGTTGATTCGTTGAAAATCATATCACGTACCTAAATAGCTGGATTAGAAACGCTACTGATAGCCTCTAGTCAACCCCTAAGTGCTATTGCTTAATGTTTATCCAACTTGGCAGGGAATAGTTGCAGTGCCACACGGCAGCATTGTCTGAAATCGTGTGTTATTTGCCAATTTTAGGCCGCTTTATCTATTTATTACCCAATAAAGTCATAAGTGAGAGGGTTGAGAAGGAACTCTGATAACTTTACAACACTTTTGTGGTGAAACATTATTGATATTCTTATTTAATAACGAATTATAAGACTCTGAATATTAATGTTTATGCAACCTAATTTGGGACTTTTTCACCAAAAGCCCAAGTTAGGGCTCTAAAAACTCATAGATATATTTATTCATAAAAGTTGAGAAATGTAAGGCATTTAATACCATTATGCACGAGCATGCATTTTTCTTTATGAAGCAAATTTAGTTAAATAATGTGTTATTGATACTCAAAAAGGTAATTGAGCATAAAATATAAGGAAATCAACTGGTATTTCCCACTTGAAACAAACTGTATTTTCTCGAGTATAGTGCGCAGGTTTTCTACACAAATATACAGTTGTACAATACACGCCACAGTGAGTTTTTTAAAGTTTTTTTTCCAAACGGAACACCTGAAATACCATGTCAACAAATCTATACTAAAGTACGCAAAATAATCCTCAGCTGACATAACGCTATCTGGTTTTGAAATGTCTCTTTTTTATGTCTAATCTATTTTATCAGTTTTATTAAAAATTACATTCAATATTGTTTGACTTTTATTTCGGCGAAATATATACTCAACAACAAAAGTTCCTCTGACACCAATATTTTAGTGTATTTTTCAAACAAGTAAAGTTTAGTTTTCAATGTTGTAGTACATGTATGGAAAAAACGCAACTGCTACAGAAAAGCATGAATTCCATGCAAAAGTTAACTTTTATGGAAGCCACATGCATTTCACTACCCAAAAATAGATATAAAAACATGTGCGTTAACGGGATTCCACATGCATATGCAACAAAATTACGCAATTATTCAACATTACGAAATGCCACGCCTGTCCGAAAATGAGCGTCTGTGAGCCATTGGTATGCTTGAAGCAGGATCGAGTCAACGTGATGTTGCAAGACAATGTAACGATCCACAGAAACACCATTTTGTGTTTATGGCAACGTTTGCAACAAACGAATGCAGTCAGAGACCATTCTCGGAGTGGCAGGCCACGCGTAACCTATAATCGACAAGACAACTGGATTCGAACAACACACCTACGAAATCGATTTCAGCCAGCAACAGTGACTGAAAGAAGCATCCCTGGCCTTCCACGAATATTTTCACACACAGTACGTCGTCGCCTCAGATGTGCAGGGATTGTCGCCAGAAGACCTGCCAGACGTCCCATTTTGACAGGAAATCAACGTCAAGCACGTCTACATTTGTGCAGACAGCGTCTACGAAGCTGAACGGCCATGCAGTGGGTACAAGATCTATTAACTGAAGAGTCCCGTTTTCACCTCAGCCACAGCGATAGACGGATTCGAATGTATTGACGTCGAGGTGAACATTTCGCCAATCATTGTGTCATGGAAAAAGGTCAGTTCGGGGGCGGCAGCGTTATGGTATGGGGTGGGATTACAGCAAGACAGAGGACCCGTTTGATAGTGGCCACCGCGACGAGATCATCGGCCCTGTTGTTCTACCGTTTTTGCGTCGTCATGGCCCAGGCATTACCTTTCAACATGACAACGCCCGGCCTCATATTGCTCGACTTGTTCAGGATTATCTTCAACAAAACAACGTGAATGTCATCCCCTAGCCGGCTCGCTCCCCTGATCTCTCACCAATCGAGCACATGTGGGATGAGATGGATCGGCGCCTTCGACGTCAACCATGTGTTTCACAGACACTCCAGGAACTTCGAAACATGCTCCAGCAGATATGGACAGATATCCCACAGGACTTTTTGTGAAGCCTTGTCCATTGCATGAGACGAAGATGTGTTGCTTGCATTGCAACCAGAGGTGGAAACACGCGCTATTGATTTGTAAATTGTCATTTTGGCATGTTCATGTTGTTTTTTTATGAAATCACGCATTTTCTTAAGTCAGTAAGGCTAAATAAACTATTTGAACATTTAGTGGAGTCTTTTATCTGTTGCAAAACGAAATTGTTTAAGATTTGGTAAAAAACATACCTTTGCATTAAATCTTATTCAATGTGACAGGAACTTTTGTTGTTCAGTATGTATGTGAACTGATCGGCACGGCTATTGACGCCATGAAACGGACCTTAGTTGACAGAGAATGAATACGCATTTCATAAATGCCATACTTGGACTTGTCAAAAGTCATATTTATTGTAGCATGACAATTACATGTCAACGTAATGTTTTCGTAATCGGTTATTTAGGTCCATGAAAAAAAATAATATTCTTTCCCTCCTCCAATGATCGTCCCTTTCAAGATAAATGATCTTTATGTAATAACTATCACACACACACACACACACACACACACACACACACACACACACACACACACACACACACACACACACACACACACACACACATATATATATACACAAACATCTACAGGGCGAAGGGTATAAGTCATGGACAGGACTTGGTATAACGGATAGTTATCAACATTGATATACACCATATGATACAAGTATTGCTATTATTAAGGTCTGGAGAGGAGATGCAGATTTTCTTTGCATGAACATTTAGTAAATGAAAATGATCATTTGTTGATCTAGTAGAATTTTAGTGATATTTGGTGTATACCGAATTGTGTTGGCGTGTTGTGATATTAGTTTCATTTTCAGCTCTTTGCCAATTTTAGGTCGCTATCTCTATCTCTATTAATTACGCAATACAGTTTTAAGTCCTTAGCAGAAACTCTGCTAACTTGACAACACGAATGGGATAAAACAGTCTTGATATTCTTATTTAATAACGAACAATTAAGTCTCTGAATATTTATGTTTATGCAATCTAATTTGGCACTTTTTCATCACAACCCCAAATTAGGCCTCGAAAAACTAATACATATTTGAGAAATCTAAGATTTTAATACCATAATGCACGCGCATACATTTTTCTTCATGAAGCAAATTTAGTTAAATAATGTGTATTGATAATTTAGCATAAAATATACGGAAATCAACTATTATTTCACACTTGAAAGATTCTATATTTTATCGAGTATAGCGCGCGGGTTTTCTACACAAATATATAGCTGTGTATTGGAGGAGACTATAATACAAGCCACAATGAGTTTTAATAAAAAGAAATTAAACACAAAGACATTCCCGTGTGCACATAACACCTGAAACACCATGTCAACAAATCTTCACAAAAGTACGCAATATAGTCCTCACAATGAGCCTGATGTGGCAAGAAGAAGATGTACACAAACACCCACAGGGCTAAGGGTACAAGTCATGGACAGGACTTGGTATAACGGATAGTTGTCAACATTGATATACACCATGTAACACAAATATTGCTATTATTAAGGTATAGAGAGGAGATGCAGTTTAACTTTGCATTAACATTTTGTAAATGAAATAGGAGACATTTCGCATAAGGCGCTTGTGAATTTTGTGGTATTTTAAGTGATATTGGTTGTATAGCGAAGGCGGGTGGTGATATTAGTTTCATCCTCAGATCTTTGTAGAGAGGGCATTTCAACAGAAAGTGTTCCTCATCTAACAACGAGCAAGAAGAGTCACTCCTTTCAATCCAGTCACACTGTCACTGATAATTTGTAGACTTGCTGTGGCTCTAAACATGGTCGATATTTTGAAACATTATTTGATAGCATAAATTCTTTCTTTGTTACGCATAAATTAATTCTTGATATATAATAAGGAATAAAGAGTAAAAAGGCGCTCTATATATTGTTCTTTGTTGATTGTATTGAGTAAAACGATTGCATCACGATTATAGTGTTAATTGCTGTTCTGTTTTCTGCACCATCATTTCTTTCATCTCATAAAAAAATGTTTAAAAAATGGCAACTTGTAATTAACCAAGGAAATAATACTAAACCGACCAACGTGAATATATCTCTCAGCCATTATTATCGTAAACATGTGTCTACTTTTAAGAGTATGTACTTATACTAATCATCATACTTATTTAGGAATGACTCATAATCGTGTCATATGTGTACTGTATACATATATATGCAGCACAACGGAACTTTGATTCTATAAAATTACTGTGCAACGGTTCGTCCCTTGTTTTCAGACCTTCCATTCAGACAAATAAATCAGATGTGAATTTACCAGTCTCACCGGTTATAAAGATTTGATACAAACTTACTTCCTACCTATTCAGTATGTACGTATGATTTCATCCTGTATGTGTGCATGGTGTGTATGATTAATTGGACATATGTATGTTTATAACATATGTGTGTGTGTGTGTGTGTGTGTGTGTGTGTGTGTGTGTGTGTGTGTGTGTGTGTGTGTGTGTGTGTGTGTGTGTGAATGTAAATGCAAACGTTAGTTTAAATGTAATCCATAATATAATCCTCTCTTTTATGATACTTTATAATTTAATACTCTATAACAAGATGAAGGGCAGAGTGAGATGTACCCGCCGATGTAGCAGGCTCAAATCAATCCCTTAAAAATTAACTCTGGGGTGATTTAAGCACAGGTGTAGTTCACTCCTTTCTACAAGGCCCATAGCTCTCAATCCAGGCTCAGATAACTCCGCGTATTGGTGTAAGATTGAGATGTTACATCAATCGCTCGTTACAATTCTGAAAATTTGTTTTACACTAAAAAGTGTCAGATCTCTCAAATAAATAAAACTCCCTTTGATTCAACCTTAATCTTTCGTCTAATAATAATAATAATCATACGAGGGTTATGTCAAAATTCGACACATGAAAATAATAAGAAGAGTCGATACAACTGGGTACACACACACACATAAAATACATTTTAGAGTGAGTGAGTTTAGCTTTAGCTGTACAGATAAGAAGCGACTTGTAGTATGATAATAGTTTCCCAGATGTGTTGATCCCGATTGTGAGTAAATTCAGTTTCAGTCCAAAATTAAATGATATCATATCTGTTTCGTCTTGCATTTGGAAATCAACATATTTTTTAACGTTGAGTGAGTCAATGAGAGAAGAGAAAAACGCATTTCTTTCTGATATAAGTATTTAACAATGATAAATAATGTGGTTGTCATAGTCGAACATATGCCTATTTCAGTGCTTGCATTATTTCGAAGTTTACAGCGTGATGAGACATTTACACAAAGTTGTTAGGCAGGTCAGTATTCCAGGTACAGAAAAACAATTGCCAAAGTACAAAGTACGTAAATTTCGTATGAATTATTTTAGAACGAGACATGCCAGAGATTTGTTATTGCATTTCTGAGCCATAATTGTTCTTCGTATATGCAAATAGTATCATTAAAAATATTTCTCCATTTATATTTTGGAGGGAAAGTACTGTGTGGAACTTATGTACAAATGTAGCTACCCGAATTGTATTTATCAAGTGTTGGTTTAAGTTCTTTACAGATTGTCTTTGTTGTGACAGTGCTGGCAATGGTCGGACACAAAACAAAACAAGATTTGCAAAGTTTTTACAGTAAAGGTTGCTTGAACAACCAAGAAATAAAGGTTTGCATTTATCAATATATGCAGTAATTGTCCAAAGACCAAGGTTCGCAAAAGTGGATTCTGAAGCAGATCTTTATATCAATATCCTTTACAGGGCGTGCAAAATATCTTTCTGTGCCTTCAAATAGATCGGTATGTTGTCCCATGATGTCAAGGGTAATTCACATGCATTAATGATGGTTTTGTGTATTATTCTGAGCCATATTTTCACGCTTGAAATTGGATTAAGATGATAACTATTTAATCTTAAAGATATTAGGGAGTTAATATTTTGCTCTGCTTTATGACTGTCCTTTTCAATTCTTGTTTTACAAGAAAGATTATACGTTAAGAGTAATCAACCATATACCATAGAATCAAGAATCAGTTGTAGTAACGTGTGCATCAATAAGTTTACAGTGAAAGTTACGCCCCTTGCGTTTCGCTTTGTTGAACACAATTATCGCATTTATACTAGGTGATAACCTTGGGGCATATGTATGTACAATATCAAGGGATCTTTGAAAGCCCGTTGGTGGTATGTTTACAAGTGAAGTATCGTCAACAAGCAAGATTTTTGGAATACCCTTACCATATGCACGAATGCCACAATGTGCTTGTCTAAGGGCTGTTATGAGATCATTTATTAAAACAAACAAAAAAACATCCAAAGATTACTCTGCCTTAGCCAACACCTTGTTGAACCATATATGTCTGTTTGGTCACCTTCGTAGGAAATAGAAGCACAACTATTTACATAACAATGATCAAGCAATTCCAATGCATTACCTCTAATGCACAGTTCATGTGGGTTGAAACAGTCTTCTTCGTGCCATATTCTTTCAAATGCTTTTTCATTATTTAAAAAAATACAGCTTAAACTGCAAGGTGTCTTTGTATGTTGTACTGAATGCCTTCGGTCAATCTAAACACTGACTAGTTCCATGTCCTATCTAAACCAATCTGTAAAATATCAGGGACAGACTTGGTTAAACCTACAAAAAGAGTAATACTTCTATACTTTCGGAATCAAATTTCTCATTCTTCCCCTTATATATTGCTGTAACCATGCCAAGTCTATAGTCATAAGGTACATATTATATTTGTTTCATATGCTTAAAAACTATTCATAACGAATAAATAAAATGTTCTCCTGATGTTCTACATAACGAATCAATAATATATTCATTTGTAATCGTATCCGGACCTGGAGGATTACTGCTGCTTAGGTATTTGACGGTCCCTCTTATCTCGTGAGATGTTCCTTATGTAGTGATTAGCAGGGTTTTTAGTGTCCGTTGATATATTTTCGAAATGTGCATTTTAAGATAACAAAATAATAATGGCATGTATATTTTTTAGCTAATGGTGTGTGCACGTGTACAAACTGCAAAAACTAAAAAAGATCTTCTGCACCTTATATTGCATATTGTTTTGAAATGTTTTACCCGATGAACACATTCATTATTTACATCACATACTCAATTCCACATAGTATTGCACATAACATGTATCTATGTTACATGTATATGACAGGTACATGGAGCATTTAAAACCCATTCGCGTCTGGCTCTCAAGGCATGTATAATGGTAAAATGGTAACTTTTGTTTGTTAAGCATCTGTGTGTGTCAAAACACGTGTTATTTTAAAGTGAAATATAAATATTTAGTTGTCTGTTCAGGTAACTAATTTTAACTATTATTTTCTGAATAAACTATTAAATAAAACATTAGCTTACCTCTAGCTGAAATGTGTGATCCTGGGTTTCAAACTGCCATGACATTACAGGCATACACATATTATGTTGTGCTTTGTGACACCAGATGTTGTAATCGACTAATTCTCCTGTCGAAAACAACTATTGTTGTAGAAAGATGAAACCCCAATGCTAGAGAATAACTGTTTCGGTTTTCCAAGGAAACAGATTCCATTTGGCGTACGAGGTAATCAAATTTTATAAATGGATTGCTTAAATTCATGGATGATGCCAGGTGTTCGCACAAAGGAAAAGTCTTTGCCGCAGATGAAGTTATGACGCAAGCTCTTAGAATTCTTGATTGCAAGCTGGGACCTTGTCAATATATCATGTGTAAATTGTGTGGACATGTAGAAGGCATTTACAGAAAGTATTGAACGGTTTCTTCACACAAAGTCAATTTAATTGGGGATTTTAATGCCCGGACATATAATCTATGTGAGTACGAAATCCTGCATTAGGAATAAACATTTTATTTAGTGATCCTTGGCGATATAAATACATAGTGTTTATTCCTAATACAGGATATTTACCATCCCCAAATACACAAGCGTGATAACCTCTTTATCATATGATGTCATTCTTTAATTCTGTGCTTCAAAATCGCTTTCCCTCTCTCACAAACATTACCAAAACATTGCGAGTTTTCCTGGAATGCGCGCATTAATATTTATTACGTCACAGGGTAAGCGATGTGTCAGTCGGACAATGACAGTAGCCAATATAGTTCCAACTGAAATCTGTTTCTTATACAGTGGCTAAGCAACATATACGCAAAACAACAATTGTTTTGTATTGCCCTTTCGCGGCAATCCATCGGTCTGTCCGCTGGAGTAACTGCCCTTTATCAAAGGGAAGCTACTCTAACCCTAGTCTATGAGACGTCACGGCCACGGTCAGACGTTGTTGACAGTCGGTCTGCCCTGTCATAACGTTAAGAAGTGTAGTCAGATGTACACACAGCGACAAAACGAAACAAGATATCAATTCAAGGTTTCAAGCCGAAGAGGTCTACAAGCACAGATATGGCTACTGATCCCGCTTGGCTAGGCCTCGTGCCCTCGCAAAATTGCTTCGAAATTTATATCTCCAAAGTTGCCAAAACTTATAAAATGCCTTAGCTACGTCAAAGTTAGACATTGATTTTCAGTGTTTTAACTGTTCTTTTGATAATGATAGCAATTATCCCTGTAGTTTATCCAGATTCCCGATGGTAAATTCTGACTCGATCGCCGAATGACGAGGGCGACGCCATGTTTGTTTATAAACAGTGAAAGTAGTCCCTACTTGACCTTTGAAAGTAGTCCCTACTTGACCTTTGATATTTGCATCTCTATCCGCATATGACCCCAACGGATATCCTGCTGAGAAACCTAACCATTATATGATAAATCTGTTTATTGGTAATGGCAGGCTAGGAAATGATACAATGATAGGTAAAACCGTTTGTAAAGGTAAAAGTGTCCGATTCTAATGTAACTGACCTCTCACCTCTCTATTCAGACGTGCACGTGACCCTACCGTGCATCTATACAAATGCCACTAACAAACTTAAACATAACATCCTTGATAAATCGGATATATACGTAAAACATATATATTTGGAACAGATAAATAATCTGATGAAGACTGTGCATGAAGCACAGGAATAAAACAAGGATTCAAAGGGATTTTATTTGCTTGTATATCAAGAAATGACATCACAGTGTGGTTACACATTTTAGTATGAGTCTTATTTAGCGATACACAATTTTGATTACAAAGATCATTAGATTCCTTTAATCAATATTGCTTACAATGGAAGCTAAATGTAAATATCCTTTGGAAGTGGCCCAGTCGAATCAACCAAATCAATCTTTTATTTTGAGGAAAAGATACTGGAAATTGTTGATAATTACACATTGTGTTTTGTATGAAATCACTAAGAACAAACGCAACAAATGTAATGTACTGCCTAATGAAATGAGCACGAAATGTTATCCTACCATTAGAATGTCTGTTGAAGGCGTTTGATGTCATGGTAGTGCCAATCCCTCTCTTCTGTTCCGAAATATGGGGTTTTGAAGGTTTAGAAATAATAGATAAATTGCAATTGAATTTTTTTTAAATAGTAATTGATCTGAGGAATTCAAAATCCAATTTTATGGTTTATCGGGAACTTGGCAGTGAATCACTCAAAACCAAATTACTTAAACAGATGATCTCCTTAATTAATGAATTTTAACGGACCCACAAAGTTATCTAATATGTCATATAATTATAGAATATTTGATACAAGACAATGATGCAAATGGATAGCAACAGTAAAAAATACTAACTCATGTCGGACTGTCAGAAGCATTTATAAACCCATCTAAACTGAACCGCAAAAGTATCTCGTGTGTCCGCCATGTGCATTGATGACGGCCGCGCAACGTCGATACATGGAATGGATGAGGCGGTTGATGAAGGCCATAGGCACTTGAGCCCACACACTGAGGAACGACTGACGCAGTTCAACTTCAGTTGTCGGTCTTGGTCGGGCTTCATTCAGCTGTCTTTGAATCTTGTTCCACAGGTGCTCAATGGGATTTAAATCGGGACTGAGGGCAGGCCACTGCATGTTTCTGATGCCATTCTGCTGGAGGAAGTCTCTTGTTGCTTTCATAGTGTGGGCACGGGCGTTATCATGCTGAAACCCGTGGTTGCGGCAGCGAAATGAGGTATGGTGTGTGGTCTCAATACTTGATCAATGGACCGAGCTGCTGTGATACCATTGCCTCTCCCTTGGCCAATGTTCTGGAAGACCACAGGACCGACCCTCTGTGCAAGAACTATTCCATCCCACACCATGATGCTCGGACCACCCCACGAGTCTCTCACAACAACACGAGCATCCGAATAATATGACCCATGACCTCTCTCTGCAATCTGCTGTTGAGATATAGTAACGGCTCTCGTCTGAGAAGAGGACTCTTTTCCAGTGCTGGTGGCGCCAATGCTGGTGCTGTGTTGCCCACTGAAATCGGTCCTCGGTGTGGCCTGTGACAGTGGAAGTGTCTGCTCGTCAATCGTCGATGCACGGTGTCCGCACTGATGTGTCACTGTTGTGTCCCCATGGCTTGTAGAGCACGTTTCCACAGCAGTAACACAGCGATCTTGAAGATGCTGTTGCACAATCTGACTTTCATGACGTCGGGTGGTGACCCTTGGTCTTCCACTACGTGGTCGGTCATCTGTAGTGTTGATGGTCTGGTACCATTGCTGGAGCCTGTATATGGTCCTTACGTGGACTTGAAATGCATTTGCTACTTGCTGGGCGGTTTGTCCAGCTTGCAATCGTCCAGGGGCTTGGTGTCGCTGATTTCTTGTCAATCTTGGCATGTGGTAGCAATTCCATCACGAATAAATGTTATCCGTTCTTGGTAACACGTTTGTAAGTGACAAGGATTCACAGTCTATGATATGTCGATTCAATTTATATTTTATAGTATATTTTTCCCTTTAATCCTACTCATGCGAAGGAAAGAACATTGTACAAATGGTAAGTGTTTAATTGTGGAAAGAAGAGTGTCTTAGCGTTAAACGTGTTCAAGAAAAGGTTTGTTTTCTTGGATGTCAGCCTGTGCGACATGTTCAACATGACCATGTAGAGCCTCCATATCCGCCTCCGGTATATTTTCGTTTCAGCCTTTGAAATTGATAGACAGAACTGAAGTGCAAATCGACCATATTTTGAATACAATATTTGCATTAATGATGTTACAATCTATTTTTCAAAGTAGTATTCGAAGGCTGGTAAAAAAGGTTCTACGCCTAACAAACCAACAATTGTGAAAGTGCTGTTAATTATATTTGTGAACATAATCTCCCTGTTTTTGAATACATTTCTCATATCGATAGTGAAGCTTTTCAATTCCGGTCGGGACGACGTTTTCTAAAGCCACCCTGAATACCCCATTCATGCCAGCTTTGAGGTCATCGTTGTGATAGCACTTTCAACGAAGGTGTTGTTTCATTTTAGGAGACAGGTGGAAATCATTTAGTGCCAGATCTAGAGAGTATGGAGGGTGAGGAAGCTCTTCGAACCCACATTGTCACACATTAGCCTTTGCATGTCGAGGTGTGTGAGAAGAGGCATTTTCATGAAGTAGTATTCCTCACAGCTTTTCTTTGACAAAATACCTCAGGCGATGAATCAAATCAGCATAATAGGCACTGGTAATCATATTTTGACTTTCAAAGCAATCAACAAGGATAACACTCTTTGCATCCAAGAATACAGTGGCCATAACTTTCTTCACTGATCTTGAAGAATTTTTTTGATGCTGCTGCAAAAGTGGAATGGTGACATTCCATGACGTTTGACTCGGGATCATAGTAGTAGACTCATGTTTCCATTCCTGCTACTAAACGCTTTTTGAATTTGATTTGGCATTACATTGATGTTTTGCTGTTGGAGAAATGGGGTCACATTCCTGGCACGATGAGCACGTGCAGGATCTGGTGCAATGATGTCCCAATAGTATTGGCCTACGATTCTGCCATGGACAATAAGGTACGCAGTCCGGCCAGTCATTGTGATACCACCCTACAACATTTTGGACCCAAACCCATAAACGATGAGACTGTACAGTTTCAACGACCATAAAACGCTCATTAGGACGTCTCCAAAAACAATTTTACGTGCAGTAAGTTATGGGATGACACATATGGGCATGTGCTCTTTCTCCAGTTGCAATATGTCCCTTATCCAAATGCAGTTTGCAACCTATATCTTAATGCAATCGTTCTGACTAAACTGTCCTGGGTTGAAGTTGTTGCCCTTGGGCGTATAGAGCGGCGTCTATCATCGACGTTATGGGCATGTTGTTATTGGGCCACAATCTGCTGATGACAGATTGAGAAACGTGCAGCGCTATGGGTAAGTAAACGTTCAGCACATTGCAAACGTCGCAAAGATCAATCTTAAAGATTACATTGTTTAATCAAGTGCTCTTGAGAGTTTGCTTTCAAGAAAACAATAATATGATGGTGAATCTGGCATACCACCTCTTGCACGTTATGTCCGAGAACACAGGCTTCATGACTGTCACAATGTTGTGTTTGGAGCTCGATTTCATGGGGAAATGTTCTTGCGAATTAAATAACTAACTTACATTGCCAGACATTGGTGTAGTTTCCTGTAGTGTCACCTCAAAACAAAATAATCCCTACTTTTTCACATAAGCTGTACCATCTACAGACGCATCATATTATATACTGAGCCGCAAAAAAACGTCACCCCAAGTAACATTGCATGAAAAGTTGTCATTTTAATATCTGGGTAACTTATGTCAAAAGTTTCTAAAATTTAATATAACCTTGTCCGGAAAAATAAAATTTAATGATTAAAACATAAAGCAGATGACAATATAACTGATTGCGCAAACGCATCAAGACAACGGCCATGGTAACCCGATGAGTTCCGTGCAAATTGAAATGCACATGCGTTCCCCCATTTCTTGCCCTATTAAAATGCACCCAGATCGGATAACATTCATTCGTTATTGAATTGCTACCACATGCCAAGATTGACAAGAAATCAACGACACCAAGCCCTTGGACGATTGCAAGCTGGACAAACCGCCCGGCAAGTAGCAAATGTGTATCAAGTCCACGTGAGGACCATATACAGGCTCCAGCAACGGTACCAGACCACAAACACTACAGATGACCGACCACGTAGTGGAAGACCAAGGGTCACCACCCGACGTCATGATCGTCAGATTGTGCGACAGCATCTTCAAGATCGCTTTGTTACTGCTTCGGAAACTGCTCGACAGAGCATTGGGACACACTAGCGACACATTAGATCGGACACCGTGCATCGACGATTGACGAGCAGTCACCTCCACTGTCACAGGAGGTAAGTAGACAGTTGGACACCTTGTGTAAGTAACCAGTGGGACACCTGGGGTATGTACACAGTTGGAAATCTGCTGTAAGTAGACAGTAGGACACCCGGGGTATGTACACAGTTGGACACCTGCTGTAAGTAGACAGTAGGACACCCGGGGTATGGACACAGTTGGACACCTGCTGTAAGTAGACAGTAGGACACCCGGGGTATGTACACAGTTGGACACCTGCTGTAAGTAGACAGTAGGACACCCGGGGTATGTACACAGTTGGACACCTGCTGTAAGTAGACAGTAGGACACCCGGGGTATGTACACAGTTGGAAATCTGCTGTAAGTAGACAGTAGGACACCCGGGGTATGGACACAGTTGGACACCTGCTGTAAGTAGACAGTAGGACACCCGGGGTATGTACACAGTTGGACACCTGCTGTAAGTAGACAGTAGGACACCCGGGGTAAGTACACAGTAGGACACCTGGGGTAAGTACACAGTTAGACACCTGCTGTAAGTAGACAGTAGGACACCCGGGGTAAGTACACAGTAGGACACCTGGGGTATGTACACAGTTGGAAATCTGCTGTAAGTAGACAGTAGGACACCCGGGGTATGTACACAGTTGGACACCTGCTGTAAGTAGACAGTAGGACACCCGGGGTATGTACACAGTTGGACACCTGCTGTAAGCAGACAGTAGGACACCCGGGGTAAGAAGACATTGAGACACCTTAGGGAAGTAGCCATTGGGGTACTTGGGGTAAGTAGCCAGGGGTACACATGGGGTAAGTAGCCAGTTGGACACCTGGGGCAAGTAGTCAGTGAGACACCTGGGGTAAGTAGCCAGTGAGACACCTGGGGTAAGTAGCCAGTGAGATACCTGGGATAAGTAAAAAATTGGACACCTGAGGTAAGTAAACAGTTGGACACCTTAGGTATGTAGCCAGTGGGGCAGCTTGGTTAAGTAGCCTAGGGACACCTGAGGTAAGTAGACAGTGGGACACCTGGGGTAAGTACACAGTGGACACTTGGGGTAAGTAGCCAGTGGGACACCTTGGGTAAGTAAACAGTGGGATACCTGGGGTATGTAGCCAGTGGGGCAGCCTGGTTAAGTAGCCTAGGGACACCTGAGGTAAGTAGACAGTGGGACACCTGGGGTAAGTAGCCAGTGGGACACCTGGGGTTAGTAAACAGTTGGATACCTGTGGTAAGTAAACAGTTGGACACCTCAGGTATGTAGCCAGTGGGGCAGCTTGGTGAAGTAGCCAGTGGGACACCTGAGGTAAGTAGACAGTGGGACACCTGGGGTAAATAGCCAGTGAGACACCTGGGATAAGTTAACAGTTGGACACCTGAGGTATGTAGCCAGTGGGGCAGCTTGGTTAAGTAGCCAGTGGACTTCCAATACAGCAAATGGAAAAGACATGGTTCTACTTTGAGTGTGAGAGAAACGCGCCAATTTTCGTTTTAGGAGTAAATGTGCATGTCTTTTGAAACACTGTGCAGTGACCAAATCTTTTCAAATATTTTGCAAACATTGAAAGGGTTACATTGGCTATCCAACTGTGTTAAAACAACCACAATGGTGTTGCGCATGCGCGTGTGGTAGCACACTAACAGAGGCCTCTGACGTCAATTTGGACACCTTCAAACAGTTGTATTTCCCTAACGACCCCTTATAAGTGTGTCGGATTTGGTATCAAACGTCTTAGAATTTCAAGAGCTTTCCAACGAGCCATCATGCACTAAAATCGCTTAATATATAAGAAAAATGTGTTTTTCACCTCTCCAGCAAAAGGACTTCCAATTCAGCAAATGGAAAAGACATGGTTCTACTTTGAGTGAGAGAAACGCGCCAATTTTCGTTTTAGGAGTATTGTGCATGTCTTTTGAAACACTGTGCAGTGACCAAATCTTTTCAAATATTTTGGAAACATTGAAAGGGTTACATTGGCTATCCAATTGTGTTAAAACAACCACAATGGTGTTGCGCATGCGCGTGTGGTAGCACACTAACAGAGGCCTCTGACGTCAATTTGGACACCTTCAAACAGTTGTATTTCCCTAACGACCCCTTATAGGTGTGTCGGATTTGGTATCAAACGTCTGAGAATTTCAAGAGCTTTCCAACGAGCCATCATGCACCAAAATCGCTTAATATTTAAGAAAAATATGTAACCCTTTCAATGTTTGCAAAATATTTGAAAAGATTTGGTCACTGCACAGTGTTTTAACACAATTGGATAGCCAATGTAACCCTTCAAATGTTTCCAAAATATTTGAAAAGATTTGGTCACTGCAAAGTGTTTCAAAAGACATGCACATTTACTCCTAAAACGAAAATTGGCGCGTTTCTCTCACACTCAAAGTAGAACCATGTCTTTTCCATTTGCTGAATTGGAAGTCCTTTTGCTGGAGAGGGGAAAAACACATTTTTCTTAAATATGAAGCGATTTTAGTGCATGATGGCTCGTTGGAAAGCTCTTGAAATTCTAAGACGTTTGCTACCAAATCCGACACACCTATAAGGGGTCGTTAGGGAAATACAACTGTTTGAAAGTGTCCAAATTGACGTCAGAGGCCTCTGTTAGTGTGCTACCACACGCGCATGCGCGACACCATTGTGGTTGTTTTAACACAATTGGATAGCCAATGTAACCCTTTCAATGTTTGCAAAATATTTGAAAAGATTTGGTCACTGCACAGTGTTTCAAAAGACATGCACATTTACTCCTAAAACGAAAATTGGTGCGTTTCTCTCACACTCAAAGTAGAACCATGTCTTTTCCATTTGCTGACTTGGAAGTCCTTTTGCTGGAGAGGTGAAAAACACATTTTTCTTAAATATTAAGCGATTTTAGTGCATGATGGCTCGTTGGAAAGCTCTTGAAATTCTAAGACGTTTGATACCAAATCCGACACACCTATAAGTGGTCGTTAGGGAAATACAACTGTTTGAAAGTGTCCAAATTGACGTCAGAGGCCTCTGTTAGTGTGCTACCACACGCGCTTGCGCGACACCATTGTGGTTGTTTTAACACAATTGGATAGCCAATGTAACCCTTTCAATGTTTGCAAAATATTTGAAAAGATTTGGTCACTGCACAGTGTTTCAAAAGACATGCACATTTACTCCTAAAACGAAAATTGGCGCGTTTCTCTCACATTCAAAGTAGAACCATGTCTTTTCCATTTGCTGACTTGGAAGTCCTTTTGCTTGATAGATGTCGTATTCAAGCATATACACGATTCGTAACAACGGGGAAAAATACTTTAATATATTTATTATTCACTTACACATTATTGAACTTCAGGTTTGATAAAAGATGTCGTTTGTATAAGGATTCCTTGTGATTACAACATTCGTATCTCATGATTAGACCAAGACTGTTCTCTCAAGCTGCAGCGATTCCATAAAGTGCTCAGCTTTCTCCAAGATCCATTATAAGAACGGAGACGAGATGCCGATTCTAAACTCGAGCTCATAATAGTATTTATAGTTCGGGGTGGGGTGGGGTGCACTGGTGGCCAAGTCTTCTAAGGCGCCGCGATTCGCTGTGCAGAGAAATCCATTATTGTGGGTTCGAATACCAGTTCGCCCTGATTATGATTCTAGGGTTGTCAGCACCATACCCGTGCTCGTGGATTTCACCGAAGTGGTAAACGTCCGAGACCTGCATCACTTCGGGCTTTCCTCCCACATAAAGCTGACAGGCCATGATATAATGTTCAAAATACGTTAAACCCAACTCACTCACTCACTCACATCAGCCATGTGACGGCGATCAGTAAAAAACTGAGTCATGACCACACAATCCAGCAACAAACAGGACTGTTAACGGGTAACATCTTTAACCCCTGCCCTATCATAAAATGCCGTTGGTTGCAGAAGAAGCTCCAGAGATCGACCTTCTGCCATTTGTAAGATGAACGCCACCTTAGATGAATTTCAAGATTGGGATATTAGGAATATGTAAAGATCAATTAAAATAGAAACTGGAAATACACTTCATCCATAATGCACACCTACGTTTGTGAAAAGAGCTATATCTTGCCATAATTTTTAGCAATCCAGTGATTTTAATGTTAACTTGTGTTTTTGGCAGAGTTGTGTTTAAAATGAAACATTAACACGGTCAGTATAGATATCATGTGTGCCCATTAAGCACATATTGTTTTTACTGATCCAACCAGTGCATATGATATCTTCAGTGAAAGTAGTTTATCAGTGTTGTGCTCCAACCGAGTAGAGTCGTTCAAAGAGTCCTGCGGACTATTTTGTCTTGAAACCTGGAATAGTCGTGAAGATGGCCCTTCTGTTTCTGCTGCTCATTCACACATGCCTCCCCCGTGGACATTGGGCAGACGAGGAAGTAGTGTATGGAATTGGAATCAAGCTTTGTAACCTAAAATGTCTCCAAAGAGGCTCATGCAAAAGTTTTTCATATGACATTGACAGACTGGCGTGCCATCTGTCTCATGAGGATGTAAAGAATGGGAAAATGAAAGAGGGGTCAGTTATTTACCCAAAGATGAAAAACCAAGTAAGTCTATTTTTCAAGTTTTACCCCTGGTCATATTAAAAAGACAAATGTTAGAGTGTCCTCATATTAGGAATTTCAGGGCACAGAGAGCAAACGCATAACCCAAATGTGGAGGCATGTACAAGTTGTCCTTGTTGTGAAAGTAGTAAATGCTTTGATCAAGTTGTTTGATCAAGGTTACACCATTTAAGGCCCCAGTAAAACTTTCAAAAATTTATGGATTACATGTGAAGGACATTACCACGTTTGACTCATCAGTGACAAAAATTGTGTTCTACGCAATTCCCTATTTTGACTTGTACCATATGTCCCCGTGTTGTTTCATGTGAACATTTGACTAGCCTTTGCATGTGTTTGTGCCGAGTGCCATCGATGGAGCAGGATACACTAACCTTTTCGCTAATTTCTGGTATTATTACTATTTGATAGCGATTCATAAACACATGTTCATTTATGCAGATATTTCAGTTGGATATGCAAAGGGTTTTGTCACTTGATAATTTACATTCATGTTTGTTATCGTAAAGACGTTCTTTAAAATATAGACTGTCCCCTGTCATCAAACCAATCGCATTAGATCATTTTAATGTATCATCTAGTAAGGACTTGATAATGATCATGACTTCATTTAATAACAATCTGGAGACTCGTCTAAGCCAAAACATGTAAACACTGTACATTACACGTGTGTGAGTAAAAGGACTGTTTCCAATTGTCTGTTACCATATTTCTAAAAAATACCCCTAAAGAAAAGTACCTCACATACAAGTACGACTACATACAATTATTCAAACTACTTACAAGTGCCCGTATATTCAAGTACCTACACACGAGTACCCCTACATACAAGTCCCCGTACATACACGTGCGCCTACACACGAGAACCCCTACATACAAATAACCGTACATACAAGTGCCCTACACACGAGTACCCCTACATACAAGTACCCGTACATACATGTGCCCTACACACGAGTACCCCTACATACAAATACCCGTACATACAAGTGCCCTACACACGAGTACCCCTACATACAAATACCCGTACATACAAGTGCCCTACACACGAGTACCCCTACATACATGTACCCATACATACATGTGCCCCTTCATACCAGTACCCGTACATACATGTGCCCCTACATACAAGTACCCGTACATACATGTGCCCCTACATACAAGTACCCGTACATACACGTGCCTCTACATACATGTACCCGTACATACATGTGCCCCTACATACAAGTACCCGTACATACATGTGCCCCTACATACATGTACCCATACATACATGTGCCCCTACATACAAGTACCTCTACATACAAGTACCCGTACATACACGTACCCCTACATACATGTACCCCTACATACATGTGCCCATACATACATCTACCCGTACATACACGTGCCCCTACATACAAGTACTTGTACATACACGTGCCCCTACATACATCTACCAGTACATACATGTGCCCCTACATACAAGTACCCATACATACATGTGCCCCTGCATACATAAACCCGTACATACACGTGCCCCTACATACAAGAACCCGTACATACACGTGCCCCTACATTCCTGTACCCGTACATACACGTGTCCCTACATACAAGTACCCCTACATACAAGTACCCCTACATACACGTGCCCCTACATACAAGTACCCGTACATACACGTGCCCCTACATTCCTGTACCCGTACATACATGTGCCCCTACATACAAGTACCCGTACATACATGTGACCCTACATACAAGTACCCATACATACATGTGCCCCTACATACAAGTACCCGTACATACACGTGCCCCTGCATACATCTACCCGTACATACACGTGCCCCTACATACAAGTACTTGTACATACACGTGCCCCTACATACATCTACCCGTACATACACGTGCCCCTACATACAAGTACCCATACATACATGTGCCCCTGCATACATAAACCCGTACATACACGTGCCCGTACATACAAGAACCCGTACATACACGTGCCCCTACATTCCTGTACCCGTACATACACGTGCCCCTACATACAAGTGCCCGTACATACATGTGCCCCTACATACAAGTACCCGTACATACACGTGCCCCTACATACAAGTACCCATACATACATGTGCCCCTACATACATGTACCCATACATACATGTGCCCCTACATACAAGTAACCGTACATACACATGCCCCTACATACAAGTAACCGTACATACACGTGCCCCTACATACATCTACCCGTACATACACGTGCCCCTACATACATCTACCCGTACATACACGTGCCCCTACATACATGTATCCGTTCATACATGTGCCTCTACATACAAGTACCCGTACATGCATGTGCCACCACATACATGAACCCGTACATACATGTGCCCCTACATACAAGTACCCGTACATACATGTGCCCCTACATACAAGTACCCGTACATACATGTGCCCCTACATACAAGTACCCGTACATACACGTGCGCCTACACACGAGAACCCCTACATACAAATACCCGTACATACAAGTGCCCTACACACGAGTACCCCTACATACAAGTACCCGTACATACACGTGCCCCTACATACATGTACCCGTACATACAAGTACCCGTACATACAAGTACCCGTACATACAAGTACCCGTACATACAATTACCCGTACACACGAGTACCCCTACAAACAAGTATCCGTACATACATGTGCCCCTACATACAAGTACCCGTACATACATGTGCCCCTACATACATGTACCCATACATACATGTGCCCCTACATACAAGTACCTCTACATACAAGTACCCGTACATACACGTACCCCTACATACAAGTACCCATAGATACATGTGCCCCTACATACATGTACCCGTACATACACGTGTCCCTACATACAAGTACCCGTACATACACGTGTCCCTACATACAAGTACCCATACATACATGTGCCCCTACATACATGTACCCATACATACACGTGCCCCTACATACATGTACCCATACATACATGTGCCCCTTCGTACAAGTGCCCGTACATACATGTGCCCCTATACAAGTGCCCGTACATACAAGTGCCCCTACATACAAGTGCCCGTACATACATGTGCCCCTACATACAAGTACCCGTACATACACGTGCCCCTACATACATGTACCTGTACATACATGTGCCCCTACATACAAGTGCCCGTACATACACGTGCCCCTACATACATGTACCCGTACATACATGTGCCCCTACATACAAGTGCCCGTACATACACGTGCCCCTACATACATGTACCCGTACATACATGTGCCCCTACATACAAGTGCCCGTACATACACGTGCCCCTACATACAAGTACCCATACATACATGTGCCCCTACATACATGTACCCATACATACATGTGCCCCTACATACAAGTAACCCTACATACATGTGCCTCTACATACATCATCTGGTACATACACGTGCCCCTACATACATGTACCCATACATACATGTGCCCCTACATACATGTACCCGTTCATACATGTGCCTCTACATACATGTACTCGTACAAACATCTACCCGTACATTCATGTACTAGTAAAAACATGTGCCACCACATACATGAACCCGTACATACATGTGCCCCTAAATACAAGTACCCGTACATACATGTGCCCCTACATACAAGTACCCGTACATACATGTGCCCCTACATACAAGTACCCGTACATACACGTGCCCCTACATACAAGTACCTGTACATACATGTGCCCCTACATACAAGTACCCGTACATACATGTGCCCCTTCATTCAAGTACCCGTACATACATGTGCCCCTACATACAAGTACCCTACATACACGTGCCCCTACATACATGTTCCCGTATATACGCGTGCCCCTACATACAAGTACTTGTACATACACGTGACCCTACATACATCTACCCGTACATACACGTGCCCCTACATACATGTACCCATACATACATGTGCCCCTACATACAAGTAACCGTACATACACGTGCCCCTACATACATCTACCCGTACATACACGTGCCCCTACATACATGTATCCGTTCATACATGTGCCTCTACATACAAGTACCCATACATACATGTGCCCCTACATACAAGTACCCGTACATACACGTGCCCCTACATACAAGTGCCCTACACACGAGTACCCCTACATACAAGTACCCGTACATACATGTGCCCCTACATACAAGTACCCATACATACATGTGCCCCTGCATACATGTACCCGTACATACACGTGCCCCTTCATTCAAGTACCCGTACATACATGTGCCCCTACATACAAGTACCCTACATACACGTGCCCCTACATACAAGTACCCGTACATACACGTGCCCCTACATACAAGTACCCGTACATACATGTGCCCCTACATACAAGTACCCGTACATACACGTGCCCCTACATACGTGTACCCGTACATACATGTGCCCCTACATACAAGTACCCGTACATACACGCACCCCTACATACAAGTACCCGTACATACACCTGCCCCTACATACAAGTATCCGTACATACATGTGCCCCTACATACAAGTACCCCTACATACACATGCCCCTACATACAAGTACCCCTACATACACTGTACATTACACGTGTGTGAGTAAAAGAACTGTTTCCAATTGGCAGTTGCCATATGTATAAAACATACCCCTAAGTAAAAGTACCGCTACATACAATTACCTAAACATACAACTACCCCTACTTACAGGTTCCTGTATATTCAAGTACCTACATACAAGTACCCCTACATACAAGTACCCCTATTTACACATACAACTTCATTCAAGTACACTACTGCCTGGAGGTTCATTCTCCTTATGTACTCTTCAATTATTGGAGGACATAAAGAATGTCTGTCTGTCATACAAGTACCTCTACTTACACGTATACCTACATTCAAGTATCCCTACATACAAGTACCTCAACTTACACATACAACTACATTCAAGTACCCCTTCATACAAGTACACTTTTGCCTAGAAGTTCATTCCCCCCCTTAAACGCATGGGCAACGCGTTACGCACCCGTGCGCCACGCGTGTGATACCTGTGTGCAACGCGTTGAACACGGGCGTGCACCTCGTTCGCCACTCGTGTGCAACGCGCGACACACTCATTACAGGGGGAACAAACGTTTGACCACAGGAGGACCCGTGTTTAGCTGAACTTGGAGGAAGTAACAAGGAGATATTTTTTTATTTCCTGACTAAAAATGTTAATACACATATTATTATATGTACTTGCTGATGTCTCATATTTAGATGTGATATGAGTACTATTGTGGCTTCTACATTATGTTTTGCGACGGTGTTAAGAGAATACATGATCCTGTTAAATGTAATTGTGGTGTCTTTGTCTCAGCTCCATAGCCACGGCGCTGGGAAAGGGCGGCATTTAATTAATGAGAATAGGGTATATCATGGAGGATACACTTTGGGGAGAGGGTTCTACTATTTTCCGTACCACGGGAAGAGACCTGTAGACGTGAGCGCGGGGTTGTGTATCAGATGGCCGTTGCATAATGGCCGCCAGGAGAGGTAAACATGGAGTGTTTTTTTCACGGGCTTGTTGAATAAAATCTCAGTGCTACTGTCAATATATCTTCTACTTACGATTTGCAATATATATTGTTTCAACGTACATTGATGGTTTACTGGTCGTATCTTTTAGAGTATTTGTCTATTGTGTTGAGCTTACAAGCAATAATTGTATTTTGTGGTGACATGTCAAATTAAAACATGAAGTAAGTACGATAGTAAATAATTATATATATTTAAATCACATTAAAATACAATGATACATATGTAACCCTTAAGCCTGTGTTCCACACTCAGAGCCAAGAGGAAAATGATAAAACAAAGGGAAGAAACTTGTCCTTACTTATATGCAGATCATCGGAATGTGACTTCATATAGAGAATGTCACCAGAGTGTCTTTTGATATCAAATATATCAACACGAGTTGATAATTTGGAAAACTCCGAGGCTTGCCGATGATTTTTCCAACTTTTATCAACGAGTGTTGATATATGTGATTTCAAAAGACACGAGGGTGAGATTTTATTTATCATCCAACATCATTCTTCCAACTTTTTCAGTTTGTAGGCATTAATATGTAGTGTCTTAAGTGTAAAAAGTACTGCTAGCAGCTTCGGTAGCAGAGCCATTAGAGATGTCATTTGATTGTGACGCCACAGTAACCAATGACGTCACAATGGTCTGCAAAGCATTGTGATGCAATTTCATTGCAGCAATATCTACAGTGTAGATATCGATTGATCTCACCAAAGCAGTATCTCCTGTGAGAACCAGATTTGGATGATAAATAGAGATTACTACACGAGTGTCTATCAGATACCATTGATCTTCCAACGAGTTGTTTCAAAACGTATCTAACGAGCGAAAGCGAGTTAGATATGCTTTCTTACAACGAGTTGTAAGATCAATGGTATCTGACAGGCACGAGTACAGTAATCAGTTTCTTACACACGCTAAAATCGCACCTTTTTAGCATCGAACCGATGAATTTTGTCTATTCTCATGATTGCAGTAGCGCATTAATACATAACAACTCTGTCATAAGTGACGTCATCCTATGTGCTGCTTACTACTCATAAATAATGTGACCCTACACAAAAAGGTTTCCGTCATATATGTGGATTATCAAGGCGATGATGAAAATGCAAACTAGACAAAAACCAAGAACACACTGTGTGCCAAGTTGAAAGTTTACACCTCAAAGAAATTACCAAATATGTACAACAATGTTTACTTCCGTATGACATCAAAACCGGTGACCGACTTTTACAAAATGGGGTGTTCACTGACAACAGTACGCGTGATTTCGTGAGGAGGTTTTCGTTGATTGAGGGATCGTATACACATAAATGTGGCACGTAAGTAATCAGAAACATTCTGACAATCTGCGTACTGTTTTTTGTTTACCATGTTTTCCAATGTAACAAAGAACATTAGTCAGAATGTAGACAACTACCGTCATCGTTGTGCGTGATTTAGCGTCAGTCATGGCGTCACACAGGACGGAAACTTTTACGGTTTCTGTTGAATTTACCACATCATTGTAATGTATATATGTGTAATTCCATAGTTAGTGCAACGATACTCTTCCCATGAATATTCTCAAACGGGTGTTCGAGCGAATGCATGCAACAAGTAGTCGAAAGTACCTCTAAAAATGCTACACAGTGTAAAATCTGAATTTTGCTTTGTTTACATTTCAGCAAGTACAGTTTTCCGAGCACAGTTTTCGTTTCCATACCTAATTTATTTCGCATGATAATTTGCATTGGTGACAAAGACAATTTATCCATTGTTTCGAAAATGTATGAGGAATTGAGGGATGCATGTATAGCAGCTGAGTTTGAAATATACCTCATCGAATAGGCTTCTCATAACCGGCATTTTGTAAACACAATCCAATATGGCGGATCGTACGCTTCGGCGTTCGTGTATGCATATTTTCCAAACCATTCTAAACGATTCTAGGCTTATCAGCGACGTTTCAGAATTATCATTAGTGATGTGATACCCGTGATCACTAATAGGCTATGTTTCTACCTTAATTATTCGAGTAAATATCCGATATTTAGATTTCTAAACACACAGTAAATATTTATATAACGCCTTGAATTGTGATTTGGCGAGTTTTGCAATGTACCTAACTTTAAGTCTCTTTCAGTAATTTTGAATTGCCTAAAATGACAGTAAATGATAAACAGAAGGGGGAATTCAAAACTGTTGAGATTCTGTGTGTTGTATTTTGAATTGTATTCGATTTCGAAGTGAGGGTTTGAAGAGAAGGGACATATGTGTCGCTATGGCATCCAGGGGGTTTACACTCTGAAAAAATTATTATTATTATTATTAATTACATGGTCTTGCTGTTCAATACAGACGTAGGTGAACATTCGACTGAAGCATGAGCTACTTATGAATAACTTACACTCAGGAAAGTAGTCCGTCATCATCTGACCCCAGGTCATCACCATAGAGTAGCCAATCGCGGGCCTGGAATTTGATCTCACACATATGTTTGATACCAGTTATCTCAAATGGGTTATTCACCCACAGGTGTGTAAGAAATAGTAATTATGTGATAATAAATTCTGTTATTGATATCTAGAAACCGATTTGCTAAATTTGTGATATAAATTCATTCTTTGGTGTCCATAAATGAATAATTGATATCACATAATGAATAAATAGTAATTATTTGATAACAAATTCGGTTATTGATATCTAAAAACCGATTTGTTATATTAATAAACATTTCATGATAAAAGTCAAATCAAGTTTGTGATATAAATTCATTCCTTGGTATCCATAAATTAATTATTGATAGCACATAATGAATAAATGGTAAAAAGGCAAATAGAGATAGTTAGTAACAAAAATATACGATATACAAAGAATATTTGCACAACTATCACACAACCACACTGACACCGCATCAACCCCCGCGGTAAACTGGACACAGTTATGTGCACACTGATTACATAACCCCTACCGACAGGGTGGGGATGGTGGTTCAAATGAAACTTACAACCCTGTTTGTTGTCTAATAAATGCTGGGCGGCGCCTTTGATCTTGCCTCTAACCATGCATGTAGGAGTAAACGATGATCAGGATGGCCTGGAAATAACCAAGAATCTTTTTTGTTGCATATCAAGGTACTAATTCATCGGTCACGGGGTTTTGTTATGTATGTGTGCCCAGTGTATCAACAATTAACTAGAAAGGTTCATATCTACAAAAATGTGTATGCGTCAGTATGGTTTATCAACACATGCATAACACTTATTCACGCTTGGTGTGGCAGACTGAAAATAGAACATTATGATAGCGTCAGCAGGGATAATAGAAGTCATAAGACACAACTTTATTTGCTTTTCTGGCCATGGACCGTGGCATATGAAGATGATACATACATGTTTAAGCTACTAGATTATTTACGACAATACAGTTCAAATATTGTGTTCAATATGTTATGATAGAAAACGTTGATATATTTTTAACAAACTAATTTTGTACTATTCAACAAGCTGTGACTTTAAAGACATTTTCGCTTATTGTAATAACTTCAAGGTAAAACATCATATCTATCTCTGAAATCCACGAGCATAGTTGCTGCCAAACATTAGATCATAAGGGCGGCCATTTTTGGAGTGTAGAGCATAGCTCAATTTGATTAAAGTTTTATTTACAATTTGATTAACTATAATAATATGAATATTAAAATTTATTGCCCAGTTAACAAGTTATCAGTGAGATAGAATATAAATACTGGGAACGCTGAACAACTTCATTGTAAATAGACAAATGCACCTGTGAATGGCCAAGGTTTTAAATACCGAGTGAAACAAAGACGAGGTGCCAGCCTACACTGGAAATGCTGTATGCTGCATGCCCAGCCACCATCAACACCTCTAGTGATCTTTTCGCGACCCCAAGCCTTGCGCATAACCATTGTAAAGACCTGATTGAGTTACCTCCTTCCATCAACGTGAAAGGATTACCCACAGAGAAAGAAAGGATTAAAATCCTAAAGATATCCTATCCACATGGTATAAGCACTCACAACCAGTTTCCTCTAATAGTAAACTATCACCTTTGGTATCCCCAAAAATACTCACCATGGTCATTGGGCAAATGTAAAAATCACAAACCCTAACGAGATTCTGTCTACATGGTCACACCCAGTGATTGTGAAGATCTCAAATTCTATCAACAGTGAGACAATATGTTAATATTCGTTTCAAATATCTTCTTAGAGTAAGTGATAAATGTCCCATACATTCAAGTACCTACAGCCAAGTGCCCATACATGCACCTACCTGCATATACTTGTACTCCTTAAAACATGTACTCCTCCATACAAGTACCTCTACAAACAAGTACCGCTACATTCAAGTACCCGTACATACACATATCCACATATACATGTACTCCTACATACAAGTACCTCTACAAACAAGTACCGCTACATTCAAGTACCCGTACATACACATATCCACATATACATGTACTCCTACATACAAGTACCTCTACAAACAAGTTCCCCTACAACCAAGTACAGCTTCATTCAAGTACCACTACATACAAGTACGGCAACATTCAAGTACCCTTACAAACACATATCCACATATACATGTACTACTACATAAAAATACCTCTACATACAAGTACCTCTACATACAAGTACCTCTACATACAAGTACCCTATCAAACATGTACAGTCAGGAATTGGTTAATGAGCATAACGAGTTATGGTGGTAAACCTGTTCTTCACAAACATTGTCTTCCTTAACATCACACACTTAAAGAAAGGAACATTGCACTAGTGGAGTGGTTCTAGGATGTTTTGTTTTAGTTTTCAGCAGGTGCGTGCTCCTTTGCGAACTGTACTTCAAACACTCGCTGTGTGGAGAGACGTCGAGGTGGTGCAGTCTGTGTTGAGGGTAAGACTCCTTTAATGACCAAGACATGACAAGACAAGACCTCATGTTATATTTGCAGTGTGAAACATTCACTCGATCACTATTACATGTAATATATAGGATGAGGGTGTCGGTGTGGATGTCGATGAGAGTGAGGCTGTAGATAAGGGTGAGGGTGCCGATGAGGGTGTCCATGAGGGTGTCCATGAGGGTGAGGGTGAGGCTGCACGAGGGTGAGAGTGCAGATGTGGGTGTAGACGAGAGTGAGGGTGCAGATGAGGGTGAGCGTGTAGATATGTTTGAATGTGTAGATGAGTGTGGGGGTGTAGATGAGTGTGTGGGTGTAGACGAGGGTGAGGGTAAGGGTGTAGACGTGGGTGAGGAAGAGAGTGAGTTAATATTTAACGTCACATCGGCAATATTGCAGCCATGTCTTGACGAGATAAAATTTGTCTTCAACAATATATATGTAAACTGTATAAAATTCGGTCGACGAAGGACAGTAAAACAACTAGATTATCACAGATATATGTCTAAAACTAGTACAAAATCATAAAATATGACAATTCATAACATTACAATAGATACATTGGGTTAGATATCACCAGCAATTAAAGTGAGGTCACCATACTGAGGACCATTGGGACTTAACCTTTGCTACCTGCATGGACCCCAGCAGGATTTACACCATCCCTTTAGTCACTGGCGACCATTGACAGAGTTTAGCTGGAGATTTAAAACCAACAAATATAATACGATGAAAACACTGGCAGATATAAAATTACTTTGATTTATGTGGGCTTACATGTCCTATCAGGGGACAATAATTAAATTTCACGCTACTTCGAGGATAAAGCCACTAACAGTCTCAGTTAATGATCATATACTACTAATTTTTAAATTTATATCTTTGTACATCAAAATTTATTAAGTAATTCTATTTCCTTTAAAAAACCTATGATAAAATGAGCATGTATTTGATTAAAAGATACTTTATAGATGACACTTTAAAATATTTATCCCTTGAGATGGAAAAATGTAGACGTGGGTGAGGGGATAGATGAGGGTAAGGAGGTAGAAGAGGGTGAGGGTGTAGATTAGGGTGACTGTGTAGATGAGGGTGACGGTATAGATGAGTATAGTATTGATGATATAATCATTTTCAACATGATCTAAGTCTGGGGCTTCATTTAAGGTCCCTTGCAGCATTTATAATTTCTTTAATTGTTATACTCTCATTTAATAAAATGGCAATCTCACACGTGTTATCTGTTAAAGTTATGGCTTAGTTATAAGGTAGTGTGTTAAAGATGTTTTTATTGATAAACTTCCAGGTTTTCTCTTGGTGAATGTTTAAGATTTTCCCGAAGTATCTTATTTAATTCATATACTGATGTATATATGTTTTCCACACTTTTTTATTGGATTAAGAATCTTGCTGATATATAGCCTCATTTAGTATACTATTATATTTCGATGATTGTGTTAATTTCTGTTCGTGTCGGATATCTATCTTGATTCTTTTTGCTTACATCATTTTGGCTTTTGACATTCTTTGATATTATGAGCAATTTGTTTCAACACCCATGTGACTACAGATGATATCCTAGCTATTAATTCAATTCAAACAACTTTGATATTTATTGTGTGGGTCATATAACATCATCAAATCTGGACTAACATCCCATAACAAGGATATAACGTTGATTTGATGTCAAGAAGTTTGTTAATACCCACATAAACAATGTGTTTAGCTCCTTATTACGGAAGCCTTTAGTGGCACTTGCTTTTTCTTTTGTTTCTTGAAATGTCAAGATACCAGCTTGAAATTTCAAGTTTATTATCTGAAAATGTCACCTTATATGTATGTATCTTGAAATTGGAAGATCTTAAGTTGAAATGTGAAGATAATAAGTTAAATCTTAAAATTTCAGCTTATCAAATTTCAAGAAACTACATACACTTAGTATGTATCTTGAAATTTCAATCAACTTAGTAACTTGAAATTTCAAAATAATAAGTTGAACTTTCAAGATAAAATCGCAAAATTTCAACTTATTATATTGAAATTTCAAGATAATTATCTTGTAATTCAGCTAAGGACATCTATGTATCTTTACTTTTCAAGTTTGTGTCTTGCCATTTCAAGAAAAAAAACATAAAAACAAGTTGCCCTTAAGAGCATCTGTAGTTATTGCTGTATTGTGACACAGATCTGTTGTGTGATGCCTTTGATCCAGCTTTAGGTATTATTAATGATGTCAACATTCCTGGCTATTACAGATAATAAATATAAACCTTTTGACACTTTTTTTCATTTTGGATTCGTGGGTCAAAGTTTTATTTAAATATGGACTTCTGACATGCTGCGAGTGGCGATGTCAGACCATCATATTTGACCCTTGATGTTAACTCGTCTATTCTATCAAATTTCACTTTTCATCAGAAGCCACTACCACCACTATATCGACACCAACTACCACAACTCCCACATCTACGAATAGAACGTTATCTTAAAATTTCAAATTATAAATATGTATCTTGAAATTTCAGCTTAGTAATTTGAAATTGATCACAGTATCTTAACATTTCAAAATATTAAGTTGAAATTTCAAGATAAAACATTACAATTTCAAGATAATTATCTTGTAATTTCAGCTCAGTATACATCTTCAATTTTCAAGTTAGTATCTAGAAATTTCAAGAAAAAAATATAAAAACAAGTGGCCCTAAAGAGGCGAGTGGCGATGTTAGACCATCATATGTTACACTCTTGATGTTACCTCGTCTGTTCACTTTTCCATCAGAAGCCACTACCACTACTATGACAACTCCAACTACCACAGCTGCCACATCTACGACTACGACTACAACGTGTTCTGCCACAACAAAGCAGTCAAAGGGTAGGTGGAACTTGACAAGCCTCGTGTTTGCCACTGTCATTATGTCGGTTTCTATTACTGTAATAATTTTACAAAGTGCTAACTATACACATCCAACAAAAATAGCAACTGAAAGCCATGATAGTAATTTAATATGTTCTGTGTCACATTCTGGAAGCTGTGTAAATAACAGTAAACTTGCTCAAACAGTATGTGTTATTGGGACAAAGTTTAATATATAGATTTACTTCTGCTATGATGCGATGTGCCAGATCATAATATTCTACCACTGTTATACATTTTAACTTTCGATTTTTTTTTACCATGTTCAGTGGTAAGCTGCACTTTATTTTATTTACATTTTAACAATCAATTTTCACATATTTCCTAAACATTTACTCAAGTTTGCTAACTATATCAAATATATAGAGAATCTCACCGGAGTGTCTTTTGGTATCAAATATATCAACAAATGTTGATATATTTGATATCAAAAGACACTCGGGTGAGATTTTATTTACCACCCAATATCATTCTTCTAACCTTTTCAGTCTTTAGAAAGTAATAAGCAGTCTCTTAAAAGTAAAAGGTACTGCTAACAACTTCAGTAGCAGAGCCATTAGTTATGTCATTTGATTGTGACGTCATGGTAACCAAGCGATATCTTTTGTAGGAGCCAGTTCTGGATGATAAATGTTTATGACATCCAGTGATCACCGTTATTAGTCTACTCTTGCAGTTCCACACACCTACGTCGGGTGTTACCGAGATCAAGTGATCCGTTTACTTCCACATAACCTGAACATGGACCGTAGATACATGACAATTGAAGCCTGCAAACTACGCTGCTACAGACGACACCACACCTATTTCGGAATCGAGGTAGACAAAGATACAATTGAAAAGATTAAAATATTCACCAATTCACGTACCATTAATCGTGTATTACATTATTGTTACATTTTTCAAATCAGTTGAAATAGCGATTATCACTTATTAATTTTGAAATCAAGCAGGTTTACTTCCCAGGCTCAATGCAATAGTTGACCAAGGCAATGAGTATTACACCAGCAAATGTACCTAGCAAGATACCGAGACGAGCATGTGAAAGCTTTTTTATACCTCAAATTAAAGTTTATTCGCTGAAAAAAAACTATTTCTATTTATCATCTATTTTCAACTAAGAAACATCCATGTGGTCCTACAATACTATAACATGAGAAATTGAAAATGTCCACATATTCAATATTGAACAGTTCGAATGGTAACCGATTCAATATAATGTCAATTTAAGGCAAGATCCTGGTTAGCTACGTTATGGAACATGGTTACCAGTGGCAAGCACAGTATGTATCAGTACAGATACACATGGTATTAAGGAAAGGATGTTTTATCTATTCAGTAGTAACGATGCAAACACTATTGAGGAATATACATAATTAACAGTAGCCTCATCACTACGCTATCTCTAAGAATATTTGTTTGCCACAGTTCCAACTTTGTCATGTGTGGATACCAAATGGACAGGATGGAAGGCTGTAATGACTTAGTAGATTTCTTTTCATGGACCAGTACATCAGACCAGTAGATCAGATTAGTACATCAGAGAAGTACATCTGACCAGTACATCAGATCAGTAGATCAGATTAGTACATCAGAGAAGTACATCTGACCAGTACATCAGATCAGTAGATCAGATTAGTACATCAAAGAAGTACATCTGACCAGTACATCAGATCAGTAGATCAGATTAATACATCAGAGAAGTACATCTGACCAGTACATCAGATCAGTAGATCAGATTAGTACATCAGAGAAGTACATCTGACCAGTACATATGGCCACTACGTCAGACCATTGCGTAATAACAGTACATCAGAAAATGCCGGATAGTAACCACGAGATATTCAGATTTCTGCTTTTGGCAACCTGCAGAATTATAACATGAGTTTTTTTCTGACTTGGACGAGCACCACACTTCCAGTGTGTCTATTCCTCCTTCAGTTAACATCAGGTTATCGAGGCGTTGGTGTTGGTTCCTCAAAATGAGCACTGGGATACAGTAATGCACATGCTGCTATTGATTACAGGATGGACAAGAATGCTACTGTGGTGATCTCATCATATATTGGTACAGCAAAGAACCTGACTCTGAATGCCGCAGGCCATGTTCTGGTGACAAATCTAAATTCACGATGTGTGGAGGACACTGGAGGATATCCATCTTTAAGATAGGCTAGTGGAAAACGGAGTTATCTTTGTTGCCTGATATCGCTGAGGTGCCATTGAGGTTTTTTTGTGTCTAATATTGTTTCGATTGAATTCCATAAATTCCATTATCACCTCAGGTTTCTGAATATAAATTGTGAACTGCCCCAACCTTCCTGTGTTACTGTCACGTAAGCACCAGCGTTCATTATTTCCGACTATACTCTCATACATGTACATATGTCAGAAAACAATGTCTTGATGTAAGTCGCGATTGACGATACGTCACTAGGTAAGGATGCTGTGTTATAACATAATTATATCTTGTGTGGCGATGCAACTGTGACAGCTGGACAACAAAATTCACGGAGCTCGATGGGTTTGATGGATGTGTACGTCACAATAGCCTGCTGTGTATAGGTGTCATTGTTCAGTCTGACATGTAAACGTCTGCTGTTAGATTTGCCTGTTGATATACTGTAGATAATGATAACTTTATGAATAAATTGACTGCGCTGATATCTAGTTTTGAAATATATCATAGAAACGCTAAAATTATAGAAAATGTTGGAACAATATTCGAAGTATTTTGCACTAGAACGTATTGACAGAAAGGAGAATTTCCTGTGGATACATGTCCTACACTCCGCCAGAGTGCGAGTATAAATCTTGTGTCACACCAGCAACTATTCACCTGTATTGGTCTCTATAATCACAGCTGGTGCTATCATAATTTTTCCGTTCCAATCCTCCCACCAGGCTGAATAAGCAGTATACCCGTGTTGATAGCCGCACTGACGCAAATAAAGGGACTTTGATCTCTGACAATTATCCGGGGCGGGATGCTGCCTATGCTCTTTGATATAGGCAAATACGTAGCATGTAAAAATATTTATTTAAAATAAAACTTTCTCGATGATGGTAGATACACTTGGCACGTAAACGTAAAACAAACTTGTGACAGAGTCACTGGTGCCATGATATGCAACAAGAAAGAATATTGTTTAATTCCACACGATCCCGATAATCACTTTCCTCTACATACGAACAGGTAATATCTTTGGAATGCTTAAGGGGGCGGTCGGGTAGCCTAGTGGTTAAAGCGTTCGCTCGTCACGCCGAAGACCCGGGTTCGATTCCCGACATGGGTACAATGTGTGAAGCCCATTTCTGGTGTCCCCCGCCGTGATATTGCTGGAATATTGCTAAAAGCGGCGTAAAACCATACTCACTCACTCACTGGAATGCTTAATCATTTTTTTTAAAAATACAACGCTACTACTGGCTGTTACATTCCTTAACCAGTTGAGGGTTCTTTTTGTTGAAATATGTAGCAGACATAACATTAAAAGTCTAATACTGTCAACTGTAACACAGTATTGGCAGTGGAACTGGAACATGATATGGCCAGGAGACATCTGTTGTGTGTATAATGAGGGGTGCGCCCTAAAGTGTTTGTCGTAGAATGTGAAAAGGTGTCCTTGCTTAATCTTCTCGAAAATACATCCCTGTGTATTGAATGTGCAATGTGTGACTGTAATCAGGGGGTTATACGAACGCTCGCTAAACATCCTTCAGAAAATCTATAGAATTCATGCAGCCGATAACAGGAGTGACAGGTTTGCTGGTAGGACATGGCCAGTCTTGTCAACAACTACTGATCGACAAAACGTCATCAACATTATCGTCACAACATCATCATCATTATCGCCAAAACATCATCATCATTATCGTCAAAACATCATCATTATCGTCAAAACATCTTCATCATTATCGTCAAAACATCATCATCTACAATAATGAATGCAGTTAAAGCATGAACTGCACGTGCACCGCATGACACTCCACCACAATTCCCTGTTCAGAGGAAATCAATTCCTCCAGTTGTTCACGGAATGCCTACAATCGACAATTGTGAAAGGTTTGTTCAGCAGCAGGCATCAATATTGACACCAAATGTAAATTGAAAGTTTTATTACACCATAAAAACCATTCGTGTGTCATTCACTGATTGGATTGGGCTATCTACTCATTGTTCAGTGGAACATAAGTGATATCAGTTGACACATTAACTCTGTCGTGTTGAAGAAGTGAAGTAAAACATTGTACTTCTCGTCAATATAACATTTGCCCAAACAGGCAGTTAAAAATAAGACACATAAACCTAAATATTTCATACGCCTCAAGAGACTGATAGCAATTGTGATTTGAACGACTTCATAAGTGTTCAAACAGTTATACGAAATGTTTAATCACAATTATATTGGATCCTTCAGGCAAAAGTAAGTCTCCATTTCAAAATGGGTAAGTAAACAAGAATAACTGCAGTACCATCTTTAATAATTGACTGCCACCTTGGATGTAATTTTATGGCAGGTGTCACAAAAATACAACAGCACAATCGGGTGATCCTGGTGATCCAGGGTAGAACATTAAAATATTCTGATAAATACCCTGGATCCATTCGCCATTCGTGTCGGAAGTGACGTCACAGTCTCCGTTACTCACACATTGTATCACTGATATCGGATAGAATGCGTCTCACTCACGAGGGTTATTTTTAGCGTCATGCATGACGCCAAATAGGTAATGGTAATGTATCGTAACAGAGTGGAGATGTAATACAGGGGCTAAGTGTAGGAGTGTACTGACACATAAACATTTGAACAATCTTATCCCGAACCTCTTCCATTCAAGAAATGGTACAAGTGTCATCAGATTTGAAGGTGTTTATTCTGTAGAATCCTGATGAGGTAGAACTACATTGTGTATACATAGAGACGGGTTATAACAGGGGCCACTTAGAAGTACACTGTGTAAACACAGATACACGTGAAAACAGGGATGAGTTAAAACAACATTGTGTATACATAGAGACGGGTTATAACACGGGCCACTTAGAAGTACACTGTGTAAACACAGATACGCGTGAAAACAGGGATGAGTTAAAACAACATTGTGTATACATAGAGACGGGTTATAACACGGGCCAGTTAGAAGTGCACTGTGTGTAAACATATACACGTGGAAACAGGGATGAGTTAGAACGGCATTGTGTATACACAGAGGTTCACGTTCAAAAGGCATCAGTTTGAACTACATTGTGTATATGTAGAGATTCGTTATAACAGTGTCGAGCTAGAACTACAATATGTATACACAGAGACGGGTTATAACAGGTGCAAGTTAGAACTACAATGTGTCTACACAGAGACGGGTTATAAAAGGGGCCACTTAGAACTACAATGTGTAAACACAGATACGCACGAAAACAGGGATGAGTTAGAACAACATTGTGTATACATAGAGACAGGTTATAACAGGGGCCATTTAGAAGTACACTGTGTAAACACAGATAGACGTAAAAACAGGGATGAGTTAGAACTACATTGTGTATCCATAGAGACGGGGTTTAACAGTCGCCAGTTAGAACTACATTGTGTATACACAGAGACGGTTTATAAAAAGGTCCACTTAGAACTACACTGTGCAAACACAGATGCACGTAAATACAAGGATGAGTTAGAATAACATTCTGTATGCATATTAACGGGTTATAACAGGGTCCAGTTAGAAATACAATGTGCATACACAGAGACGGGATATAACAGGGGCCAGTTAGAATTAAATTGTGGATACACAGGGACGGGTTATAAAAGGGGCCACTGAGAACTACACTGTGTAAACACAGATACAAGTGAAAACAGAGATGAGTTAGATCAGCATTGTGTATAGATAGGGACGGGTTATAACAGGAGCCACTTAGAACTACACTGTGTAAACTGTTAGAACAACATTGTGTGTACCTAGAGACGTGTTATAACAGGGGCCACTTAGAAGTGTACTGTGTATAATCATGTACACGTGAAAACAGGGATGAGTTAGAACTACACTGTGTAAACACAGATACAGGTTATAACGGGGGCCAGTTCGAACTACAATTCATATACACAGAGACGGGTTATAACAGGGATAAGTTAGAACTACATTGTGTATACATAGATACATGTTAAAACAGGGATCAGTTAGAACAACACTGTGTAAACACAGATGTACGTGAAAACAGGGAACAGTTGGAGCAACATTGTGTATACATAGAGACGGGTTATAACAGGGGCCAGTTAGAAGTACACGGTGTATACACAGATACACGTTAAAACAGGGATCAGTTAGAACTACATTGTGTATACAGAGAGACTGGTTTTAACCGGGGTCAGTTAGAAATAAAATGTGCAAACACAAAGACAGGTTATAACATGGCCCAGTTAGAACTACACTGTGTATACACAGAGACGGGTTATAACAGGGCCCACTTAGAACTACACTGTGTATACACAGAGACGGGTTATAACAGGGCCCACTTAGAACTACAATGTGCATACACAGAGACGGGTTATAACAGGGGCCAGTTAGAATTAAATTGTGTATACACAGGGACGGGTTATAAAAGGGGCCACTTAGAACTACACTGTGTAAACACAGATACAAGTGAAAACAGAGATGAGTTAGAACAACATTGTGTATAGATAGGGACGGGTTTTAACAGGAGCCACTTAGAACTACACTGTGTATAAACAGATAGACGTGAAAACAGAAATGAGTTAGAACTACATTGTGTATACACAGAGACAGGTTATAACAGGGGCCACTTTGAACTACACTGTGTAAACACAGGTACACGAGAATACAGGGATGAGTAAGAACAACATTGTGTATACATAGAGACGGGTTATAACAGGGGCCAGTTAGAAGTAGACTGTGTATGCACATATACACGTGAAAACAGAGATGAGGTAGAACTGCATCGTGTATACACAGAGACGGGTTATTACAGGAGCCACTTGGAACTACACTGTGTAAACACAGATACACGTGAAAACAGGGATAAGTTAGAACAGCATTGTGTATATATAGAGACGGGTTATAACAGGGGTCAGTTCGAACTACATTGTGTATACATAGATACATGTTAAAACAGGGATCAGTTAGAACTAAACTGTGTAAACACAGATATACGTGAAAACAGGGAACAGTTGGAGCAACATTGTGTATACACAGAGACGGGTTATAACAGGCGCAAGTTAGAACTACAATGTGTCTACACAGAGACGGGTTATAACAGGCGCAAGTTAAAACTACAATGTGTAAACACGAATACGCACGAAAACAGGGATGAGTTAGAACAACATTGTGTATACACAGAGACAGGTTATTACAGGAGCCACTTTGAACTACACTGTGTAAACACAGATACACGTGAAAACAGGGATGAGTTAGAACAGGATTGTGTATATATAGAGACGGGTTATAACAGGGGCTAGTTAGAATTACATTGTGTATACACAGGGACGGGTTATAACAGGGGCCAGTTAGAACTACACCGTGTAAACACAGTTACACGTGAAAACAGCGATGAGTTAGAACAACATTGTGTAGAGTGCACTAAACCGTGATGCACAGTTTTCGGTGGATACACTTTACATTGTTATTACGTGAACTGAATGTGTAGTGCCAGTGTCTCTAATAATAACAAGGAGAGCTACACTACCTGGTCGTCGACTTTTGCTGTGTTCTCCGGTTAAGCTGCAAGTATAATGAACTTCACCAACTATCGACACAAGAAACATATTTCTCACAACAATTGACATAGTTTATTAACAGTTTGCAATCCTTGAATTTGGTGGCTTGAGATTCTACAGCAATATGTGTTCCTTTCAACAGTATAATTTCCAAGAAGTCATGTTCCTCATAAAGCTAAAGCAAAACATTGCATACCATCCTGTTGCTGTTGGTGGAGTTTATCTTCCAGTTCCTCTATCTGTAACATTGATGTCACATAAAAATAAAGAAATTGTCCTTATAACATTTTATTACAGAATGGTGTATTCAGTATATTATATTTTGGTAAAGGTTAAATGTTCGATGACTATACATTAAGTCTCATGACAGTGTTCAAACAGTAAACAGTTAAATAGAATGGTTACAGTAAACTGAGTTTCTAGACATACTTTGACCTGCAACTCAGGATCGATATGAAGCTTCTACTCACCCGTAATTTCCTATCTGCAAAAACACACAAATATCATATAAATGATGATGACATAAAAATCATAATGGCAATCCTATTTGGTGTATATACTGAACCAAATTAAAAACTTCACAATCCTAAAATTTTAACATTTTGACCAGTTATCATTGTGGGCCCTTATTGTGTATTTAAACAGTAATGCCCACGTATTGTCTTCAGGTAACACCCGTTTTTGTGCAGGTGAATCGATCAAAATCATGTGCACAGCACTATAGTGGCAAAAGTGGTTTTTCACGTGTAACTGGTCACGTGGCCATAATACCGCACGTGTTTTCAGCCATACTTAATTGTTAGCAGTCATTAACAAAAAAAGAGAAACACAAGAAAACAAAAGTCTTTACGCCATTTGTCATGCCACGCCTTTCAAATGTGCAACGTGAACGTGCCATCGGCATGTTGCAGCCCTGAAGTCTCTCACCACTATCCTCTACCGCCAGAGACACAAGACCTTGCCCCGCCTCCCTGACAGCAGACCCCGGATCCAGCTGGAGGAGAAGTACTCCCAGACTGAGGGAGGCGACCAGTTCCTACACCGTGTTAGTGACGACATCCTCATCTTCACTACAGACAAGAACATTGAACATTTGTGTACTGCAGACATTGTATTTTGTGATGGTACATTTTATGCCTGTCCCAAGTTGTTTGATCAGATTTATTGTTTACATGCTGAGGTGTTTGGCCATATGTTTCCATTAGTTTACTGTTTGTTGTCCAATCGAACAAAAGAGTGTTATGTCAACATGTTTCAGTACCTATGCGATTTTGCTAGTAGAGGAGGTCTAGAGTTTGCCCCACTTACAATTCAGTTGGACTTTGAACGTGCAGCTCACAATGCCGTGACTGATGTATTTCCTGGGACATTAGTTAGAGGGTGTTTCTCATTTCACCCAATGTATCTGGAGGAGGGTGCAGAAAGAAGGTCTGGTGATGGACTATAACGAAGATGAGGAGGTGAAGAAACTGGTGAGAAGAGCTGCTGCCCTCCCTCTAGGTCCTCGTGACAAGGTGGATGATGTGTGGCTTGATGCCATTGCTGACTCTCCTGCTGGCCCTAAAGTGACTGCCTTCATGGACTATGTGACAACCAGTTGGGTTCAAGGAGGGGCCTTACAGCTAGAGATTTGGAACCATTTCGAAAACCAAGGCCACCGTACCAACAATCACCTGGAAGGGTGGCACAACAAGATAAAGAGACTTGTCAAGAAGTGCCACCAGAACATCTACGAGGTAGTGAAGCTAATTTAGCGAGAGCAGTCACTCAAAGAGGTTGCAGTCCTGAGACTCTCTCACCAGTGGTCAGAACCTTCACGAACGAAGAAGTACAAGGCAATCGATGCACGTATTGCGTCCCTCAAGATCCAGCTCCTGAACCAACACCTGAGTGAGATGGAATATGCTGACCACGTGGGCGACCTCCTTCATCTGCAGTAATGACATTAAATCCATTATCATATTTATATGCTATTCATATTCATCAATGTAAAGTTTTGATGAATATATTATCCTTGTTGAATAAAAAATGAGAAAACAAGACTTGTTTTGTTATATACGGTAACCTGTTAGAATCACAAAGCATTTTTTGACAGCATAGCCACGAGAGCCACATTATACAATCACGCAACCATAACCATTGCCGCAAGAGCCACATCAATTTGGGCTATCTATTTTCGAAATGTGGCTTTGCCGGCCTGTAACCGTGACGTCACATGCAGAGGTCCGTCAGATTTTCTTACGTCACCTCCGTAACCGATTATTGACGGCTACATCGACCAGAAATGAACTGTTTAGGGGTAGATTGAGTGCGCAAACTGTTCGAAACCGTCTGAGAACTGCTCACCTTCAAGCACGACGGCCATACTGCGGGCCTATTCTGACTCAATTACACAGACGTCAACGTCAATTGTGGGCCCAGCGACACTTACGATGGACTCAGAGGAACTGGAATCAAGTCGCCTTCAGTGATGAATCCCGATTTAATCTTCGATTTGCTGATGGTAGGGCGAGGGTGTGGAGGCGCCGTCATGAACGTTACGCCCAGTGTTATGTACAGGAAGTTGACAGATTTCGAGGCGGAAGTGTCATGGTGTGGGGTGCTTTCTGTGGCAATGCACGTTCCAGGCTTCTTGTCATCCGTGGCAACCTCAACGCTGCTGCTTATCGCGACCAGGTACTGGCACCAGAACTTCTGTCTTTTATGGCAGCACATGGACCCGGTTTGATCTTCCAACACGACAATGCCAGACCCCACACAGCAATTTTGACAAGGAATTTCCCTCAGAATGCGGGAGTCAATGCATGGACTGGCCGTCAAGGTCTCCCGACCTCAATCCCATCGAACACGCCTGATACTCTTGGCAAAAGTCTGCGCACTCTCCAGAACCAACCACAGAATTTGCAAGATCTTGGCACCATTTTGCAGCAACAATGGCCTCGTCTTCCCAAACATGTGTTCACAAGCATCCCAAGGTCCATGCGGAGGCGTTGTGTGGCAGTTGTCAACGCACATGGTGGCCATACATGCTACAGAACTTGTGTGCCATCAGTCTCGTGCTTGGGACTTATGATTTAAACTGTTGATGTTATTACCGAATACCGTAGGTGCTTGGAACAAATTATGGTTACCACCGTTAATTAAAATCCTTCTTTGGACATTAATGATTAAAAATGACCTTCTCTGATACATTTGTCCGTTGTATATCATATATGGGATTACTTTTAAAAATGTGAAGCTTTTAATTTGACTCAGTATATAGCATGCAGTTCAGTTACAGAAAATACAGAATATACTGAGGCCCACCTCTTTCACCCATGTCCTGAATGCTGTGCAGCTGTTGGGTGTGCAGGTCGAACTGGTTTCTGCTGAAGTGTCCCTTTTAGGAGTCCTGCACCAACAGCTACCATACAGGTCATTGTCGTCTCTGCCCACAATGACGCCCATGATATTACGAGGGTCACCTTGACCACGATCGACAAGCGGGATCGACATCTTGGATCTCTGGTGTGATTCTGGTGTTATTGTGTTTTAATCTTAACCGGTAATCGTCCTTTGACTTTCTAAGTAATCAACAAGGATCACACCCCTTTGCATCCCAGTGATCACCATCTTCCCGAGGCCAGGGAGTTAACTGACTATGAAAGTCCTGTTTCCACTCTTGCCGAACAAGGTTGGTATTATCGAGTTACATTTTGGCTGGACTAACGAGTCTATGCATAGTCGAATCAAAATCGCGCACCGAAATCGAAATCCGGTTTGTAAAATGTCGTGCAGATTTCTGTCGATTGCAGGATTTGCAAAGCATGTTGTCGTTGTCAACAGATATTTTCCAAGTCTTTTCATGTTTTTAATCAAGGTGCTCACGTGATTTGATGCACTTCGCTATGTAAGACCCGTTTTATTATTTATATAGATCTTGATTATCAATCAGAACGTTTTGACTGGGCGGCACCATTTTGTTTGAAGCAAACGCAAGTGATACGAGAGGTTGAATCTGATTGGTCAATAGGAGAGGCTTAGAAGGGACATAACTCGTAATAACCACTGGTGGCGCTACGGTCAAGCCCAGGAATTCCAGCCTAGTTCGGCAAGGGTGGAAACTGGACTTTTATAGTCAGTTAACTCTCTTGCCTCTGGAAGATGAGTGATAGACCCATGTTTCATCACCCATTACTCATTTCTTTTGAATTTGAAGAAATCCTCCTCAATTAGCTCTAAATTTTCAGGGGCGGTCGGGTAGCCTAGTGGTTAAAGCGTTCGCTCGTCACGCCGAAGACCCGGGTTCGAATCCCGACACGGGTGCAATGTGTAAAGCCCATTTCTGGTGTCCCCCACCTTGATATTGCTTGAATATTGCTAAAAGCGGCGTAAAACCAAACTCACTCACTCTCTCTCTCTCTTACTTTCTCTCTCACTCTCTCTCTCACTCACTCTTTCTCTCTCACTCACTCTGTCACTCTCTATCTTACTCACTCTCTCTCACTCTCTCTCTCTCTCTCACTCACTCTCTCTCTCTTTCTCTCTTACTCTATCACTCTCTCGCTAATGTTTATTGATTCCTTTGTTTTGTGCCCCAACTTTGTTGCTTAAGGTGGAGAAATGGCTTTTTGTTATTGGAAAACAGGTCACTGCGTGGGATAAGCATAGGAGATGATGGTTTCTCAAGAGATTGTTTAGCTTCAACATCGGTTGTTATGCTGCATTATTTTGAAACATGGCTGGGCAATCCAAAGATCATTATGTAGTTCAAACATCTCTGGAATCAACGCATCACTCACGGACATACTACCGAATGGCTGGATAAACTAAACACACGCATAGAGCAACATTTTCTCATAATCCAAACAAAACAAGGTCTTACAATGAATCCATATAATTCAAACTTTTTCAAAATTAAAGTACAATATAATACCATAAAGTACGTTTATAACGAACACGCTTATAACGAACTGACGGATATAACGAACTGATTTTTTGGTCCCGACTATTTGCTATTGTTATACTGTATATATGCTTATAACGAACTACGGTTATAACGAACAAAAGTTAGTGGTCCCTTTGAGTTCGTTATAACCGTAGTTTACTGTATGTGGAATAAATTTTGACCCAATACTGGAAATTGTTTCTTCTATTTACAAACATTTCTCCGAGACTCAAATACATTCAAATTGCAACGATAAATTACCATTGATCCTAAACGTTAAATAAATAAAGAGAAACAATATTAATGAATTCATATGCTTGTCGATGCTAAATGAAATAGATGCAGATGTTGGTTTACATTTCAATAAATTCCCATATTTGGGTTAAAATTTAACGTCGCACCGGCATTATTCCAGCAATTCAGCGACTACGAGAGTGAGCAAAGATGTTATTGGATATGCTGACTAAATATAACATAGCGAGAGCATTGATGTAGAATTTCGGGTATTCACACGTAGATGTATCTTTGTTTGTTTGTTTGTTTGTTTGTTGTTTAACGCCGCACTCAACAATATTGAGTAAATAATCGAGTCTGGACCAGACAATACAGTGATCGACATCATGAACATCGATCCATGTAATTTAGATATGATGACGTGCATCAACCAAGGCAAAGAGCCTGACCACCCGATCCCTTTGTCGCCTTTTCCACAATCACAGTCTTCTCTAACGACAAGCATAGTCTTCTCTAACAACAAGCATAGTCTTCTCTAACAACAAGCATAGTCTTCTCTAACGACAAGCACAGTCTTCTCTAACAACAAGCACAGTCTTCTCTAACGACAAGCACAGTCTTCTCTAACGACAAGCATAGTCTTCTGTTACGACAAGCACAGTCTTCTCTTACGACAAGCATAGTCTTCTCTAACAACAAGCATAGTCTTCTCTAACAACAAGCATAGTCTTCTCTAACGACAAGCACAGTCTTCTCTAACGACAAGCACAGTCTTCTCTAACAACAAGCACAGTCTTCTCTAACGACAAGCACAGTCTTCTCTAACGACAAGCATAGTCTTCTGTTACGACAAGCACAGTCTTCTCTTACGACAAGCATAGTCTTCTCTAACGACAAGCACAGTCTTCTCTAACGACAAGCATAGTCTTCTGTTACGACAAGCATAGTCTTCTCTAACGACAAGCATAGTCTTCTCTGACGACAAGCATAGTCTTCTGTTATGACAAGCATAGTCTTCTGTTACGACAAGCATAGTCTTCTCTAACGACAAGCACAGTCTTCTCTAACGACAAGCATAGTCTTCTGTTACGACAAGCATAGTCTTCTCAAACGACAAGCACAGTCTTCTCTAACGACAAGCATAGTCTTCTGTTACGACAAGCACAGTCTTCTCTTACGACAAGCATAGTCTTCTCTAACGACAAGCACAGTCTTCTGTAACGACAAGCATAGTCTTCTGTTACGACAAGCATAGTCTTCTCTAACGACAAGCATAGTCTTCTCTAACGACAAGCATAGTCTTCTGTTACGACAAGCATAGTCTTCTCTAACGACAAGCACAGTCTTCTCTAACGACAAGCATAGTCTTCTGTTACGACAAGCGTAGTCTTCTCTAACGACAAGCATAGTCTTCTCTTACGACAAGCATAGTCTTCTCTAACGACAAGCATAGTCTTCTCTTATTACAAGCATAGTTGGTTGGTTGGTTGGTTTGTTGTTTAACGCCGCACTCAGCAATATTCCAGCTATATGACGGCGGTCTGTAAATAATCGAGTCTGTAACAGACAATCCAGTGATTGATATCATGAGCATCGATCCACGCAATTGGGATCGATTACATGCATCAACCAAGTCAGCGAGCCTGACTACCGACCCCGTTAGTGGCCTCTTACGACAAGCATAGTCACCTTTTACGGCAAGCATGGGTTGCTGAAGACCTATTCTACCCCGGAATCTTCACGGGTCAACGAAGATGTAAATAGTCCGAGCATAAAGGATAAACGATACTGATTCAGAGATATGAGCGTGAGCATGACAAAGCATTATGGAGTGGCATCCAGGGGTACGAGCGGGCATCATTTTTGCAGGAGGGGAGCGCAGTACTTGTGTGTGAAGGTTGTGCAGAAAGGTGAAATTGGATTTAACGGCGCGTCCAAGATTATTGCACTTATATAGCGACGTGTGTGTGTGTGTGTGTGTGTGTGTGTGTGTCAGCTTGTACTAGACCGGACTGATGCCGATTTATAGTGCTAGCTCACTGAGATACCCCACTCCGAGCCGACCAGCCCTTGTCGAACGCCAGACAGGATAACAACAAGTACCATCTTGTAACGTCTTTTGGTAAACGCGGCCGGGATCGAACCCCGGACCTTCCGCTCTCCGAGTTGATGCTCTACCACTAGACCACGGAGGCGGTCGCAGAATTTAGGGCAATTTAGATGTGCATTATGTGATGCAGTGTATGTGTGCAGCATTGGACGCACCATGGGAAGGTAATATTGTGCACAGTGACGAGGTGAAAGACGTGCAGGGTCATAATACTACTTGGATTTCATAATAATAATAAGGTCATTCATGTTGCGCAGTTTCCACACACACAGAGGCATGGCCAAAGCGCACAAAAAAATCGCAGGACAGGCGATAGCGTTTCGCTATTAAAGTTCTTATCTGATTCTAACTGAAAAGCGCTGGTAGAGATAGCAGGATTGGCGCTGATTTCAGTGTGAGAGGGAGTGAATTCCACAAAGAAGCAACAACTACGCTGAAAGATCTAGAGCCGAATTTAATAATGACATGGATTTGAAACAAATAGAAATGTCGTCTGTAAAATAGAAAGAGTTTGTATTGTTCTAATACATTACCACCAAACGGTGTCGCCGTTTCATTTACAGTTTCTTGGAGGGGGACAAAGAACTAGTTCCATTGGCATTTTAATCATTCAGAAACCCCGATTCACTCGCAGTTTGCATTTAAACATTTGAATTTTAGATGGAAATTGGTAACATATATATTTAAAAAATCATCACATTTGGAGTGAGTGAGTGAATTGTGTGTTACGCCGCTTTTAACAGTATTCCAGTTATATCACCGCGTGTCAGCTAAATGTGGGAGGAAAGCCCGAAGAGATGCAGGTCTCAGACGTTTACCACTTCGGTGAAACCCACGAGCACGGGTATGGTGCTGACAAACCTAGAAACATAAGCGGGGCGAACCGGGATTCGAACATACAACTCTGCACAACGAATTGCGGCGCTTCAGGCGACCGGGCCATCCGTGCCCCTATATGTTGAGAGAAGTGGAATATGTGTTCTTGTACAGCACAGCAGCACAACGATACAGCACAACATAACACAACACAGCACATCTTCCAGAGACAAGAGCGTCCACTAGCCTTTACGATTACCTATGTTTTTGTGTCAGAGATGAAATCGCGAATGTTTTCGTTATCTGATCGACTAGGTCGTCGCCTATATTAGTCGCCATCTTTGTGAAGCTATACGAGATAAGAACAGCGATCTGATTGGATATCGCGTTTTCATGACAAGGGGCACAACTCGTGATCTACGCGAGGTGGCGCAGGGTCGAACCAAGAAATGTGGCCTTGGTGTGGCAAGGGTAGAAACTAGGCTTTGATATAATCTAGCGGACACGCTTGTCCCGAGAAGAGTGAGTGAGTGAGTATGGTTTTACGCCGCTTTTAGCAATATTCCAGCAATAACACGGCGGGGGACACCAGAAATGGGCTTCACACATTGTACCCATGTCGGGAATCGAACCCGGGTCTTCGGCGTGACGAGCGAACGTTTAAACCACTAGGCTACCCGACCGCCCCTGTCCCGAGAAGATGCGTCACAGTGTGTTGGCTTCATGTGAGAGAAAAGTGTGTGCGCGCCAGATATGCCTTGCGTGCGTGTGCATTTCAAAAGAATACCTAATTCCACATCCGTGCCAGACAAGGCTACATTGAATAATAAGAAAAAAAATAATGCATGTCACAACAAAAAAGCGAACCTGGCTCGATAGTATGGGCTGTTTACCCCCTGACTGGCTTGACTGAGACAACATGTGTTTTACTAACAAATGAAACGCCTTTTCTCAACCAATATTTGAAGTAGTAATTAACATCAATATTATTTATGCTTTTAGATCATTAGATGTTCATGTGTGCTGAAGATGTTTTAAGACAAACACATTATCAATTCGCTAATGAAATCTAGGGGAAGAGAGCCCCATTGAAGTACAGAAATATTTGTCAAGTCGTGTTTTGTCTGTGTTGCATAGTTACAGTATTGCTTGTTTGGGCCACACCAGGGCGTTCTCTTTACAATGAGAGGCGACTAGTGAGTGAGTGAGTGAGTTGGGTTTAACGCCACTTTTAACAGTATTCCAGTTATATCACCGCGTATCAGCTTAATGTGGGAGGAAAGCCCGAAGTGATGCAGGTCTCAGACGTTGACCACTTCGGTGAAACCAACGAGCACGGGTATGATGCTGACAAACCTAGAAACATAATCGGGGCGAACCGGGATTTGAACTCACAATCATAGGTTTCTGGTGTGCCCAAGGGACGCAACTCTGCACAGCGAATCGCGGCGCCCTAGAGGCGACTAAGGGATCGGGTGGTCGGGCTCGCTGTCATGCCATCGTATCCCAATTGCCTGGATCGATGCTCTTGTCTTACCAACAAACCAATATTTGAAGAGGTTGTTAACAACAATACTATGTATGCTTTTAGATCATTAGTTAGATGTTCATTAGTGCTGAAGATGTTTTACACAAATACCTTATCAAATCGCTACTGACACCTCGGGGAAGAGAGCCTGACTGAAGCAAACGCGTGTGTGATAACTAGGCTTTGATGTGGGCTAGTGGACACGCTTGCCTCGGGAAGATAAACACTACACAGCCACTTCAACGTCCGTATCCTTGCATCAGGTGATGACTATTTCACACAGGTACCCGTACGGATTTCTGCAGAATCGGCTTCTTATTTCCCCTCTGTACAGAAAGCCACAGGCGCTGTAGCCTATGAAGAACTTGTTAGGGCTCTTAGCCCCGTCACGGATGTGGGTTGAACCGTCAGTCCAGGCATGGTAGGTTTTGTTCTCCACAAGCAGGCCGATCCACGGTCCTGTGAAATACATGTTGATTGCAATATTTTTGTTTGTTTGTTTGTTTGTTTGCCGCACTCAGCAATATTCCAGCTATATGACGGCAGTCTGTAAATAATCGAATCTGGACCAGACAATCCAGTGATTGATATCATGAGCATCGATCCACGCAATTAAGATTGATGACATGCATCAACCAAGTCAGCGAGCTTGACCAAACAAAATCTATTAGTATTCATAACCAACATCTTCATATTACATACTGTACAAATACGATCACTTATTATCTTCCTGTTTCAGATGGGGCGGTCGGGTAGCCTAGTGGTTAAAGCGTTCGCTCGTCACGCCGAAGACCCGGGTTCGATTCCCGACATGGGTACAATGTGTGAAGCCCATTTCTGGTGTCCCCCGCCGAGATATTGCTGGAATATTGCTAAAAGCGGCGTAACACCATACTCACTCACTCACTCACTCCTGTTTCAGATAGAAGGCGGTGCGGGATGTCCAGAAGAGTAACTTAAGTGTGAAAGAGAAGAAAATATTTAATAAATATGCGTCAAGCTTATTGTCGATATTATTATTCTATATATGGAACTTGAACTACCTGATTTCAAAGCTTGAGTGACAGGATAACGTTTAAAGAGGACCTCATTCTAAAATCTCACGAATACTGTCAATGCCGTTAAATGGGGATACAGCTGATTAACATTTAGTCTATGAAATCTTGAATTACACAATATATTTCTCGCCTCTAAAATTAAACAAATAATTTTCCTGATGTTATAGGGCTAGATGGAGCTGGCTAGACTTGCTTTTGTATACATAACTAGAACGGTAAATCTCACGAATACTGTGAATGCCGTTAAATGGGGATATAGTTGATTAACATTTAGTCTATGATATGAAATCTTATCTTACACAAAACTATCAACAAATAATTTCCCTGATGCTATAGAGCTGACTACAGCTGGCAGGACTTGCTTTTGTATACATACATGGTTTTTTTCCCATAAAATATATATATTCCACAGCCATGGTGCAGAACTAGGGAAACATTCTCATAATTCCCTTTAGCATCTTCACGGCTGACATGCACCCAGTTCGTGTAGCATGGTCATAGATACCGCCTCCGTGGTCTAGCGCGGCCGCGTCATACCAAAAGACGTTAAAAGATGGCACTTGTTGTTGCCCTGTCTGGCGCCCGGCATTAAGGGGCTAAAACAAGGACTGCTCGGCTCGGAGTCAGTATACTGTGTCTGAGTGGGGTATTCATGTTAAACTGCGGCATGGTATCTCAGTGGGCTAGCACTATAAATCGGCATCAGTCCGGACTAGTACAAGCAGCTACACACACACACACACACACACGTGCATGCACGTCGCTATACAAGTGCAATACTCGTATAACCCAATTTCACAACACCGCATGGTCACAGGAGCCTGCGGTAACCGCATCTCTGTGCTGTTCCCTATAAACGATTTAATTTTGCCTTGTCGCTGCACAGAGCTTCGGTCTGTTCCATGAAGTTTTCCCTAACTGCACTAACAATAATTTCCATGGATCGTAATCCCACAACTCTGCCGTTCCATGAAGTTTTCCCTAACTGCACTAACAATAATTTCCATGGATCGTAATCCCACAACTCTGCCGTTCCATGAAGTTTTCCCTAACTGTTCTAACAATAATTTCCATGGATCGTAATCCCACAACTACGCCGTTCCATGAAGTTTTCCCTAACTGTTCTAAAAATAATTTCCATGGATCGTAATCCCACAACTACGCCGTTCCATGAAGTTTTCCCCAACTGCACTAACAATAATTTCCATGGATCGTAATCCCACAACTCTGCCGTTCCATGAAGTTTTCCCTAACTGTTCTAACAATAATTTCTATGGATCGTAATCCCACAACTACGCCGTTCCATGAAGTTTTCCCTAACTGCACTAACAATAATTTCCATGGATCGTAATCCCACAACTACGCCGTTCCATGAAGTTTTCCCTAACTGTTCTAACAATAATTTCCATGGATCGTAATCCCACAACTACGCCGTTCCATGAAGTTTTCCCTAACTGTACTAACAATAATTTCCATGGATCGTAATCCCACAACTCTGCCGTTCCATGAAGTTTTCCCTAACTGTACTAACAATAATTTCCATGGATCGTAATCCCACAACTACGCCGTTCAATGAAGTTTTCCCTAACTGCTCTAACAATAATTTCCATGAATCGTAATCCCACAACTACGCCGTTCCATGAAGTTTTCCCTAACTGCTCTAACAATAATTTCCATGAATCGTAATCCCACAACTACGCCGTTCCATGAAGTTTTCCCTAACTGCACTAACAATAATTTCCATGGATCGTAATCCCACAACTACGCCGTTCCATGAAGTTTTCCCTAACTGCTCTAACAATAATTTCCATGGATCGTAATCCCACAACTACGCCATTCCATGAAGTTTTCCCTAACTGCTCTAACAATAATTTCCATGGATCGTAATCCCACAACTACGCCGTTCCATGAAGTTTTCCCTAACTGCACTAATAGTAATTTCCATGGATCGTAATCCCACAACTACGCCGTTCCATGAAGTTTTCCCTAACTGCACTAACAATAATTTCCATGGATCGTAATCCCACAACTACGCCGTTCCATGAAGTTTTCCCTAACTGCACTAACAATAATTTCCATGGATCGTAATCCCACAACTACGCCGTTCCATGAAGTTTTCCCCAACTGCACTAACAGTAATTTCCATGGATCGTAATCCCACAACTACGCCGTTCCATGAAGTTTTCCCCAACTGCTCTAACAATAATTTCCATGGATCGTAATCCCACAACTACGCCGTTCCATGAAGTTTTCCCCAACTGCACTAACAGTAATTTCCATGGATCGTAATCCCACAACTACGCCGTTCAATGAAGTTTTCCCTAACTGCACTAACAATAATTTCCATGGATCGTAATCCCACAACTACGCCGTTCCATGAAGTTTTCCCTAACTGCACTATCAATAATTTCCATGGATCGTAATCCCACAACTATGCCGTTCCATGAAGTTTTCCCCAACTGCACTAACAGTAATTTCCATGGATCGTAATCCCACAACTATGCCGTTCCATGAAGTTTTCCCTAACTGCACTAACAGTAATTTCCATGGATCGTAATCCCACAACTACGCCGTTCCATGAAGTTTTCCCTAACTGCACTAACAATAATTTCCATGGATCGTAATCCCACAACTACGACGTTCCATGAAGTTTTCCCTAACTGCACTAACAGTAATGTCCATGGATCGTAATCCCACAACTACGCCGTTCCATGAAGTTTTCCCTAACTGTTCTAACAATAATTTCCATGGATCGTAATCCCACAACTACGCCGTTCCATGAAGTTTTCCCTAACTGCACTAACAATAATTTCCATGGATCGTTATCCCACAACTATGCCGTTCCATGAAGTTTTCCCTAACTGCACTAACAATAATTTCCATGGATCGTAATCCCACACTACAACACGATTCGCTTTACAAAAAACTTTTGTTCTTGTGTACAATAGGTGTACTTATATCGTCCATCATACACTTGTCGAAGCACTTATCGGGTTGGAGTCATCGAGTTGGTGCGGAGTTGTGGCCGCCATCGCCGAGAGCAATGGCTGATGAGAACATCTTTACCGGTCCAGTTTCCATTCTATTAGTAAATATATTGTTGGACGATCTTAAATATAAGTACACGCTGAAACATAAGTGCAGATTTGGATCAGAGATCTATTACAGTAGCTTTGTTTGTTTGTTTGTTGTTTTACGCCGCACTCAGCAATATTCCGCTATATGACGGCGGTCTGTAAATAATCGAGTCTGGACCAGACAATCCAGAGATTGATATCATGAGCATTGATCGATGACATGCTTCAATCAAGTCAGCGAGCCTGACAACCCGATCCCGTTATTCGCCTCGTACGACAAGCATCGTCGCCTTTTACGACAAGCATAGTCGCCTTTTACGGCAAGCATGGGTTGCTGAAGACCTATTCTACCCCGGAATCTTCACTAGTCCAGTCGCCCTGTGTTGCTTGTCAATATCAACATCGTTAAAAAAGAGCAGCAAAGGTAATGTTCCCGCAGCAAGGTTAGACCCGTGAAGATACAAAGAATAGGTCTTTAGCAACCATTCTAGATATGTATACAAAAGCAAGTCCAGCCAGCTGTAGCCAGCTCTACAGCATCAGGAAAATTATTTGTTGATAGTATTGTGTAAGATAAGATTTCATAGACTAAATGTTAATCTATTATTTCCCCATTTAACGGCATTGACTGTATTCGCGAGATTTACCATTCTAGATATGTATACAAAAGCACGTCTAGCCAGCTCTATCTAGTTCTATATAGCATCAGGAAATTTAATTGTTTGATTTTTGAGGCGAGAAGAGTATTGTGTAATTTATGATTTCATAGACTAAATGTTAATCAACTATATCCCCATTTAACGGCATTGACTGTATTCGCGAGATTTACCATTCTAGATATGTATACAAAAGCACGTCTAGCCAGCTCTATCTAGTTCTATATAGCATCAGGAAAATTAATTGTTTGATTTTTGAGGCGAGAAGAGTATTGTGTAATTTATGATTTCATAGACTAAATGTTTATCAACTATATCCCCATTTAACGGCATTGACTGTATTCGCGAGATTTACCATTCTAGACATGTTTACAAAAGCAAGTCTAGCCAGCTCCATCTAGCTCTATAGCATCAGGAAAATTATTTGTTTAATTTTAGAGGCGAGAAAAGTATTGGGTAATTCAACAGATATTTTCCAAATCTTTTCATGTTTTAATCATGTGCTCATCTGATTTGATGCACTTGGCTAAGTAAGACCCGTTTTATCATACTATAGATTTTTATTATCGACCAAATCGCCTTGACTGGGCGCCACCATTTTGTTTGAAGCAAGTTAGTTAGTTAACATTTAACGTCGCATCGGCATCATTTCAGCCATATAGCGACTCAAACGCAAGTGATATGAGAGGTGAAAAGTGATTATTCAATAGGGGGGACATAGAAGGGGCTTTACTCGTAATAGTCACTGGTGGCGCTCCGATCGAGTCAAGAAATTCCACCCTTTCGGCAAGGGTGGAAACTGGACTTTTCCAGTCAGTTAACTCCCTTGCCTCGGGAAGATGCTCTAAACAATGAATTGCAGTGAGTTAGAACACTTGGCCTTCCCTGCTTCCAAATCGGATAGAGTTCATTTATAAAATAAACGTCCTCTAAATTCCCATCTTTTTCAGCAAATCTGACAGATAAGTATTTTGTGGCTAAGAACAGATAAACAAGGCAAGAAATATGAGCCTCGTATTTGAAAATCGTGTAGGCTTTACGTACGAAAGTCGATTCTCTTTGTGTAAGCGGCCAGGTAGTCATATTTCTCATCTTCATTCAGGATGATAAGTCGGCCGCCTTCAGCCGCACATAGAGACTGCGTCTGTGGCCATTTCTTCCCACCCTTGTGGAGCCTGTAGCACAGACGTGGGGACAGGACTGACGTGTAGCCCCCAGACACGGGGCATGGGTCTGGGCTGGGCAGGGCTGAAAACAGACACACAAATTGTTTGTTTTGTTTTGTTTTGTTTGTTGTTTAACGCCGCTCTCAGCAACATTCCAGCTATAGGACGGCGGTCTGTAGATAATCGAGTCTGGATCCGACAATCCAGTCATTGATATCATAAGCATCGATCCACGCAATTGGGATACGTTTACATGTATCAACCAAGTCAGCGAGCCTGACCACCTGATCCCGTTAGTCGCCTCTTACGACAAGCATAGTCGCCTTTTACGGCAAGCATGAGACCTATTCTACCCCGGATCTTCACGGGATGTATGAACGAATAAAGGAATGTATGAGACACACAATCTCATTTAAATTAGATCTAAGTTCTCGCTGCCGCTAAACAAAGATCTAAGGACATCCCATTACGGGTCACGTCAGAACCACCTTTCGCGAACTTTGACAGACCACTGAAACGACTAACAAGAAGTCGACATTAGCCAGTTTGAAAGCAGCTTTCTATAGCTTTACGGCACTCGTTTCAACCTGGCGACTTCCATTTCAGACTATGATTGAAAAATATGTAGACACAAATCTCGATTAAAATTTTGAAAACTGAACAAACGAACATTCCGGAATGTCTAATATATGGTTGAGATTGTATAGCAGTGCTTCCCACATACTGTGCAACGCCTCTTCGTTCAAATGTTTATCCCAAGGAAGCGTGAGATAGACGATAATTTTGACGGAATCAGTCGTACGGGCCGTAACTGTCGTTCGGAATACCCCGTGTTAACGTTTTCGAGGTTGCATGATAAGAAAAAACATTACGACTGTCACTTTCATGACCTGGTAAGCGACGTTTCGATTGGTCGGATGAAAGGTCGTTCTGACGTGACCCTTAATGGGATGTCCTCAAATCTTTGTTTAGTGGTAGCAAGAACTAAGATCTGATTTAATGAGATTGTGAGAGACACAACTAAGTCCAGACTTCAAAAAGTGATGAATTTCGAAAAGTGAACAAGAACAACAAGTCGGGTGTGATCATTGTAATGGTTTTTGTATTTATATTGCGGTTGGATTCCGCATGAAACTATTTTTGACAGAAACCACGTGAATTTGTGTGATTATGTGTCATGTTACACTGACGGCGTGGAGCGTTGTTCATGATATCAATCACTGGTTTGTCATGTTCAGAATCAGAGACTACCTTACTGAGTGTAGCGTTAGAGATGACCGGGTTGCCCTTTGGTTAAGGTTTTGTTAGAAACAGACTATGATTGGTGTGGTCAACACATATAACTCTGACATATAACCATCACTTCTCTGAAAGGTTGTGCATAACATTTGGTTCACAACACATGGTTCTCAAGACAAATATACCTACAGAATAACCAGTCTAGCTTATCCGCCGAAACAAATTTCACTGGATGTAAAAAAGTGGTGAAAATTATATCAATGGATCAAAGGTGTTCGCGAAAAGGGTAAGCATGTCCTGCCTTACAAGAAGCATCAGCCACTAAGAAAAAATGCATAAATATGTCAAGTAAACAATTAAGGGACTTTGTATCAACAATGCTTTCAGCTACAGGTAATTTTGTTTTAAAACTGTGAGCCTGAATTAAGTTGAAAAAAAAAAATTGGATTTTGTTGTTGCTTTTTAACAATCCGATCTTATGCACAACTATTATCTTTTCAGAATTTTCGGGAACAATTATTTTTTTTCTCGATAAAATACCCCCCCCCCCCCCCCCCCCCCCACACACACACACACACCTCCAGAATATCAGGGCGGTCGGGTAGCCTAGTGGTTAAAGCGTTCGCTCGTCACGCCGAAGACCCGAGTTCGATTCCCGACATGGGCAAAATGTTTGAAACCCATTTCTGGTGTCCCCCGCAGTGTTATTGCTTGAATATTGCTAAAAGCGGCGTTAAACCATACTCACTCACTCCAGAATATCAAATGGTCGTCCCCTTAGCAAGGGAGAACAGGTAGAACTGGTAATTGCGATGTGAATTTGATACTATGATATCAGTAAATCCAAGGTTTTTACGACAAGGCGCGTTCTAATTCGTTCTATCTCACCTCCTTGCTTGACGTATGTTGTGGCTTCTGAGAGTAATATCCCGGATGAGGACACAGATGATCTGTAGATGGAGCACTTGTTTTGGCGATAAGTCACAGCAACACATACTTCATCCCGTGCACAGATGCGCACACAGTCGTCCACACGCGCACATGTAGCGACACTGGCGACAAGCTCCTCAACCTTGTAACCATCCAGAGCGACTTGTCTGGCAAACTGGTATATGTAAAAACTGTCTTTTGCAAATGCAACGATGACAAAGAGGACAAGCAACAACGCCAGATACATCCTTCTCCGTGTATGCCAGCTACCTGCAGTATGTGTGTGGATGTTTGTATCTCAAAGACTGGGTAAAATTAAAGACAATGCGAGAATGCTCGAGGTACGTCAATGATTGCCCGGATCAATATATTAGAGTAAGTAGTGCTTGTTTGCCGATGACAAATTCAGTTATTAGCTCACGTGCTACCCTTGCGTCGTGGCGTTGTAACATAAACCGGATTCTAACCCATTTGATCAAGAGGATCGAATGTGTATTTCAATATGGCCGCAAAATGGAAAAAAACCAAAAACATTTATTTATTACGGTGGCCCATAAGGGACATGGAGTCTGTTTTTCAATATTTTGATATTTCACTTACTTTTATCGTAACATTTTGCAAATTAACACGATTTGTCATACAAATGTGCGATAAATCATAAATAAAGAAGATATTGAATCGCTGAAAGGTGAAGCGAAAAAGTCAAAAACTAAAATGAAAATACAGAAAACTATTTCCACCGCCGTGATAAAAGTAAGTGAAATATCAAAATATTGAAAAACAGACTCCATGTCCCTTATGGGTCACCGTAATTTATGGACATTACTTGTAAAAATGTAAGTGGGCTTATACACATTTTCCGTTTAACGCGATTGTACCTTAACATGAAATAAGTATTAGGTCATGCTCTCAAATTCTCTCTAAATACTTTTATTTCTTTTGCATGGTCAAAATCGTCTCAAACGGTCACCATGGATCAATAAAACTGAAATTCCACCAATGATGACACCATAACTCATTCAAGAGACCCGTGAAGATCCGGGGTAGAATAGGTCTTCAGCAACCCATGCTTGCAGTGAAAGGCGACTATGCTTGTCGTAAGAGGCGACTAACGGGATCGGGTGGTCAGGCTCGCTGACTTGGTTGGTGCATGTCATCGATCCCAATTGTGTGGAGCGATGCTCATGATATCAATCACTGGATTGTCTGGTCCACACTCGATTATTTACAGACCGCCGTCCTATAGTTGGAATATTGTTGAATGTGGCGTTAAACAACAAACCAACAAGCCAACCCATTCAAGAAACTCGAATCTGATCTTCAATGCGTCTTTTCAGTGGGGGAGTGATTTGGTGTGGTTTTACGCCGCGTTTAGCAATATTCCAGCAATATCACGGCGGGGGACACCAGAAATGAGCTTCACACATTGTACCTATTCAGATAATCGAACCCGGGTTTCGACGTGACGAGCGAACGCTTTAACCACTAGGCTACCCCACCCGCGTATACCAAAAGACGTTAAAAGATGGTACTTGTTGTTACCCTGTCTGGCGTTCGACATTAAGGGGTCAAACAAGGACTGGTCGGCTCGGAGTCAGTACACTGTGTCTGAGTGGGGTATTCATGCTAAACTGCGGCATGGTATCTCAGTGGAATAGCACTATAAATGGGCATCAATCTGGACTAGAAGATGCAGCCACACACACACGTACACGCACGTCGCTATATAAGTGCAATAATCCTCGACGCGACGTTAAACCCCATTTCACCTCACCCCACCTTATTAACACTTTACACTGTTGACTATATGTACAGGTGAGCTGCAGTGATGTTGATGAGAACACCGTCCATCAATTTGCACGGTTCTTCAGCAACATTTTAAAATGTTAGGTCTTTAAATGTACTAGTATTGATTAGTTTGTGTTTGCAACACTTCCATTTTCAGTGAACCATTTACCGGTAATTTCCGTCATAATCGACATCAATATTGTCAAAAGCGGCTTTTAAGGCATACCCGATAATGCCGACAGAGATAATGTAGACTCATTGATTATATGTTTTCCCCTTCCAAGCTCTCCTTTGTGTTGTCCTGAACTGAATATAGAAGAACTCAATGTCATGATAATTTTTAAATGTGCGATGTCCTTGCCGTGATATTATTGCTGAAAGAGCTCATTTTAAGCCATATGTAACATTCAATGTTTATGCCATCAACTGATGTGGACTAAGTATCATATTGTTACCGTCACTGTACTTATCTTCAAAATATATATATATACTGGCGGGAAAAAGTAACTGCGCTTACAAAGTGGTGTAAATATTATGTTGTTAAAGGTAGAAACATAATATTTGGTCTTTCGTCTGATCAATGCTTTATCATAACAAATTCATCGGCAAAAAACATACCTGGCAAAAGGAGACTGAGATAGAGGGGCTTTGTATAACAACTCGGTGACCACCACTTGCGTTGATACAGGCGTGGCAGCGGCACGCCTTGAAAACACCACATGAATGATTTGTTCGTTTTTTGTAGAACACCGCACTTAGCAATATTCCAGCTAAATGACGGAGGTCCGTAAAAAATCTGGACCATACAATCCAGTGATTGACATCATGAGCATCGATGTAAGAAAATGGGATACGAATAGCAATTGGGGTGACATGCATCAACCAAGTCAGCGAGCCTGACCGCCTGGTCCTGTTAGTCGCCTCTTACGACAAACATGGTGAGGGGAGGTGAATGGGGTTTAACGTCACGTCCAAGATTATTGCACTTAGAGATCAACTCATTATATGAAGTGGTGCTCAGAACTGGACCTGAAATAATAAAGACCAGTTCATTATATGAAGTGGTGCTCACAACTGGTCCTTAAACACTAGAGACCAACTAATATGAAGTGGTGCTCACAACCAGACCTGAAACACTAGAGACCAACTAATATGAAGTGGTGCTCACAACCAGACCTGAAACACTAGAGACCAACTAATATGAAGTGGTGCTCACAACCAGACCTGAAACAATAGAAACCAACTAATATGAAGGGGTGCTCACAACTGGAGCTGAAAGAATAGAAACCAAATCATTATATGAAGGGGTGCTCAGAACTGGACCTGAAACATTAGAGACCAACTAATATGAAGTGGTGCTCACAACTGGACCTGAAATAATAAAGACCAAATTAATTATATGAAAGTGTGCTCACAACTGGACCTGAAACATTAGAGTCAAACTAATATGAAGTGGTGGTCACAACTGGACCTGAAATAATAAAGACCAAATCATTACATGAAGTGGTGCTCACAACTGGACCTGAAACATAACAGTCCAACTAATATGAAGCGGTGGTTACAACAGGAGCTGAAACATAAGAGACCAACTCATTTTCCAAGAAGTGGCGCTTCTCAAATTGATCTGAAACATTGAAAGACCAACTCATTAAAATAGGATTTTGCATGTCTGAAGTGGATCTAAAACATTAAAAGACATTAACATGACTAAATCATCGTTACTGGGAGTGGTACATTTCAATATAGACTTTAGATAGTTGATTTGGTTTTCACAATGATCCTTTGGCAGGGATACTTTAATTGTTACAACCCTCTACAAAAGTTACTTGCCGGAACGGGTACACACCACAGAGGTTGATAACTCCAAATCTTTGCACTGACTATTGTGCTAAATTAATGGTCAAACAGAGACAGCATATTTCTTCATTTTAACCTGAAGCTTACAGCTTTTTAATATCTATCAGTATGTGTGCTCTAGAGATCAGACATCCAGACGACCTCAGCTGACACTACAACTGCCTTTCTACGGTAACTGGGGTATCATTGGGTGTGGACAGCACCCGCAACTCATTCTTACACTTCACCATGAATGCGGAAGGTTATACTTTCCCTACTACTCGGAACATTCGGACCAGCAAAATACACCCCTATATCTACTGACCACATTCTTCACAGGGAAAGTCCAGCATAGCATGGCTTTCTCAGAATGGAGCCCACATGACCACGGACAGTTGCAATGTGTAACCCATGTCCAGGCACCTTGGTCGTCTAGGTATAACGTTCAATTCTAAAAGGACATGCTTTCATTCACACAAAGTCACCGAGTCTATAGAAACTATATGGAGTTACAGTAGCACCGAGTTTACACCATAATATTGAAAAGATGATTCTGTCTGGAAAAGTAATCTGCTTCGCCTTAGAAATGTGTCTCAAACTGGACATAAACTATAAAAAAACCCAGCTCATACCAGTAAGAAGTGATGCTCACAACTGGACCTCAAACATTTGAGAACAACTCATTATATGAAGTGGTGCTCACAACTGGATCTGAAACACATGAGAACAACTAATTATCTGAAGTGGTGCTCACAACTGGATCTGAAACATTAGAGACCAACTCATTATCTAAAGTGGTGCTCACAACTGGATCTGAAACATTAGAGACCAACTCATTACATGAAGTGGTGCTCACAACTGGACCTGAAACATTAGAGACCAACTCATTATATGAAGTAGTGCTCACAACTGGACCTGAAACTTTTGAGAACAACTCATATGAAGTGGTGCTCACAACTGGATCTGAAACACATGAGAACAACTCATTATCTGAAGTGGTGCTCACAACTGGACCTGAAACATTAGAGACCATCTCATTACATGAAGTGGTGCTCACAACCGGACCTGAAACATTAGAGACCAACTCATTATCTGAAGTGGTGCTCACAACTGGACCTGAAACATTAGAGACCATCTCATTACATGAAGTGGTGCTCACAACCGGACCTGAAACATTAGAGACCAACTAACATGAAGTGGTGCTCACAACTGGACCTGAAACTTTATAGACCAACTTACATGAAGTGGTGCTCACAACCGGACCTGAAACATTAGAGACCAACTAATATGAAGTAGTGCTCACAACTGGAGCTGAAACATAAGAGACCAACTCATTTTCCAAGATTTGGTGCTTCCCAAATTGATCTGAAACATTGAAAGACCAACTCATTAAAATAGGATTTTGCATGTCTGAACTGGATCTTAAACATTAAAAGACATTAACATGACTAAATCATCGTTACTGGAGGTGGTACATTTCAATATAGACTATAGAGTGTTGATTTGGTTTTCACAATGACCCTTTGGCAGGGATACTTTAATTGTTACAACCCTCTACAAAAGTTACTTGCCGGAACGGGTACACACCACAGAGGTTGATAACTCCAAATCTTTGCACTGACTATTGTGCTAAATTAATGGTCAAACAGAGACAGCATATTTCTTCATTTTAACCTGAAGCTTACAGCTTTTTAATATCTATCAGTATGTGTGCTCTAGAGATCAGACATCCAGACGACCTCAGCTGACACTACAACTGCCTTTCTACGGTAACTGGGGTATCATTGGGTGTGGACAGCACCCGCAACTCATTCTTACACTTCACCATGAATGCGGAAGGTTATACTTTCCCTACTACTCGGAACATTCGGACCAGCAAAATACACCCCTATATCTACTGACCACATTCTTCACAGGGAAAGTCCAGCATAGCATGGCTTTCTCAGAATGGAGCCCACATGACCACGGACAGTTGCAATGTGTAACCCATGTCCAGGCACCTTGGTCGTCTAGGTATAACGTTCAATTCTAAAAGGACATGCTTTCATTCACACAAAGTCACCGAGTCTATAGAAACTATATGGAGTTACAGTAGCACCGAGTTTACACCATAATATTGAAAAGATGATTCTGTCTGGAAAAGTAATCTGCTTCGCCTTAGAAATGTGTCTCAAACTGGACATAAACTATAAAAAAACCCAGCTCATACCAGTAAGAAGTGATGCTCACAACTGGACCTCAAACATTTGAGAACAACTCATTATATGAAGTGGTGCTCACAACTGGATCTGAAACACATGAGAACAACTAATTATCTGAAGTGGTGCTCACAACTGGATCTGAAACATTAGAGACCAACTCATTATCTAAAGTGGTGCTCACAACTGGATCTGAAACATTAGAGACCAACTCATTACATGAAGTGGTGCTCACAACTGGACCTGAAACATTAGAGACCAACTCATTATATGAAGTAGTGCTCACAACTGGACCTGAAACTTTTGAGAACAACTCATATGAAGTGGTGCTCACAACTGGATCTGAAACACATGAGAACAACTCATTATCTGAAGTGGTGCTCACAACTGGACCTGAAACATTAGAGACCATCTCATTACATGAAGTGGTGCTCACAACCGGACCTGAAACATTAGAGACCAACTCATTATCTGAAGTGGTGCTCACAACTGGACCTGAAACATTAGAGACCATCTCATTACATGAAGTGGTGCTCACAACCGGACCTGAAACATTAGAGACCAACTAACATGAAGTGGTGCTCACAACTGGACCTGAAACTTTATAGACCAACTTACATGAAGTGGTGCTCACAACCGGACCTGAAACATTAGAGACCAACTAATATTAAGTGGTGCTCACAACTGGAGCTGAAACATTAGAGACCAGTTAATATGAAAGGGTGCTCACAACTGGACCTGAAACATTAGAGACCAGTTAATATAAAGTGGTGCTCATAACTGGACCTGAAACATTAGAGACCAGCTTATATGAAAGGGTGCTCACAACTGGACCTGAAACATTAGAGACCAGTTAATATAAAGTGGTGCTCATAACTGGACCTGAAACATTAGAGACCAGCTAATATGAAAGGGTGCTCACAACTGGACCTGAAACATTACAGACCAACCAATATGAAGTAGTGCTCACAATTGGAGCTGAAACATAAGAGACCAACTCGTTTTCCAAGAAATGGCGCTTCTAAAATGGATCTGAAACATTGAAAGACAACTCATCAAAATAGGATTTTGCACGTCTGAACTGGATCTAAAACATTAAAAGACGTTAACATGACTAAATCATCGTTTCTGGAGGTGGTACATTTCAATATAGACTATAGAGTGTTGATTTGGTTTTCACAATGATCCTTTGGCAGGGATACGTAAATTGTTACAACTCTCTACAAAAGTTACTTGCCGGAATGGGGACACACCACAGAGGTTGATAACTCCAAATCTTTGCACTGACTATTGAGCTAAATTAATGGTCACACTGAGACAGCATATTTCTTCATGTTAACCTGAAGCTTTGAGCTTCTTAATGCCTATCAGTATGTGTGCTTTAGAGATCAGACATCCAGACGACCTCAGCTGACACTACAACTGCCTTTCTACGGTAACTGGGGTATCATTGGGTGTGGACAGCACCCGCAACTCATTCTTACACTTCACCATGAATGCGGAAGGTTATACTTTCCCTACTACTCAGAACATTCGGACCAGCAAAATACACCCCTATATCTACTGACCACATTCTTCACAGGGAAAGTCCAGCATAGCACAGCTTTCTCAAAATGGAGCCCACATGACCACGGACAGTTGCAATGTGTAACCCATGTCCAGGCACCTTGGTCGTCTAGGTATAATGCACAATTGTAGAAGGACATGCTTTCATTCACTCAAAGTCACTGAGTCTATAGAAACTATATGGCATTACAGTAGCACCGAGTTTACACCATAATATTGAAAAGATGATTCTGTCTGGAAAAATAATCTGCTTCGCCTAAGTGACGCGTCTCAACTGGACATAAATCATAAAAAAAACAGCTCATACCAGTAGGCAGTGGCGCGTCACAACTGGATCTGAAACATATGAGAACAACTCATTATCTCAAGGGGTGCTCACAACTGGACCTGAAACATAAGAGACCAACTTATATGAAGTGGTGTTCACAACTGGACCTGAAACATTAGAGACCAACGAATATGAAGTGATCCTAACAACTGGACCTGAAACATAAGAGACTAACTAATATGAAGTGGTGGTCACAACTGGACCTGAAATATTAGAGACCAACTCATTATATGAAATGATGCTCACAATTGAAGCTAAAACATTAAAAATAAGCTTATTATATGAAGTGGTGCCCACGACTGGACCTGAAACATTAGAGACCAACTAATATGAAGTGGTGTCTGAAACATATGAGAACAGCTCATTATATGAAGTGGTGCTCACAACTAGGCCCGAAACAATAGAGACCAACTAATATGAAGTAGTGCTCACAAATGGAGCTGAAACATTAGAGACCAACTCATTATATGAAGGGGTGCTCGCAACTGGACCTGAAACAATAGAGACCAACTAATATGAAGTAGTGCTCACAACTGGATCTGAAACATTAGATACCAACTCATTATATGAAGTGGTGCTCACAACTGGACCTTAAACAATAGTGACCAACTAATATGAAGGGGTGCTCACAACTGGACCTGAAACATTACAGACCAACTCATTTTCCAAGAAGTGTTGCTTCTCAAATTGATCTGAAACATTGAAAGACCAACTCATTAAAATAGGATTTTGCACGTCTGAAGTGGATCTAAAACATTAAAAGACATTAACATGACTAAATCATCGTTACTGGGGGAGGTACATTTCAATATAGACTTTAGATTGTTGGTTTGGTTTTCACAATGATCCTTTGGCAGGGATACGTAAATTGTTACAACCCTCTACAAAAGTTACTTGCCGGAATGGGGACACACCACAGAGGTTGATAACTCCAAATCTTTGGACTGACTATTGTGCTAAATTAATGGTCAAACAGAGCGTATTTCTGGAATTTTAACCTGAAGCTTACAGCTTTTTAATATCTATCAGTATGTGTGCTCTAGAGATCAGACATCCAGACGACCTCAGCTGACACTACAACTGCCTTTCTACGGTAACTGGGGTATCATTGGGTGTGGACAGCACCCGCAACTCATTCTTACACTTCACCATGAATGCGGAAGGTTATACTTTCCCTGCTACTCGGAACATTCGGACAAGCAAAATACACCCCTATATCTACTGACCACATTCTTCACAGGGAAAGTCCAGCATAGCATGGCTTTCTCAGAATGGAGCCCACATGACCACGGACAGTTGCAATGTGTAACCCATGTCCAGGCACCTTGGTCGTCTAGGTATAATGCACAATTGTAGAAGGACATGCTTACATTCACTCAAAGTCACTGAGTCTATAGAAACTATATGGAGTTACAGTAGCACCGAGTTTACACCATAATATTGAAAAGATGATTCTGTCTGGAATAATTATCTGCATCGCCTAAGTGACGCGTCTCAACAGGACATAAATCATAAAAAACAGCTCATACCAGTAAGAAGTGGCGCGTCACAACTGGATCTGAAACATATGAGAACAACTCATTATCTGAAGGGGTGCTAAGAACTGCACCTGAAACATTAGAGAGCAACTAATATGAAGTGGTGTTCACAACGCGACCTGAAATATTAGAGACCAACTAATATGAAGTGGTCCTAACAACTGGACCTGAAACATTGGAGACCAACTCATTATATGAAGTGGTGCTCACAACTGGAGCTGAAATATTAGAGACAAACTCATTATATGAAGTGGTGCTCACAACTGGACCTGAAATATTAGAGACCAACTCATTATATGAAGTGGTGCTTACAACTGGACTTGAAACATGAGAACAACTCATTATATGAAGTGGTGCTTACAACTGCACCTGAAACATTAGAGAGCAACTAATATGAAGTGGTGTTCACAACGCGACCTGAAATATTAGAGACCAACTAATATGAAGTGGTGCTCACAACTGGACCTGAAACATTAGAGACCAACTCATTATATGAAGCGGTGCTCACAATTGAAGCTAAAACATTAGAGACCAACTCATTATATGAGGTGTTGCTCACAACTGGACCTGAAACATTAGAGACCAACTCATTATATGAAGCGGTGCTCACAACTAGACCTGAAACAATAGAGACCAACTAATATGAAGTAGTGCTCACAACTGGACCTGAAATATTAGAGACCAACTAATATGAAGTGGTGTTCACAACTGGACCTGAAACATTAGAGACCAACGAATATGAAGTGGTCCTAACAACTGGACCTGAAACATTGGAGACCAACTCATTATATGAAGTGGTGCTCACAATTGAAGCTAAAACATTAATGTTTCAGCTACAGTTGTGAGCACAACTTCATATAATAAGTTGATTTTTAGGGACCAACTCATTATATGAAGTGGTGCTCACAACTCGATCTAAAACATTAGAGACAAACTCATTATATGAAGTGGTGCTCACAACTGGACCTGAAACATTAGAGACTAACTCATTATATGAAGGTGACGATCTATAGCCCGTTTTATATTGTGTCGTCTGTTATAATCTGATTATTTTATTGTTCTGAAACTAGTTATACAATTAGAATCTGTGATATTTTGCTATTTGTTATACTGTCCTTCGACGACAGGTCTTAAGATATTATATAAATGCATAACTTGCTCAAGTCACGATATGACTGAAACAATGCCGATGTGACTTTAAATATTAACTCACTCACTCACTCATTATATGAAGGGGTGCTCACAACCAGACCTGAAACAATAGAGACCAACTAATATGAAGTGGTCCTAACAACTGGACCTGAAACATTGGAGACCAACTCATTATATGAAGTGGTGCTCACAACTGGACCTGAAACATTAGAGACAAACTCATTATATGAAGCGGTGCTCACTACTGGACCTGAAAAAAATAAAAACCAATTCATTATACGAAAGGGTGCCCACAACTAGACCTAGACCTGTTATATATATAACAAGCGTATAGTCGACGAAGTCATCTATATCCCCTGCCATTTTAACACAATATGGTCTCAAACCAGGTAACTGACCCAACATTTCTCTTAGGCCATGTCAAAATAGCTGCAATGAAAATTCTAAAATAAACATTTATAAAACTCCTTAATATCAAATGGCACCAGTTCAATATGTGTCTGGTAAACATGCAAAGTTTTGTAAGAAATTATTTAACGGTTTTTGAGTTACGCTCCGGAAACGAACAGCACCCTTATAGAACCTAAGTCCAACTTGTTGCCATGGAAACGTAAAAAATAAAAATTTATAAAATTCCTAAGTAGCAAAAGGCACCAGTTCAGCATGAGTCTGATAGACATGCAAAGTGTTGTAGAGAAATATTTAACGGTTTCTGAGTTATGCTCCGGAAACGATTTCGGGACGCACACACGCACACACACACGCACACACGGACGGAACCCATTTCTATATCCCCCGCCAACTTCGTTGAGGCGGGGGATAAAAATATAAAGATTAGCATAATGGGTTATAAATGCATTACAGATGTAATTAGATATGGTGCCTACTAAAGAATGAAAAAGGGAATAAGAGCCTAGCCTAAGTCTATAATCGCTGGGGTTGGGAGTCCTGGTGGCGAGGTAGGGGGCCGATTGATGGCAGTGAGCGGTGTTGTTGTGCATTTGAAATTGACAGCTGGCTGGGTAATTGATGTTCTACGTTAGTGATATGGATAAGTGGAATTTCGCGAGCGGACGTCGTAGAAATGTTCACGCTGGATATTTCGATCCCGATCCTCAATGGGAAAAAGTTTGTTTACATAATTATAATTTGAAGCAGAGTTTGTTTGGGATGTTCTATAATTTGTCCGTGAGTTTAGCATTAAGTATGAAATTGATAGTGGAGTTGTATATTGCTGGAGGGTTGAATAGACTGAATAGTAAGGACATATTGTGCCGATAGTGGGATGGGATAGAGGGATGTAGTTGAGAGTGGAAAGCGCTATAAAGTGGACAGTGGTAAAAAATGTGATCAAGATGTTCGGAAATGAGGCAGTTTGTACAGTTACCATTTAGATGTCTTTTTTGTATAAATAAATTATAGTTTAGATTTGTATTGCCACTGATAATACGGGATATCATTTTATCAAAAATGCCCGAATTGTTAAAATTGTGGCATTTATAGATAGGTTTATGAAATATAGTCTTAATCCAGGTTAATACAGTAGAAATTTAGAATTTTGATGGATTGTTTTATTTTAGATTTAAGCTCGGCTTTTGAAGTGTGAGATTAACGAATGGGGATGGATGAGTTATGGCTCTTTTAGCTGCTCTTTCTGCAATGGTGTTACCAGGTGTGTTGGATTGCCTAGGTACTCGTAGCAGACTAATAGATTTATTTTCTGATTTTTATTCTGAAATGAAATGGATGATTTTGTTTATTAAGTTGGGACGGGTTTTGGAATATTTGTTTTGAATTTGTTTTAATGAGCCAAGAGAGTCTGAAATAATTAGAAAGTTATTTTGTTTAAGGGTTTTTACTAGATAGTGAGCTGTAAGCATGGCTAATAGTTCAGCAGTATTAGTAATAGTATAATTTTTATAATAATAAATCGGGGTCATTGGATTGTATCTACGTGGATACCTAGTCCTGTATTATCGTTCTTATCTTGTGAGGCGTCAGAGTATATGTGTTGGGGATGGCCAGTTGGTATGTATGTGGTACACTGGGTAGCGCCAAATAAATGCTACGTCACGTCACTTTAATTTTCTCACATAACGGATGTCGTTCACAGGGCATGGGCAGCTTTGAATGTTAGTTAGAAAAACAGAACCCCAATGTTCTGATAATGGAACACATGGAGAGAACGCATATGTTTCAGCAAATAGACCGTACGAGGGGCGTTCAATAAGTTTTGCAACTTCAACATAAGACCAAGTCGGAGAATATATTTTGCACTTTTATTTTTCAATGTAATCTCCATTCACCTCAATACACTTATTCCATTTGTCCTTCCAGCGTTTAATGCCACTTTTTTGTATAGAAATCCGCAGATTGGCCCTCTAACCACGCCTCTGTGGCAGCCTTCACCCTCCTCATCCTGGAAGCGTCTTCCACGTGGGGCAGATTTTATTTGCCGGAACAGGAAATACTCACTGGGGGCTAAGTCTGGGCTGTACAGTTAAATCACCCACCCTACAGCCCAGACGTGGAAGACGCTTCCAGGATGACAAGGTCGGGTCACGAGCCATTTTTTCGCGAAAACGATAGTCACACAACGCCCAGCAGTCACCACCATACCTGATCGCCGATCCCCGGACAGTTTCAACATAGGACTGTACCCGTTCCGGATGCTTGGTTACGTGAAAAACCGTCGTCCACTCACTTACGCTGAGATATTTTGGTGCTTGTGATTGGAATGGTTCCAATGTAACCTGGCCTGAACTGTCCGATACTAACCTCAACGGTATTTGATCATCATGCAAGCGGTTGGTTGTCTGACGGCAACAGTGAACGGAAATCGACATGCTCACCGTCAAAGATATTTTATCGAAGGGCCACGGGACCATATATTGTCCCGTCTAAATGTCCCTTTTCAACTGTACATTAAGACGTCAAAGACTGAGTGCGCGCAATCAAGACCCGTGAAGATCCCGGGAAGAATAGGTCTTCAGCAACCCATGCTTGCCGTAAAAGGTGACTATGCTTGTCGTAAGAGGCGACTAACGGGATCGGGTGGTCAGGCTCGCTGACTTGGTTGATGCATGTCATCGATCCCAATTGCGCGAAACGATGCTCATGATTATCAATCACTGGATTGTCTGGTCCATACTCGATTATTTACAGACCGCCGTCATATAGCTGGAATTTTGCTGAGTGCGGCGTTAAACAACAAACCAACTGCGCGCAATCAAAATTATAACCATCATCACCCTAATCATCTCAGCTTTAACATCGTGTAACTCATATTTTATGCTACGGATTGCGAAATATTTGCATATGAAATAGTCAAGTGTTATTGTTCTAACTACCTGACCGTGTGAATGAATTGCCCTAACCGTTTCACAGGAGATTTCAAAAGTGTGGCCACGACATCTAACGTTAGTCGACGCCATATTGTAAACAAATTGTGTCAAGGTCGGTTTCACATGTGGTAGCTCGGCCCTCGTTTCTGTCGTCGGTACAAACATAAAACAACTATTGAATAAATCGACATAACTTCTAAAATGATGTTTGTTTGTTGTCTAACGCGCACTCAGCAATATTCCAGCTATATAACGGCGGTCTGTAAACAAGTGCTGTATCGCTCACCTGGATATTTACGCAATGATGACAAACTGACAGTATTGAATACTGGAAATATTTCGTAATTTTGACTCTGTCAGCCTTTAAAGTTGGTGATTGCAAATCTGACAGCATGAACGTGTATTTCTCTAGATACAAATGAGGCATAAAGATCTGAACCGTTTCCATGTTATGATCCAGGATCTAAGTTTCCAGAGGCAAGGCTGGATCACAGGGCGAATCCTATTGGCATAAATGTATAATTCGCTTCATAACAAACAAATGCACACAATGTCTCTGTTTATTATAGGGTGGGGATAATACCGGTTTACATGGTATGGTCAAGGTTCTCACTCCTTTGGGAGTGCCAGACAGATGATCGGAAGGGCCAGTTCTGGTAGCATGCATGTATGTGCATTCCTCTCATTATACTCAGCAATTGTACATATGGTCATACGGTAGGGATCTTAACTGTGTCCACCTAGGGATGCTTTCAACCAAATATGATTGATATATCTATCTCTTAGTTCCAGAGAAGAAGTCTTTAAAGGCAATATAGCCAAATTATGTCTATTTGGCCCCGCCCATCAGCCCCTTGGGGGGGTCAGCACCACCATTTGTACAATTTGGAATCCCCACCACGTAGGGATGCTCCCAACCAAATATGGTTGATATCTATCGCTTAGTTCCAGAGAAGAAGTATTTTAAAGCAATATAGCCAATATTATGTCTATTTGGCCCCGCCCATCAGCCCCGCCATTTGTACAATTTGGAATCCTCACCACCGGAGAATGCTTCCAACCAAATATGGCTGATATCTATCTCTTAGTTCCAGACAAGAGGTTGCTAAAGCAATAAAGACAAATTGAGCTAATAATCGAGCATGGACCAGCCAATCCAGTGATTAACATCATGAGCATCGATCCACACAATTGGGATACGATGACGTTTCCGTGAGTCATGGTTCATGCTGTGATGGCACAAAATAACTGATAATCAATTATGTATGTATATACAGCATCAAATACACATTATAAATCTCCTCAGACAATGGAATGGATTGTCATAAGACGACTGCTCGTATTTCCAACATTCATCACGGATATTAGATCCAATTAGAAGATTCATCTCGAGACCCGAAAGCGTTAGCTTGAGGGGCTCGAATGAAAATTTCCAAGATGCAAATACTCGATAAAATCCCGGAAATAGACACACACATAGTATTTATCGATATTGTAAACCTATTGTTTTATTTAGAAAAAAATATGCGCACTCTTTACACCTCGTACCTACTCGGTTGTGAGGCGTCAACATCGAAAGTTCTGTTGTTGCTATGGTGATTTTGATTTTGGTAATGCTGACGGACTACTTTCCTGAGTGTAAGTCATTCATAAGTTGCTGGTGCTTCAGTCGAATGTTCACCGTATAATTAATAATAAAAATAAACAAACTCGAAATCGTCTGTGAGTTTGTTTGTTATTATTACCAGTTACATTATCTGTTGTTATGTCAACATAATCGTTTTTTCAGAGTGTAAACCCCCTGGATGCCACAGCGACACATATGTCCCTCCTCTTCAACCCTCACTTCGAAATCGAATAAAATTCAAAATACATCACGCAGATTAATACACTTCACAGTTTTGAATTCCTTTCTGTTTATCATTTACTGTCATTTTAGGCAATTCAAAATTACTGAAAGTGACTTCTGAAAATTAGGTACATTGTAAATCTCGCCAAATCACAATTCACGGCGTTATATAAATATTCACTGTGTGTTTAGAAATCTAAATATCGGATATTTACTCGAATAATTAAAGTAGAAAATTAGCATATTAGCGATCACGGGTATCAAATCACTACTGATAATTCTGAAACGTCGCTGATAAGCCTAGAATCGTTTAGAATGTTTTGGAAAATACGCATACACGAACGCCGAAGTGTACGTTCCGCCATATATTGGATTGTGTTTACAAAATGCCGGTTATGAGACGCCTTTTCGATCAGTATATGTCAATGTTTAATGCCAAACATGCATCCCTGAATTCCTCATACATTTTCGAAACAATGGATAAATGGTCTTTGTCACCGATGCAAATTATCTAGATGAAATCATGCGAAATAAGTTAGGTATGGAAACGAAAACTATGTTCGGAAAACTGTACTTGCTAAAATGTAAACAAAGCAAAATTCAGATTTTACACTGTGTAGCCTTTTTAGGGGTACTTTCGTCTAATTGTTGCATGCATTGGCTCGATCACGCGTTTGAGAATATTCATGGGAAGAGTATCGTTGCACTAATTATGGAAATACACATATATACATGTGTACATTACAATGATGTGGTAAATTCAACAGAAGCCGTTTACAAAAGTTTCTGTCCTGTGTGGCGCCATGACTGACGCTAAATCACGCACAACGATGACGGTAGTTATCTGCATTTCTGACTAATTCTCTTTCTTACATTGGAAAACATGGTAAACAAATAACAGTACGCAGATTGTCAGAATGCTTCTGATTACTTACGTGACCCATTTATGTGTATACGATCCCTCTATCAACGAAAATCCTCCTCTGGAAATCCCGCGTAATGTTGTCAGTGAACACGCCATTTTGTAAAAGTCGGTCACCGGTAGTGATGTCATACGGAAGTAAACATTGTTGTACATATTTGGTAATTTCTTTGAGGTGTAAACTTTCAACTTGGCACCCAGGGTGTTCTTTGTTATTATCTAGTTTGCATTTTCATCATCGCCTTGATATCCAGATATGACGGAAACCTTTTTGTGTCGGGTCACATTATTTATGAGTAGTAGGTAGCACATAGGATGACGTCACTTATGACAGTGGTTTCTTACACACCCGTGGGTGAGAAACCCATTTGAGATAACTGGTATCAAACATATGTGTGAGATCGAATTCCAGGCCCGTGATTGGCTACTCCATGGTGATGACCTGGGGTCAGATGATGACGGACTACTTTCCTGAGTGTAAGTCATTCATAAGTTGCTCGTGCTTCAGTCGAATGTTCACCTACGTCTGTATTGAACAACAGGACCGTGTAATTAATAATAAAAAATAAAAAAACTCGTCCTCGTCTGCGAGTTTGTTTGTTATTATTATTATCAGTTACATTATATCTGTTGTTATGTCAACATTATCGTTTTTTTCAGAGCGTAAACCCCCTGGCTGCCACAGCGACACATGTCCCTTCTCTTCAACCCTCACTTCGAAATCGAATAAAGTTCAAAATACATCACGCAGACACTTCACAGGTTTGAATTCCCCCTTCTGTTTATCATTTACTGTCATTTTAGGCAATTCAAAATTACTGAAAGTGACTGAAAGTTAGGTACATTGTAAATCTCGCCAAATCACAATTCACGGCGTTATATAAATATTTACTGTGTGTTTAGAAATCTAAATATCGGATATTTACTCGAATAATTAAAGTAGAAAAATAGCATATTAGCGATCACGGGTATCAAATCACTAATGATAACTCTGAAACTTCGCTGATAAGCCTAGAATAGTTTAGAATGTTTTGGAAAATATGCACACACGAACGCCGAAGTGTACGTTCCGCCATATTGGATTGTGTTTACAAAATGTCGATTATGAGACGCCTATATTCGATCAGGTATATTTCAAACTCAGCTGCTATACATGCATCCCTGAATTCCTCATACATTTTCGAAACAATGGATAAATGGTCTTTGTCACCAATGCAAATTATCTAGATGAAATCATGCGAAATAAATTAGGTATGGACACGAAAACTGTGCTCGGAAAATTGTACTTGCTGAAATGTAAACAAAGCAAAATTCAGATTTTACACTGTAGCATTAAAAGAGGTACTTTCGTCTAATTGTTGCATACATTGGCTCGATCACGCGTTTGAGAATATTCATGGGAAGAGTATCGTTGCACTTATTATGGAATTACACATATTTACATTACAATGATGTGGTAAATTCAACAGAAGCCGTAAAAGTTTCCGTCCTGTGTGACGCCATGACTGACGCTAAATCACGCACAACGATGACGGTAGGCCTAGTTATCTGCATTTCTGACTAATTCTCTGTTACATTGGAAAACATGGTAAACAAATAACAGTACGCAGATTGTCAGAATGTTTCTGAATACTTACGTGACACATTTATGTGTATACGATCTCTTAATCAACGAAAACCTCCTCTGGAAATCCCGCGTACTGTTGTCAGTGAACACGCCATTTTGTAAAAGTCGGTCACCGGTAGTGATGTCATACGGAAGTAAACATTGTTGTACATATTTGGTAATTTCTTTGCGGTGTAAACTTTCAACTTGGCACCCAGCGTGTTCTTGGTTTTTGTCTAGTTTGCATTTTCATCATCGCCTTGATAATCCACAGATAGGACGGAAACCTTTTTGTGTAGGGTCACATTATTTATGAGTAGTAAGCAGCACATAGGATGACGTCACTTATGACAATGGTGTTACATGTATTAATGCGCTACTGCAATCATGAGAATAGACAAAATTCATCGGTTCGATGTTAAAAAGGTGCGATTTTAGGGTGTGTAAGAAACAGATTACTGCACTCGTGTCTGTCAGATACCATTGATCTTACAACTCGTTGTTACAAAGCGTATCTAACTCGCTTTCGCTCGTTAGATACGTTTTGAAACAACTCGTTGTAAGATCAATGGTATCTGACAGACACTCGTGTAGTAATCTCTATGTCATGTATAATGCGCTACTGCAATCATGACAAATTCATCGGTTCGATGCTAAAAAGGTGCTATTTTGGGGTGTTAAAAAAACAGATTACCGCACTCGTGCCTGTCAGATAACATTGATCTTACAACTCGTTGTTACAAAGCGTATCTAACTCGCTTTCGCTCGTTAGATACGTTTTGAAACAACTCGTAAGATCAATGGTATCTGACAGACACTAGTGTAGTAATCTCTGTTTCCTACACAGTGATTCGGTCGCTTGCTTCAGGGAATTCAAATCATATTTTCACCCTTTGACATTTGGTCATGTGACCCAAATTAGCCAGTCACAACACAGAACACACTTTCTATAGGTTTACAATAAAAAATAAATTTACAAATTATTGATGTAGACTGTACTCTCGATTAAGGTATGATAATCTATTGCAACTATTCAACAACTATTTGATATCTTATCTGAAAAGTCAGCAGTGAGTAAACGCATTATTCTTTTTCGTTCAATGACGTTACATTCTTCAGCTAAGATTACCCGCCGCTGTGATTTTGTCGTCTGCGCGTGATTTGACCTCGCGTGTTGTGACGAGGATGACGTCACGTCTAACAGCTGATCTAATATTGTGGTCGTAAGATCTAATGGATACACGTGGTTTCAGTTTCCAAATAATAATATATTCTCTTTGACAGAACTAGAAAGTAGACTAGTACATCACGAATGGGAAGATTACCACGGCGACCGACGAGTGAATGAGACTAACACTATTAGAATATATGGGGCCGTTTTCTAATTTTGGTATGTTAACGAATTTGCTTTTCATATCTGTTTAAAGGTTTGATATTCCTAGAAAGTAATGTTCATTTACTTGAGTAAGGGAATGGAATGTTTTACAATGAGAAAGCTGTCAAAATGGACCCAATGTTAAACAACCTTTTTATAGCCACATACACGTATATTTGAATCTCGCATGGTTCAATTCATGACATAAACAGCAAATATAATTAGATCTACACGCTATATATAGGTAAATGCTTCTTGAGCTTTCAAATTCAAGTATCAAAATTGTCAATTACATCTCGTTTCAAGCTTTTTTCAACACATCATAACACCCGATGTATAATTAGGCGGTCTGTGTGATTGTACAACGAAGCAATATGCTTGTAAGACATATACAGCGCCCAAGTTACGAGTGATCGAAAATAGGTTTGTTGAATAGATTTCACCCCATGAACACGCTTTAACGATTTTGATTGAATCTGCATGTACTTACTCTTGGGTGGTAGTGCGTTATATTCTTGTTAATTATTAAGAAATAATAATGATGTCATACTGAGCGATGTCGATTTCAGTATTGTTAGGGCTGTTTTAGCGATCTTTCACATTTTGTTCTTTGAAAATATCCGATGTTAATTACACCGAAATTGTTTTTATCACTAATGAAAGAGAACGGACACGGAAACCTACTTGGACGTAATCGGGATTTCTTCAAGATATACATTCCAAAATGTCATTGGTATTGTAACATTCTCTTTGACAGTCTGCGTACGAACTAATCACGACCGCTTCCGTCAATTTTGTTTTGTAACAAAAACACTGACAATTTCATCGGGATTTTACATTGGAACAGACCAGTTATCGCTGAGGACCAATTATCGCCAGCTCCCCGTTATAGTGCGCACGTGATCGCATCTCATTTTACTTTTGCTCGTTTTCATTAGAAGAGACAAATATTTATCCGAAAATGATGACTAAAATGGACTCTTGTGAGGAAATAATTAGAAAAAAACCACCATAGTCACCTTGCTGAAATACAACTTTAGAAAAGACGCGTGGGCTGTGTAACGTGCACGTGAGTATTTCATGCGAAAATATAAATCAAACAACACGATAATGCATTTTCAGTACTTTCATTGTCTATCTGTCTGTTATTTCTTCCCCAAAATACTCTTCTGACACCTATTTGGGCACACATGCATTATACGGGACACCAATCCGCTATGTTTGTTTGATGCTACTAATAAAGTAGATGGCATTTGGGGAATATTGGTTGTTGTCAGTTTGCAGACAACAAATTGATACGAGCATTTCTTATTATTTATTGAGTGCGATACCCGAGATACTAAAAAATGCAATTTTCTACAACTGAAGTCGTGTGCGTGGTCACGTGGCACGTGCTGTGAAGACGATGGAGATAACTGGTAGAGTAAGTCGACGGGAAAGTCCTATTTCCACTGTTTGATTCCCTATCTTAGCGTTATAACAGAAATCAACTGAGTCTGATTCCACGGACGGAAATGAGCGCATTTGCTCATAGTTTCACAAAAATAAAAGTTATTGGTACAGTCAACTTTCTACACGGAATATGTCAAAAACAAAATAACTGATCGGTGACCAGTAAACATTAACCACGGAAAATTCTCAATGAATGTGTGCTGCGACACAAATGTCACATGTATATCACCGTCAGGATATGTACTTTCCAATTATATGAATTATTGGACAATTAGATTTCAAACAAGAGCGCTTACCTGACTTTACTTGCCACATTCGGGTGCTTCCATATTACGATTAATGTAGAAAAGTAGGAACCTTACAATTCCGGCACTTTTATCGATGCGCAGGCAGTGCATATAGACCAGTAGAAATATTGAAACACCTAGACATTGTTGATAACCGACATATTTTATAGTAAAATGAATCATGTACATATTCTGTCACACCATACAAAACCCAACCAAAATGAACCTCTGGCAAATACATTTTTAACCATTTTATTTATTGTAAAGTCAGTTAACGCTCTTGCCTCGGGAAGATGAACAAAACATGACTTTTTTATATTTTTAAATCATATTTTGATATCATTAATCGAATTTAAGATATCAGCAATTCTGTTCAAGATATCAGTAATATCCTTTACTCATTTTCGTGATATAATAAAGTTTGTTGCAATTATCTGTATTTAAGATATCTCCAATTCAATTCACGATATCTTCAATTCAATTCACGGTATCTTTTATTCAATTCCAGATATCCTCAAAACGATTGAAGATATCAGTAATTCGGTTATAAATGTGAAAACGGCTTGCCATACGGTCAGGCACCATGAGACTCTACAGCGTTGTTCGAGCCGTTGCCGTTGTGGTTTTCTTTGCTGCAGCTGCTGTCTAACTAACTTGTGAGCTAACGATGCTTTCCTTTTTGGTGACTAGGCCTAATAACTGTTATGAAAGTATAATCGCGTACCGTAGCAGTTATAAGATGGCGAAGTGAGTGTCTTTGAAATGACGTAATATACTATATGACGTCACTTGATAAACAAAACAAAGACGATAACAAGCGGAAGAATATTTGACAACAAGGCCACGTGTTATCGTTGTGGTTGTGGCGTCATAAAGTGAAGGTGTTAAAATATTCAGTCACAGTCACGGTGTTTGATTAATATATTATGTTGTTGGTTTGTTGTTTAACGCCGCACTCAGCAATATTACAGCTATATGACGGCGGTCTGTAAATAATCGAGTCTGGACCAGACATTCCAGTGATTGATATCATGAGCATCGATCCACGCAATTGGGATCGATGACATGCATCAACCAAGTCAGCGAGCCTGACCACCCGATCCCGTTAGTCGCCTTTTACGACAAGCATAGTCGTCTTTTACGGCAAACATGGGTTGCTGAAGACCTATTCTACCCCGGAATCTTCACGGGTCGATTAATATTATGATTGTAACTTAGTGTGACTATGTAATGTTGAATGCAGGTGTGTGTATGAATGGATGAAAGTGAACACATGATGTAGATCTACATCGGATACTTTGATATGTTTGGAATTAAAATTAGGATTGCAAGTTCAGGTAGATTTATCAGGCGGGCCATTATAAGAACTAAGTGCCACACACCTGGAGCTACAGTATTAGAGACCAGCCCATTATATAAACTAGTGCCACATACCTGGAACTAAAGTACAGTAAACTACGGTTATAACGAACTCAAAGGGACCAATAATTTTAGTTCGTTGTAACCGTAGTTCGTTATAGGCATATATACAGCATAACTACAGCAAATTTTAGGGAAAAAAAAAGTAAGTTCGTTATATCCGTCAGTTCGTTATAAGCGTGTTCGTTATAACCGTAGTTTACTGTATTAGAGACCAGCCCATTATATGAACTAGTGCCACACACCTGGAGCTAAAGTGTTAGATAACCGCCCATTATATGAACTATAGTGTTACACACCTGGAACTAAAGTATTAGAGACCAGCCCATTATATGAACTAGTGCCACACACCTAGAGCTAAAGTGTTAGATAACCGCCCATTATATGAACTATAGTGTTACACACCTGGAACTAAAGTATTAGAGACCAGCCCATTATATGAACTAGTGCCACACACCTGGAGCTAAAGTATTAGAGACCAGCCCATTATATGAACTAGTGCCACACACCTGGAGCTAAAGTATTAGAAACTAGCCCATTATATGAACTAGTGCCACACACCTGGAGCTAAAGTATAAGAGGCCAGCCCATTATATGAACTAGTGACACACACCTGGAGCTAAAGTATAAGAGGCCAGCCCATTATATGAACTAGTGACACACACCTGGAGCTAAAGTATAAGAGGCCAGCCCATTATATGAACTAGTGCCACACACCTGGAGCTAAAGTATCAGAGACAAGCCCATTATATGAACTATATTGTTACACACCTGGAACTAAAGTATAAGAGACCAGCCCATTATGACATTATGATATTTCAACTGGAGCTAAAGAGAACTTCACATAATAACAGATGTCTCAACAGGAGCTGAAACATTATAGACTAACTCATTATAAGAATTGGCGCGTCACAACTGGAGCTGAAACATTAGAGACCACGGTCTAGATTTTCGAAGCGATCTTAGAAACTGATATCTTAACAACTTACCTTCAAAGATAAGATACCGCAAGTTTAAGATCAGATACAATTTCGAAACTATCTTAAATATGTCGCAGATCCTATAAAGTTACGATCCCTATAAGAGAACTCATTTGTGTTAGAGATTGAAAAAGCGGGGTGTTTTCCAGTGATGTCACGTGTATGTCCCAGCTGCTGACAATAACAACATGGAGAAGTGACACGGAATTCATGATCACATTGTCAGGTCACACTGTTTAACACGCAACTATTTGAGTGACAGTCCGTTCAATGCTACATATGTCCAATATCTAGACGTTTTGCTCTTATGATAAATGACACCATGACTAATCGAACACAAATAGCATTCGTGTGTCATGCAAAGTGAGTGAATCAGTATGGTTTTACGCCGCTTTTACCAATATTCCAGCAATATCACAGCGGGGGACACCAGAAATGGACTTCACACATTGTACCTTCGGCGTGACGAGCGAACGCTGTGCTATGCAAAGGCATTTTTCAAACCCATTAAATGTTATAATCAATAAGTGTAGTGTTACCACATTTTAGTTATTAGAATTGAAATAATTTGCCAAGAATTCACTATTTTCCATTCTAATGATCCGCTCGCGAGAGAGCAGAGCTTAATGTAAACGCATCGGGTACAAAGTCAAGGACGAAAGTGATTAAGGGACGTAATTCTAAATGACAATGAAGAAACCTATGATCGAATAGCAGGCGTTCAGCATTTAGGATGCGTGTTCAGGTCTGATGTAACGTGATGTATGCTGGGTCAGTTTCACAATACTGCTTCTTTTTGTGTTTATGTCAAAAGTCAAGTTTATACAGAAATCACTTACATTATACCTGGAAACACTCAGAACAGAAGTTGTTAAGGAAGCAGCACACCCACGAGCGAGTTACAATGACAATGTAAGTTTCTTTTGTTATTTACATATCCAACATATTTCACAAATAAACCAAGGATTCGAATACAATATCAAGTTATTTGTATTTAGATGATGTTATTGTGTTTAAACCCATCTAGATCCATAATTCTTATCAAAATTTGAAAGTGACACTTTTGTTCACAAAGGGAAATAATTAAGGAATTATCAAGTTATGTTGTCTCATGGAACAGGTCACAAAGTTGACGTAAATTAAACTATATAGAGCTAACAAACTGATTTGTCTGATATGATTTAAATCTGGCCGAGGAGCGAAATATCTACATTGTCAGTGTGTCAATTTATAGTATTTGTCCGGTGACCCCATCCTTAACAATGATATTATTGTTTGAATGGTCTCAAGTATCTATATTTTGTGAATATAAAACGGGTAAATGTACACTTAAATTTTAAAAAGACCATCATCAATTATTATTTTCAAATCGGTCCATTGAATGCAAAATATTAAAGATTATTGTGGTGAAAATGTCTATTTTATATCGATAAGTAAATTTCATTCAATAAACATTTTCTGCGAAAATATATTGGAAAGTGAATTTTGGACAATGTTCAAAATATGTTACTTCTTTACGACATTTTAAACCCAAATGAGCATGTAAACTCATTTTTTACTTGATTTTTAAATCGCCATTCTCGAAAATACGATACGAAAATATGTGCTTAACTGTTGCTCTCAAAATATCAATAAATTGCTATATTTAATATAATACGTCTATGTTTATAGAAAGCAATTATTCAATAGACAAGTTGTCTTTCAGTAATATAGATAACCTAGGTGTTGTTTTAAAGTTTTAAAATGACACCAAACACAATAACCTTTGCTAGAAAAACATAAAATATACTATTTATACAAATATACTATATATATATTTCCTTGTTAAATCAAAAAGATTACCTGCCTCTGAGTTATCAATAACGTCACGGTCATTACTATAGAGCCTGCCGACACCTTCCGTTTTAATCCTACCGAAATTATCGAAAAGGTACGTTGTTTCTCACTTCTTCAGCATGGACTCGGATAGAAATATATTGTAAGCTATCGACTCCATAGTTATGTTGATCGCTGTCGCGATTAAGAACATTTCTAACGTGATATCTTCGATGCGTTCTTGTTGTTTTTACGAAGTGTCAATTTGAATCACACAGTTTAACTAAATGAAATGTCAATCTTTGAACGTAAAGCAGATTATTTGTGTGAAAAATATCAATGGCAAAGTATACCGCCATCTTGTATGAAGATAATATAAACTTACGACAGGTATGGGGCTATCTTAGATTTATGACAATCTAACAATATCTTAGGGCTACGATAGGTTCGAAAATAGGCTGCGATAGCCTACGATTTCCTCACGATAACTTTACGATAATTTTAGGGCTACGATAGTTTCGAAAATAGGCTGCGATAGCCTACGATTTCCTCACGATAACTTTACGATAATTTTAGGGCTACGATCGTTTCGCAAAAAAATCTAGCTCAATATTATGGAAGTAATGCGTCTTAGCTGGAGCTGAAGACGATACACTCATCTTGATAAAAAATGAGACACAACTGATACTGACACATTAAAAGACCAATTCATTTCAATAACCATAAAATTGAAAAGGATAATGTCTGTATCTGCATCGTCTAACAGATCAAGATGGATCTCAACTTGAACTAAAACATTAAAAGTACAACTCATTTTAATAGGAAGTGGTGCGTCTTAAATGGAACTAATAATAACTCGTTATTGTCGGAAGTGGGATGTCACAACTGAAGCTAAAACATACGAGACGAACTGGACGTGATAGGGTTTCGCGCATCTGAGCTGGAGCCAAAACATTAAAAGACGCACTCATTATGATTCATTCATTCACATTATTTCATAGAATTATCGGCCGTAGCAAGTACTGTCAGCGACAGCCACAGCAACATCCCGTCATCAACATCGGGCACAACGTCCGATTCGCCCACATCTTTCAACCTCCACCACTAAAATCTCCATCTAAAGACTCCGAACCTACCATAATGCAACAAAGTCCTGCCCCAATTATTCTTTAAATGAATAAAAGCGACAATACCCTTACCACCTTCAATAGAAATATCTGCTAAAAGCAGAGTCGATTGAACGATTCCGACCATGTCATGAGCATGCAGGCACCATACCAGCCGCCATTGCTGGCGCCAGTCGAGCCCCGACGTTCATTCAGTTTGGACCACACTCTATGAAAGTTCATACTTCAATGATCTCATACAAAGTGAAAGTCCATTCTTAAGTAATCCCTGAAGGTAGCCCTGAGGGCAAGAACTGGAACCACCCTCAACACATTACTTACATTATCTGAACTATCTACCCCCGCCAACTCTAAAACTCTTAAACTTAGCAACAGGAGCAAAACATTGATATAAAATAACATCTAATTTCAAAATTTCAAAATGTATATTCCAAATTATAAATCTATATGGTCATAAATCCCTTCACACTAAAAGTATTACTAAATGGCACATCTTTTTTTAACTCGACCCATTTAGTCAAAATAAGTTCAAGAATTCACAGAGCCATTGTACATCTAAACTTTGCAACTAAACACCACAGTGATCAGTGTACAAACTGCAAAACAACCGACGACCTTGACAACTGATCTTTATATCACGATCAGTAACAAACATCTGTTCGAGCTCTATACATCAAAATTGTTTACAAAACAATATAGCTTTACTCTTCAGGCCATTTAAAACATCGATTTATGTATTCTCGCAATTTCAAATTTCATTATAATATACAGCGAATGTTTTAGATTAATCTTTGACAAAACAAAATTCCAAACAAACCAATTACCATGTATATTGAATCTAGATTCGTTTAAAAAAAAATCTTTGTATGCATGTAGATGTCGGCGCAGGGGTTTAGCAAAGTCTCAGCTTGTGAAGATTTGTTGATAAAAATTCCGAAGGAAAACCTGACACCTAACCACACCCCGTCCTATTTAGACAATGGTACTACACAGCGGTTCAAACAACTACCCTCGTCGGAGTAAGGCTGCTAAATCGACGGATTTTATTGCAATTAATACTAAGTTTTATTGATAGTAAACCAACAGTTTGCAGGTTTCACAAGGAAAACAGCATGTATTGATGTTACTACACATTTCATAGCGGAGCTGGACAAGATAGAGCTGCAATGAATGGTTAAAACGGTCATTTCGCAGCAAATACTCTGTATGTATGCATATGTTGTTGGCCAATGCGTGGAGGCGTTGGACAAAATTCTCCTTGTGAAAATTTATTGACAAAAATAATTCGGTGTGTGTATAGTGTGTACGTTCGGGTTCGAATCCGCCATGGGTATAATGTGTGATGCCCATTTCTGGTGTCCCCCGCCGTGAAATTGCTGGAATATTGCTAAAAACGGCGTAAAAACCATACTCATTCTTTCATTATCTAAAAAATACTGATAAATGATATACCACTTGCGCGTAGGGGTGGAGTTTAGAAATGGTTTAATAACACTGCATAATTGTGTTGAGGAAGCCCTTATGACGGCAACGAAACTGTGTCTCTTGTTTAGATCACTGATGTTGTGTGGAGAAACCATGTTAAAACGTTCGCTCCTGTGACGAAAATCCGGGTCTTGTACCCGCATTGGGTAAAATGTGTGAAACCAATCCTTGGTCTTCCCGTCGTAATCCCGTTGAAATATGATTATAATTGTGTAATTGGTTAAGTTGAAAACACCAACGAGATGATAACGTAAGAACATAAACAGAATTTAGAATCAATATGTTTTATGTATATGCTGTATTAAACACACACTATGATAAAATACTATATTGATAGTGAGGTCACAGAATGATAAAATACTATATTGATAGTGAGGTCAAAGAATGATAAAATACTATATTGATAGTGAGGTCACAGAATGATAAAATACTATATTGATAGTGAGGTCACAGAATGATAAAATACTATATTGATAGTGAGGTCACAGTATGATATAATACTATATTGATAGTGAGGTCACAGTATGATATAATGCTATATTGATAGTGAGGTCACAGAATGATATTATACTAGTATGATTGTGAGGTCAGAGTATGATACATTACTATCATAATAGTGAGGTCACAGCATGATACAATACCTTTATGAAAGTGAGGTCACAGTATGATACAATACTGTTATGACAATGAGGTCGCAGTATGACAATACTATTATGACAGTGATGTCACAGTATGGTATTATACTATCATGACGGTGAGGTCACAGTATGACACAATACTATCATGATAGTGAGGTGAGAGTATGATACAATACTATCATGATAGTGAGGTGAGAGTATGATAAAATACTACCATGATAGTGAGGTGAGAGTATGATACCATACTATCATGATAGTGAGGTCGCAGTATGATACCATACTATTATGATAGTGAGGTGACAGTATGATACAAAAATGGCATGCCAGTGAGGTAACAGTATTATACAACACTATTATGAGAGTGAGGTCACAGTATGACATTATACTATCATAACGGTGAGGTCACAGTATGATATTATACTAAGATGACAGTAAGGTCACAGTATGATACATTACTATCATGATAGTGAGGTCACAGTATGATATAATACTATCATGATAGTGAGGTCACAGTATGATATAATACTATTATGATAGGGCGGTCACAGTATGAAGTAATTATATTATGATAGTGAGGTCACAGTATAGTATAATGTTATCATGATAGTGAGGTCACAGTATGATATAATACTATTATGATAGTGAGGTCACAGTATAGTATAATGTTATCATGATAGTGAGGTCACAGTATGATACATTACTATCATGATAGTGAGGTCACAGTATGATATAATACTATCATGATAGTGAGGTCACAGTATGATATAATACTATCATGATAGTGAGGTCACAGTATAGTATAATGTTATCATGATAGTGAGGTCACAGTATGATACATTACTATCATGATAGTGAGGTCACAGTATGATATAATACTATCATGATAGTGAGGTCACAGTATGATATGATACTATTATGATAGGGCGGTCACAGTATGAAGTAATTATATTATGATAGTGAGGTCACAGTATAGTATAATGTTATCATGATAGTGAGGTCACAGTATGATACATTACTATCATGATAGTGAGGTCACAGTATGATATAATACTATCATGATAGTGAGGTCACAGTATGATATAATACTATTATGATAGTAAGGTCCCAGTATGATATAATACTATTATGATAGTGAGGTCACAGTATGATATAATGCGATCATGATTGTGAGATCACAGTATGATACATGTATAAAATACTTTCATGATAGTGAGGTCACAGTATGATACAATACTATCAGGATAGTGAGGTCACAGTATGTTATAATACTATTATGATAGGGCGGTCACAGTATGATATAATACTATCATGATAGTGAGGTCACAGTATGGTATAATACTATCATGAAAGTGAGGTCACAGTATGATACAATACTATCAGGATAGTGAGGTCACAGTATGTTATAATACTATTATGATAGGGCGGTCACAGTATGATATAATACTATCATGATAGTGAGGTCACAGTATGGTATAATACTATCATGAAAGTGAGGTCACAGTATGATACAATACTATCAGGATAGTGAGGTCACAGTATGTTATAATACTATTATGATAGGGCGGTCACAGTATGATATAATACTATCATGATAGTGAGGTCACAGTATGGTATAATACTATTATGAAAGTGAGGTCACAGTATGATACAATACTATCAGGATAGTGAGGTCACAGTATGATATAATTCTATTATGATAGGGCGGTCACAGTATGATACCATACTATCAGGATAGTGAGGTCGCAGTATGATATAATACTATTATGATGGGGCAGTCACAGTATGATATAATACTATCATGATAGGGCGGTCACAGTATGATATACATGCAATATGCTTCATTCATGTGACAATCACCCCCATCCAACTCCCCCCCCCCCCCCCCCCCCCCACACACACACACACAGAGTGTGACAGAGAAACTGTTTTTTTATCGAACATAACATCATATTATCGTTACAGCCAATGCGATTATTTGTTTACATAATTATATGTTCACCAACAGATTGTTTAATTACATATTGCTGCACTTACCTTGTCGTTTTGTTCAACGTTCTTTCCAGAGTGAAAACATACGGCAGGGCAGGAAATCAAGCTGAAAAATGTTTCTTCGCGAAAAGTCTTCATAATGCACATGACATACCAAAGTTTTAAACGTAGCGTTCAAAGTAGCGCGTGAGTAATATAAACATAAGAAATAGGGGTCTAAGCACATTGTAATCCCGATTTTAAATGAATTCTAAACAGTTTGTTGAAATTAATTAAACATGCACCGGTGCATTTGATAAAGTAAGCGTCGTCTGCTTCGATTCAAAGAGTCGCGTGCAACGGAAGTGTTTCCCGATTGGCTAAACTCGTAACCATGACATCACGTGACTATTCTGGTGAACACCTGCATGAAATATACAACACTTCTAACCTGATTTGACATTTGTTTATATAGATAATCTTAACCGACAAAGCCACTGGGATTTGTCTAGCGAGGTTAAAGCCATAATACCAGTTCACCACATGGGTACACCACGTAGAGCCGATTTTGACGCCCCTCTTGATGCCGAGGTTTTTTTCTGACGCACATTTTTTTAAGATCGGAAAAGTAAAGGTTGTGCGAGAATTGCGCTCACGCGGCACTGGATCTACCTCTGGCTATAAACTTACGCAGAGGTGGAGAATATTAAATTTCCTATTTGATGGTGTTAAATTAACTGCAAATATCAAACCGGTTTTTAAGAAAGACACTCCTAAGTGTTGTCCGAGAATTTTTTCTGCGTTGAAAAACAGTAAATTATTCCGCTTTTTATCGTACACCGATAAAAGTACTGTGCGACAATTGTTTTTATTAAGAAGCTTTACGGAAACTGTGAGCGAACAAAATACTGCCTTATATCTGAACGACATAACTACATATCAAATGGAGTTATATGCGTATGTATAACGACATACATTCAATTCCAAAAATAGCATGCCGTAAATGACGAAAACTGATTTTTCTCTATGACGTCAAAAGGTGACAGAGAGGTTACACGCGTACAAAGAAAAGGGAGCATAACTCCGCTATGCTTAGCTCTAGTTTGTTGTAACTCAGGTCACTTGGTGAGAATTAGCTGTGGGTAAGGACAATATATTTTCGTGGTGTTTTGTTCAGGAGGAACCAAACTATTCCAACACAAATATCGATATTGAAACTGTACACGTTTAGTTATAAAATATACCCATAAGAAATGATGAAATCGTACTTCATAAAAAGGAGGTAATAGAGAAATGGATGGCCTTATCTAACCTATAACTTAGTCCTTAGATTCCAACAATCTCCTGATAGTGTAAGTGTAATTTGACTAATGTTGCATCATTATTAATGGAGCACAAGCCTTATCAATCATCAAATGTAATGAAACACCCCAAAAATAACACCATTCCTTTTGACGTCATGACTGGTTTTATGTCTTTGATAACGTCGGAAAAAGACGACACTGGTATTTTGATTAATATATATCTCCCCTAATTTTCGTTCATGGTATGGAAAATCTCGATGTGTGGAACGGAATTTGACGCTTTTTCGACACAACATAAAATGACTGCTCTCACCAAGTAAAAATTGTCTTGAATAGGTAAACAATTAGATAGTTTATCGTGTATCTTAATTGGACAAGACACGCACCTGTTTGGCATCAATTTACGTAATGAAATTCCCAAAAGAATATTTCAAAACAACCAAAATTATATTCAATATTGGACATATATTTGTTCATTATTATGTTATTATTTTTGACACAATAAAAGATGCAAAGAAAGCTCTATTGGTATAGAATTATCAGGATAATCGTATACGTTTGCACCAACGGGGTATTTGGCATGGGTTTTATTTTTATACATTTTACAATTCCTGGAGAAATAAAGTAAACTGTTTACTATCCTGTGATCAAAATATTTTTTAAAAAATGTAACCATTGATTATGTAATGCAAAACGAGAGGAATAATTCGTAAATTGTTTGTGACTAACGCGCACCTGGCGAATCGTTAGATATCACTGTTCTCTGTATCCAACGACATAAAAGACAAATCCAAGACCAAGACATTTCAGAAATGTGTGCATATATTTTACCGAAAAATATTATCCATTTTGTTAAAGTAATTTATTCAGTTTAAGTTATAAAATAAAATGAAACGGCTATTCATGGACATTGGTTATATGAACTTATAATATTGACTTATTACACATCCCAAGAAATACGTACATGCTGCAGTCACATTTCCACTTCATCTTGTAACACTTGTCCAAAGGAAAGAAATATCGTAGTCGACACTATAAACCTATCACATTAAACAACAAACCAACCAACCAACCAATTGTGTGGTTTACACACCGTCATCAGTTCGCTGGAAACCGGGGTAGAATAGGTCTTCAGCAGACCATGCTTGCCGTAAAAGGCGACTATGCTTGTCGTGAGAGGCGACTAACGGGATAGGGCGGTCAGGCTCGCTGACTTGGCTGATGCATGTCATCGTATCCCAATTGCGTAGATCAATGTTCATGATGTCAATCACTGGATTGTCTGGTCCAGACTAGATAATTTACAGACCGCCGTCATATAGCTGGAATATTGCTGAGTGCGGAGTTTTAAACGAAAAACAAACAGACAAATCTTAGTCGTGGCAATTCACTGTGCAGAGTTGCGTCCATTGGGCACGCCAGAAACCTATGATCGTGGGTTCAAATCTTTGTTCGCCCCGATTATGTTCCTTGGTTTGTCAAATCCATATTCGTGGGTTTCAACAAAGTGGTAAACGTCTGAGTCCTGCAACGCTGGCGTGCCAAAGGGACGCTACTTTGCTCAGCCCCCCCATGAAATAGAAGAAGAAAATATATATGATGTGAATGACATATGACAAGATATTCTGGAAAACCTGTCAAAATTGCACGAGGTGGTGATATATATGTCTCCTCGATATCTCCAGCGCTCGCAGTTCGGTATACATGTACCTACGCTCACTGACATGCGATCTTAAAAATAGCAATCTTGGCCACTTCTGGACGCAGTGGTATATATTTGGGATAAAGTAAATCTTCTTTAAAAAAGCAAGAAATAATGGAAATCAATGCAAATTATTCTCTAATTAATATTTCTGAAAAATGTTATGCCACTTCTGGATGGGGATATATTGTATTAATTCGTAAAGATTCGTATATAAAATCTTAGGATGTTTGTGTTAATATGCTTTTTGCGAGAGTTAATAAAAGTAAGATATATGTCGTTTGCATGTTTGTATTTTACTCCTGAATATCAGAATTTTTCTCTGTAATGTATAATCATAACATTGTAAGATATGGGATGATTTGCACAATCTGTATGTGGGACCTTTGATATTTGCATCTCTATCCGCATATGGCCCCAACGGATATCGTTTTTATCCGTTGGCTTTATCCTGCCGAGAAACCTACCCATTATATGATAAACCTTTTTATTTTACTAAGAAAGTGTTATCCCAAATATAACATTTCTTACATTTGACCACTTTCTAAATGGCATTGTGAATTCGTAGCTTTCGGCCATGGGAGCCGTGCCAATTCACACTTGTCAGAGGGGTACACAAAGTACGTGATATAGACTACCATTTGTCGGACTTTCATTTTGCGGAAGCCTCGGTGGCTGAGTGGGTTAGATCGCTGACTTTGTGTGCTAGCGATTAGATGCCTCACTCTTGCATTGAGGGTTCGAATCCCGGACGGGACACAAACCAAAAAGAACGAGAATCCTTACCTCACCAAAAAAAGTGTTATCCCATTTGTTATATTTTTCTTGACCTTTTTTATCATGTAAAGTATTTACCTCGTACTTTCAGAGGAAAAACAATACAAGTATCACAAGTAACTAATTTATTCAATTCGTTAAATCAGTTCATTTTTTTGTCATATTTACCGAGAGTTCTATTTCCATAATAAACACACCATGGCTTATGCCCCTTGCAATATGACGTCATTGGTGCCAATTGATAAAGAAATGACGTCATAAGACTTTATTAGACCCGTTTAACGTGGTGTAGGTGTGTGGTTCTATCTTCTCAGATGCGCAGCCTATTGTTCTGTTCGGTAAAGTGCTGTTCAAAACACAACGCTAAGCACAATTACTCTAAATTATGTCTTTTCCAAAATCGCGACTGAAAGTGAGAAGGCAACAATGCATGGATGACATACTGTAAGATTCGCGGTGATGATTGGAAAGGTCCGTTGTCTGAATTGCGCTTATTCGTTCATTTGTGTTGCGCAAATTGACTCTTGCCGAGTTGCTGTCGTGTTCCGCGAGAGGTTTTACCTGCTGGTTCTGAAACTGATCGGAAGCGGATGGTGTACGATCCTTACATGGAAATGCAAGCTCCTTCACAGCGCGTGACACCTTCGTTACACTCTCGGTATAGAGAGCTCCGTGAACGGACTATCGCTATGAGGAGCTTGCGCTGCCACCAGTGGGCGCGGTCATTACAAGAATCTTGAAATTTGCCCTCTAACCCCAAATGTAGTACAGTTTATACTTTTGTTTATGTCTTTGGGAATGCCATCAAATTTCATTTTGAAAAGGTTTACGACTGACCTTGTTTTCCAGTTGAATTTACTTTGTTGTTTGTATAATCAGATTGGTTCGAGATTGCAGATTAACGGAAAATCAACCAACTTCTCCCTTACATTCTTACTTATATCAATTAAAGATGACACTTTTATTGAATTATTGTCCCCCTGAGAGGGTATGTAAGACCACGTCTTTCAAAGTATATTTATTTGTACCACACTTTTAATCGTAGCATATGTGTTGTTTTAATGTTAGCTAACTTTATCAATAATCGCCAACAGCTGAAGGGATGATGTAAATCCCCATGGACCCTAGCATGGTGATCTCTCTTCAGTGGCTGGCGATCAATAGCTCATTTTTATCTTGTATTGTTTCGTATGATGTTATATTTTTATTGCTATCTACTAGTTTTAAATAAAATCTGTGATAAATCTAGTTATTTCACTGTCCATCGTTGACAGGTTTTTATTCAGTCTAAATATAGGTATTATAAATGTATAAAGGCGACTATGCTTGTCGTAAAAGGCGACTAACGGGATCGGATGGTCAGGCTCGTTGACTTGGTTGATACATGTCATCGATCCCAAATTCGTGGATCGATGCTCATGCTGTCAATCACTGGATTGTCTGGTCCAGACTCGATTATTTACAGACCGCCGTCATATAGCTGGAATATTGCTGAGTGCGGCGTTAAACAACAAAGAAAGAAAATTAACTCACTCACTCACTCACTTTTAATGAAATAGAAATTCAATTTGACAAAAAAAAAATAATAATTTATCAGCGGCAAGTGTATTCGGCTTTACGACAGTCGTCGCTTGTTTGTAAACATAACGGTCATTCGGTTTCGAGTTCAACACCAAGCATGGTTGGGGCCACCTATCACAGTGGGGAGTTTTGACTGGTGGCAGCGATGGTAGAGAGCTCCGCGAACGGGCTATCGCTGTGAGGAGCTTGATGGAAACGGGCTAAAGGGACAGCACTCTCATCAAGACCCTGACTGGGCTGTTTTTGTAAACAAATGCCGTAAAAGTTGAAAAAACTCAGGAACGTTTGCTGTTTAGTTTAACTAGATAAAATAAACAAAAAAACACACACAAAAAACAGTAGTATTTTAGAAATGTAGTTTAGCAGGGGAAAGGTGATATTTGTTCATAGTTTCACTTGAAAAACATGAACATCCACGATGTTGTCTCGTTCACTTCCTGCATGGTTATGTCGATACTCCGTCATCAGTTGGTTGGTTGGTTTGTTGTTTAACGCCGCACTCAGCAATATTACAGCTATATGACGGCGGTCTGTAAATAATGAGTCTGGACCAGACAGTCCAGTGATTGATATCATGATCATCGATCCACGCAATTGGGATCGATGACATGCATTAACCAAGTCAGCGAGCTTGACCGTCATTAGCTGATCATTACAGTATGCAGATAATTCATGTTTGTTGGAGCAAGTTGTGTTACGTAATTTTTAGTTTTACTGCCCTTCCGTCTGGAATTGACACAAATCACATCTTATCATTTCGGTTATTAATAAACTTAATAATACAGTAAAAAAAAACATAAAACTCATTAATATTTTATGTGAACACTTGAAATAAAGTTTAGAAAAAATATAGATCTTATATGATTTGCTTTCATCAATTTATTTTATTGTGCATTTGAAGAGCTATCATGCAAAACAAACAAATCTGGCATGTAAAATAAATCTCCAGTACCATAAATGTGTATTTACGAGACAGTTATGAAAACATATGTAACTTGTAAGGTTATTAAATTACATCAGTGATATTGAAACATGTCCACAATATTTCAAGAAGTACTCAAACGAATAGTAATAAACATATCATGTCAACATGATGGAAAACTATAAACTGTTTTGGCTATTATTGAATTATCAACAGGGTATAAGAATTATACATATCAATATAAGTTGTTTCTTCTATAGGCTTCCCTCCAGATTGAATGACAAAAATATATATTTAAACGGTATGATATTTTTGTAATGTTTCGTACTGTGCAACTAATAAAAGACACTTTTTCTTTTCAGAATCTATCTACACCTCATAAACAAGAGGTTCACTTTTGGGATTTGCAGAAATAGTTGAAGAATCAGAGTTATTCAATCTTGTGTTGTCGAGGTGATTCGTGAACGATTTCCATCTGATGTATGTACTGTTTTTCTCTATGCTCACTAAAATGAACTTTTTCATTGAAATCTTGTTTTATGGTCTCTGACAACAATCAGCCTTTGCTGTTTCTTTTTATAAGTTTCTGTAATACAGGATGGCTGATGCTGGATGAGGGAGTTTTGTATTTTTCTTGCTTTTAAGAAACGACAACAGTTTTTTAAATGTATGCAATAATTCAATTGTTCCACTATGTATATCTGGCACCGGCTATTCCACTGTATCCATATTGTATAATGGGCCGGTGGCCTCTTTACTGAAATAAACTCATTCATTCACAAGTGGTGGGTAATTCTCTTTGTGTGTGTGTGTGTGTGTGTGTGTGTGTGTGTGTGTGTGTGTGCGTGTGCGCACGCGTGTATGTCTGTGTATGTGAGGTGAGGTGAGGTGAAATTGGGTTTAACGTCGCGTCCAAGATTATTGCACTTATATAGCGACGTGCATGCACGTGTGTGTGTGTGGCTGCTTGTACTAGTCCGGACTGATGCCGATTTATAGTGCTAGCTCACTGAGATACCATGCTGCAGTTTAACATGAATACCCCACTCAGACACAGTATACTGACTCCGAGCCGACCAGTCCTTGTTTTAGCCCATTAATGTCGAGCGCCAGACAGGGTAACAACAAGTACCATCTTTTAACGTCTTTTGGTCTGAGTATGTGTGTGTGCACGCGCATGTATGTCTGTGTATGTCTGTGCGTGAGTGTCTGCATGTACTTGAAATTGAACAAATCGAAAAGGTAATGTAATTCTTTTATTCTGAAATAACAAAGAAACAAGAACAGGACTAATATGAAACACTACAGAAAATACAACTTTCACACATAAAAACAAAACTTTGTACATTGATAATTACGGAAGGTGAAATCATTCAAAAGATATATTCAACATAAACACTGAAAATGATAACAAATGACATGGTAATGTAGGACGTAATAGTTATTCTAAACTACTGGTAAATACAGAGGTTTTGAAGATGCTCAGAGGTGCATTGTGAAAAGCAGACATTGCGCACCCCAGGAACGATCCAAATATTTTTATAATTCTCACCTTCTCAGTGTATTATGCTAACATAATAACATTTGTCCCACACAAAATATCACAAGCATTGTGAAAAATTCAACTCATATACCTGCTGTACAAGGGTTTGTTTGTTTGTTGGATACTTGTTGGTCTGTAAATAATCGAGTCTGGACCAGACAATCCAGTGATTGACATAATAAGCATCGACCCACGCAATTGGGATACGATGACATGCATTAACCAGGTCAGTGAGCTTGACCACCCGATCCCGTTGGTCGATACTCACGACAAGCATAGTCGCCTTTTACTGCAAGCATGGGTTGCTGAAGACCTACCGTATTCGACGTAATAAGCGCCCCCGCTCTAATAAGTGCCCACGGCGATATTTGCCAATATATTGGCTAGTGAACAATCCCAATTAGCACACCTTCCGATTGATCAATGTAAACAAGACTTATTTATTCGTGTATAATATGTGTGTTATATGCATCCTTAATCATGGGAAATTAAATTTTGGAAAAATATATCTGTTGTATATAAACATTTCAGGCTGTTGTTTTTCACTAAAATAATATTCTAATAAGAGCCCCCTATTGCTAATTTTGAGGGAGCCCTGGGCGCTTATTATGTCGAATACGATATTCTACCCCGGATCTTCACAGGTGATTGTGTGAATGACAGGGTGGGGCAGCTGCACATACAAATACATATACATACAAATACATACAAATACATACAGTGAAGTGAGTGTTCCCCTTCTCGATGCCTACAAAGACTCAACAAATTCAAGCTTCTCACATTATTTATTTTGACAAGACTATGTACACCTTAACAAACACACTCAGAAACATATTCATCACAATGTCAGAAAAAGCATTTAAATGACATCGAAGACAACCAGTGTGAAAAACTATTGGTAATGTCATGAAAATATTCTTCATATACAACATATTTACCATACAAATACTTAAACCTACTTGGCACCGTGAACATAACTTGTCATCATACTCTCACAAACCTTCACCATCTTTTAACAACATAGTAACATCCTCATCCGGATTTTCTCAAACTCTCCCAGCACGAAATCTTGTGTTCATGTAAAAGGCTGCATGAAAAAACATGTTTCTCATCACCGGGCTGCTGTTCACTTCATTACCCTATCGCCCTTATCACAGCATTCGCGACTGTTGGTTTTGTTAATGATAAACATATTGATTAGGCAAAAAAACATATTTTAGGTGTTGTAGGGTGAGTTGCTATAAGCGACTTTACAAAATTCGACACCAGATTGTGTTGCGTAGTCTATCTTTAGCATGGTAAAGCATAAAAAAAAGCTTCATGGCACATAAGTTCATGTGGTTTAAGTTTAATACATGACACTTTGTTATGAGTAGCAACAGTGGATTAAGTGAATAGGCTGACACCTACACAATCCACGGCATAATCCAATTGAGTTTAACAGAATTATACTTCAAACACGTCAAAAGTTGAAACTTATGAATTTAATACCATACAACGGTCCAGGTTTAGAATTCAGGCATCCGTTCCACAAAATTATCGTAGCGTTAAGGTTATCGCAACTCGCATACTTTAACATAGACTTGCGACTGTCGTTGCGCTACAATACGATCGCCTTGTAGAACGGGGCCTTGCACCTCAAAGTTTACAATCACGTCACAATACCCGATGACGTAATTTGTGGAATTTTGATGCAAGATCCATCGGCGAAACAATGTCATGTGACGCCAGCCTTGCAACAAGGTTGCTGGGGTCATCGAGTGTGCATAAGCTCCTCTCAGTGATCTATCATCTCCACACGCAATGTCGTTGAATAAGCCAAGGGATGTTGAGAGCTTTCAATATTTGTTTGGAAACTTGTTCCGAGAGTACATAAGCACGCGTTTTGGAATTACACAATGTGTAATACAACTGTATGTTTATTAAACGGGTGATCTCTTCACGGGCAAGTAATAAATATATATAGTATTTTTAGTTCTCTATAGTACTCTATGCACTTATTAAGCATTCACCTGATGAAGAAGCAAAAAATAACCCTGAAACGTCGTACAAAGAATAAAAGAAGTTGCTATCCATAAAAAGTGTCATGTATTCATGTTCTCCAAACTTCTAAATGCCTATCAAAGACGTCTGGTTTAACTTTGGAATCAGCAATATCAGTTACACCATGAAGACTTGAAAAGAAGTGCATCTGGAACGACAACATGCCCTCAAAGTCATCATAATAATGGACATTGTCATTGACTCTTTGGAGTGAGTGAGTGAGTTGGGTTTAACGCCGCTTTAAACAATATTCCAGTTATATCACCGCATGTCACCTTAATGTGGGAGGAAAGCCCGAAGTGATGCAGGTCTCAGACGTTTACCACTTCGGAGAAACCCACGAGCACGGGTATGGTGCTGACAAACCTAGAAACATAATCGGGGCGAACTGGGATTCAAACCCATAATCATAGGTTTCTGGCGTGCCCAAGGGACATAACTCTGCACAGCAAATCGTGGCGCCTTAGACGACTGTGCCCCCGACTCTTTGGGACTGACCCAAGGTGATTTACAGTGAACTGATGTGACATCACTTCCTGTTCTGTCCGAGGTATTAAGTAGGTAGCGGGCAAGATTTGAGACAGACTTGAATGCTGATGTAAACAGGAACATTGCTTGATATCAGTAAATATTGGAAATATCAACACAGGATCTGCTTTGCAATGTTTTTACGGGTGAAGCATTTCACAAAGGAGAAAATAGTTCTTGGAATCAGCTTGAAGCACATTACAGTTGATGAAAGATCCATGGGTAGATAACTCTGTCATTACTTCCTGTTAAAACACTGGGATTCTGTCCCTTCGCTTCAGAGACAGGTCATCGTCCAGCAACAGCAGGATCTGAAATACAAACACAGTATTTAACTCAGAAAGCCCTTTACTTGCTTCATGACGATGGATGTTGGAGTATCTGGAGTATTGCTGTTCAGCTGGTGCTGAATTTGGTACTACTGATTTTTCATGAAGACATCTAATTTGTAACCAACCTCCATGTTGTTTAATGCCCCACTCAGCTATATTCCAATCTGGACCACACAATCCAGTGATTGACATCATGAGCATCGATCCACACAATTGGGATACGATGACATGCATCAACCAAGTCAGCGAGCCTGACCACCCAATCCCGTTAGTCGCCTCTAACGACAAGCATAGTTGCCTTAGACAGCAAGCATGGGTTGCTGAAGATCTTTCCTACCCCATCCTCCCATGGCAAGAGAGTTAACTGATCTTCACGGGTCTTTGAGGTATTATCAGTGGTGAAACCTTGTCGATACGTTCAGAAGCATCAGAATTACTCACCAGGAATGAAAGGAAGAGGCTGACAGCAGACATAAAGTGCCACACATCATGGGCGTCATAAAACTCCAGTAGAATGCAGTCACGGTTACTCTCTCTCGAGCCTGCTGGTGTTTTCTGTTAATCATAGGAACCATGTTTATTACAATGACAGAAAAACATGGCTACTGATATAAGATCACTAGTTTGTTGTCAAATGATGCACTCAATAATATTCCAGCTATATGTCGGCATCCCTAAGCTACAAGTCTGGACCTGGCCCCGTTCCACAAGTTAATCTCACTGCTACGATTGTCGTAAGTCGATGTTAAGGTATAGGAGTTAGGATCATCTTAGCAGAACGATTGTCGTAAGTCTATGTTAAGATATAGGAGTTATGATCATCTTAGCAGAACGATTGTCGTAAGTCTATGTTAAGGTATAGGAGTTAGGATCATCTTAGCAGAACGATTGTTGTTAGTCTATGTTAAGGTATAGGAGTTACGATCATCTTAGCAGAACGATTGTTGTTAGTCTATGTTAAGGTATAGGAGTTAGGATCATCTTAGCAGAACGATTGTTGTTAGTCTATGTTAAGGTATAGGAGTTACGATCATCTTAGCAGACTGATTGTCGTAAGTCTATGTTAAGGTATAGGAGTTAGGATCATCTTAGCAGAACGATTGTTGTTAGTCTATGTTAAGGTATAGGAGTTACGATCATCTTAGCAGAACGATTGTTGTTAGTCTATGTTAAGGTATAGGAGTTACGATCATCTTAGCAGAACGACTGTCGTAAGTCGATGTTAAGGTATAGGAGTTAGGATCATCTTAGCAGAACAATTGTCGTAAGTCTATGTTAAGGTATAGGAGTTATGATCATCTTAGCAGAACGATTGTCGTCAGTCGATGTTAAGGTATAGGAGTTATGATCATCTTAGCAGAACGATTGTCGTCAGTCGATGTTAAGGTATAGGAGTTATGATCATCTTAGCAGAACGATTGTCGTCAGTCTATGTTAAGGTATAGGAGTTAGGATCATCTTAGCAGAACGATTGTCATAAGGCTATGTTAAGGTATGGGAGTTAAGATCATCTTAGCAGAAAGATTGTCGTAAGTCTATGTTAAGGTATGGGAGTAACAGACATCTTAGCACAACGATTGTCGTAAGACTATGTTAAGGTATGGGAGTTAAGATCGTTTCAGCACTACTATTGTCGTAAGGCTATGTTAAGGTATGGGGGTTAAGATCGTTTCAGCACTACTATTGTCGTAAGGCTATGTTAAGGTATGGGAGTAACGGATATCTTAGCACAACGATTGTCGTAAGTCTATGTTAAGGTATGGGAGTTACGATCATCTTAGCAGAACGATTGTCGTAAGGCTATGTTAAGGTATGGGAGTTCAGATCATCTTAGCAGAACGATTGTCGTAAGTCTATGTTAAAGTATAGGAGTTATGATCATCTTAGCAGAATGATTGTTGTAAGTCTATGTTAAGGTATAGGAGTAACGATCATCTTAGCGCTACGATTGTCGTAAGTGTATGTTAACGTATGGGGGTTACGGACGTCTCAGCACTATGATTGTCGTAAGTCTATTTCAGGTCCTGGTGACCAATTTTAACCTGGGTCCCTACAGACTCCCAGCCCATGGAGTGCTGGGGGACAGTTCTAAGGCGGGTCCCAACACAGTGACAAGCAACAGAGGGCTAGGGACCTGTTCTATGTTGGGTCTCCACAGGGACACAAGCCACAGACAGCTAGGGACCTATTCAAAGACACAGAGTGACAAGCCACAGACGGCTAGGGACCTATTCAAAGACACAGAGTGACAAGCCACAGACAGCTAGGGACCTATTCAAAGACACAGAGTGACAAGCCACAGACAGCTAGGGACCTATTCAAAGACACAGAGTGACAAGCCACAGACAGCTAGGGACCTATTCAAAGACACAGAGTGACAAGCCACAGACGGCTAGGGACCTGTTCTAAGACACAGAGTGACAAGCCACAGACAGCTAGGGACCTATTCTAAGACACAGAGTGACAAGCCACAGACGGCTAGGGACCTATTCTAAGACACAGAGTGACAAGCCACAGACAGCTAGGGACCTATTCTAAGACACAGAGTGACAAGCCACAGACAGCTAGGGACCTATTCAAAGACACAGAGTGACAAGCCACAGACAGCTAGGGACCTATTCAAAGACACAGTATGACAAGCCACAGACAGCTAGGGACCTATTCTAAGACACAGAGTGACAAGCCACAGACAGCTAGGGACCTATTCAAAGACACAGAGTGACAAGCCACAGACGGCTAGGGACCTATTCAAAGACACAGAGTGACCAGCAACAGACAGCTAGGGATCTATTCTAAGACACATGGTGACAAGCAACAGACAGCTAGGGACCTATTCTAAGACACACAGTGACCAGCAACAGACAGCTAGGGACCTATTCTATGTTGGGTCAGGGCTGACCATACTTACGTGCCAGGATGTCAGGTGGGAGAAGAAGAAATAGAGTGCAGAGCCCCACGTAACCATCGACAGCAGGATTATGAATATGGCCACCATCTTGATCTTCTCTCCGGTCAGAAGCTGAACAAATACAAAAAACATTCAACAGCTTGTGTTCTGCTTGACTGTTGCTGCAATGGTATAACTCATTGCCATTTGCAGAATCTCAAGGTCTGTCATTACCTAAAGTCAGTGAGTGATTTGGGTTTAACACCGCTTTTAACAGTATTTCCAGTTATATCACAGCGTGTCAGCTTAATGTGGGAGGAAAGCCCGAAGTGATGCAGGTCTCAGACGTTTACCACTACAGTGAAACCCCTTGTTCAGGTATAGGGCTGACAAACCTAGAAACATAATCAGGGCGAACCAGGATTCGAACCCACAATCATAGGTTCCTGGCGTGCCCAAGGGACACAACTCTGCACAGCAAATCGCGGCGCCTTGAACGACTGGGCCACCCGTGCCCCCTATTACACACAGGGCAGCTCACTCAGACATTATGCACCTGTGCTGTTTCGAAACGTAGGCTTAAAAAAATAAAAGAATTGGTTCTCAGGCAATGGCTTTTGAAAATATAGTGTGGGCAGGCAGTGTTTTTTTAATGTTTTTGTTGTTGTTTTTTCGTTGTTGTTCAAACTAGTTTGTAACCAAATAAATAGATGTGTAACCAAATAAACAGTTGTGTACAATCAACGATGGAAAGGGCCTCCTGACATAAATGTATTCCTTGATGAGTAAAATACTGGAATATAGTATTTGACTACTGTTGGACCACCAGTGTGTGCATAATACAATGAGCTTTGATCTTATTTCACAATGCAAAGACATTATCGTCAGCACACAACACTGGAAGAGGCATGTCAACAAATCCGTACTGAAGTACACAAGTTAGTCCTATTAGTACACTATCTACCATTGGACTTGGAATATTTAAGGAGTTGTTTTTTTTCTTTTAAAAAAATTAAAATAATAATGAAACGTGCGGTGGACTTTAAGAATGACATTACATTATAAAGAGATCTTTACCCTTGCATGTTTCCATATCGAAAACATCAAATAATATAAACAAATATTGTGTACTTTGCTTGTCAAAGTCTCATATTATACAATTTGTTTTCCAAATATATGATATTTTTGATACACAAAAACCCACTTGGCTAATAATCTTTGTATATTTGTTCTTGACAAGGTGTGAACCTTTCTTCCTGTTGGTCCCGATCAGTGTCGATAGCCTCCAGACACTCTTACATACCTTCATGTGTGCGAGATACCATGCCGCAGTTTAACATGGATACCCCACCCAGACACAGTATACTGACTCCAAGCCGACCAGTCCTTGTTCTATCCCTGTATAGTGCTAGCCCACTAAGATACCATGCCGCAGTTTAACATGGATACCCCAACCAGACACAGTACACTGACTCCCAGCCGACCAGTCCTTGTTCTATCCCTGTATAGTGCAGGTCCACTGAGATACCATGCCGCAGTTTAACATGGATACCCCACTCAGACACAGTATACTGACTCTGAGCTGACCAGTCCTTGTTCTATCCCCGTATAGTACAGGCCCACTGACACACCATGCCGCAGTTTAACATGGATACCCTATTCAGACACAGTATACTGACTCCGAGCCGATACTGCCTTGTTCTATCCCCTTAATGCGAAGCGCCAGGCAGGGTAACAACAAGTACCATCTCTTACGACAGGGTGTGGAACCCAGACATTTCGCTTGCCCTCGGAGGCTGTCCTACCTTCATGAGGATGTAGAAGAGGCAGTACAGGAGGAGGTTGCCGATGAAGATGGCAAGGAGGTAGCTTGCGAAGTCTGCCGGCTGCTTGATAGCTCCGTAGATTGCACTGAAACAAGCAAAAAGTCTTACCAGGGTTTGAAATTCTTTGTATTAGAGTGTCAATGACATGGATTAAAACAACTGAAAAGAGTATTGTTAATCCCAAAGAAGTGAAATCTGGCAAATGTGGTCATCCACATGTCCATCTCTGTGTTCAACCTTGTGTACAAATACAGTTAACCACGTTCATAATGAACACACTTATAATGAACTGACAGATATAACAAACCTATTTTTGGGCCATTTGCTCTTTATATGCTATATATATGTTTATAACAAACTATGGTTATAACGTACTAAAATTAGTGGCCCCTTTGAGTTTGTTATAACCGTAGTTTACTGTACATGTTCATCTGTGTTCATCTATGAGCTCACATACAGATTGTCAATTTCCTGGGATTTCTTTTCTTTAAATTATCTAACTCTGGAGCATGTATACAAAATTACATTAAAATAATTTCATACTTTGAAGTTTACACTGTTCCTTTCATGCTGAATAGCTGAATGGATAGTCACGTGATCTGATATTTGGAGTTCACCAACCTATGAACAATTTTTTGTGAAATTGATCGTGTGAACTTTTGCCGGAACTACTTTCCGGGTTTCCCCGAATTCTCAATCAGTGTTTACAATCAACCAGTTTTTCTACGTTCTTCCATTAAAGTAACCACAAGTTCTTACACACACTCCGGTGCAGTGGTGACTCAGCATAACGTCACTGCCACAGGCTAATTTACATATCACGTGACCGGACTTTTCTCTTGTTTGTAAACCAACGCGCTTTTTCAGAAATCAGTATAGAATGGACTAATGCAAGTATTTGGGGGCACTTTACATATGTTTTGCATTATTATATAAATATGCAACAACAGCTGCGACAGTTAGTTGCATGACAAAATATATTTATACATCAAAGTGACCGTATCGCTAGCTCTCCTTTGGACTTCGATGACAGCACTTGGAGCCGTACAAACAATGTAAAAAAAGGATAATTACGCAGAAACAAGTAGATTTTCACGTATTAGGATACTTTCTTAATGAACCGTAACCGTTCTTTGACATTTGTTCATGAAAATGTGTAGACTTGTCAAACATGAAACGGATGAAAAGCATATGCAATATCTTGAATGAACTGTGAAAGATGTGACGAATCGTCACATGGCGCTGGCCTGTGGCAGAGGTACTATGCTGGCTGGCTGCCGGCCGCAAGGAACTCTGGGTAGGAGAGTGGTACTTACAATGACCAGTTGATGGCGTTGCCAATCAGCAAGAGTGTGAAACGATCCTGGAAAGAAGACACGGGAAATCAATCTCAAGAAATTTTTCAATCCAGGTCATGTAAAAGTCTGAGAGGGAATGAGTGGATCTACATTAGCGACTAAATTTTCGAAAATAAAAGTCTTATAAAATATAAACAAAAAGAAAATATGTATGAAACAGGAATTTATTTTTTAAAATATTCAGATAAAAATTAGTCTGGAAAACTTCTTGTGATTTCGATATACATGTATATATGAACTAGGGCACTTATTACGTTGAATACGGTAAACCTTAGGGTGTCTATAGGTCTGGAAATCAATATTGCAATAACTATTGATATTGAAAGAAACTATTACGATAACTTTTGATATTGCAAGCAACTATTACGATAAATATCGATAGTTTTCAGTGAATCATTTTAGATGGATTTTTTAGTTGAATTAAACCTTGGAACTGAAGTTTCCTTTGAATGTGATAACCATAAGAACAAATAAAAAGTAAAGCTTGAGATATGACTGATTTGTTTTTTCTTAACCCAAATAATTTAAGAAAAAGAAACTTCCACATTACCATGTGTAAATTACTACCACTCATGATCAAAAGAAAAACAAATTTGAACAGCATTGCATGTATTTTATTGCTATGGTAAATACAATCGAAACTATCGATATTCCTAACTGAAATCAATACTACTGATCAGAAACTGAATTAACAATCGATTTACCGTATTCGACGTAATAAGCGCCCAGCTCTAATAAGCGCCCACGGCAATATTTGTTAATATATTGGCTAGTGAACAATCCCAATTAGCACCCCTTCCGATTGATCAATGTACACAAGACTTATTTATTCGTGTATAATACGCACTCGTGTGTGATATGCACCCTTAATAATGGGCAATTAAATTCTGGAAAAATATATAGATCCTTACTTATAACTCTTCTAAATGCCTCTCGAAAAAATTGAATGTGTAGAGCTAGGTTACGTGTAGATTTGGTTTCAAATTCAATTTAGCCGAGTTCCTGTGTGAGAGACTCACCCTGTACGTTGGCCGCGCACATTTCAGGCAATCAGTCACAAACACGTACCACAGCCGCTTGAATATGTACCGATCTGTAACACAGGAAAAGTACATTAATTTTGTAACGACTACCCACAATGATGTCCTCAGCAGACTCAACATCAGTTATATGCAGGGAAGAGCCTCCAAGGAATTACGGATAACACAATTCCATTCTTCCGAGTTGTCAGTCGGTTATTCTTTACTAGTCTTTTTTTCTCTCAGAAAATGTAGAAAATATTGGTTTCCCAATCTCAAGAGGAGATATAAGTTGTTTTACTCTGTTGTTAGTGAGTGAGTGACTGGGTGAGTGAGTGAGTGAGTGAGTGAGTGAGTGAGTGAGTGGGTGAGTGGGTGGGTGGGTGGGTGAGTGAGTGAGTGAGTGAGTGAGTGAGTGAGTGAGCGAGCGAGCGAGCGAGTCGGGTTTAATGACGCTTTTAACACTATTTCAGTTATATCGCGGCGTGTCAGCTTAATGTGGGAGGAAAGCCCGAAGTGATGCAGGTCTCAGACGTTTACCACTTCGGTGAAACCCACGAGCACGGGTATGGTGCTGACAAACCTAGAAACATAATCAGGGCGAACCCGGATTCGCTCTGTTGGTGGAATGATGGGATTGTGTTATCTTCAATCATCTACACCAATGACGTCATATTTTTTTGGACCGGTTCACAAACAATGAAGACAACGGAACAATTGTCGTAATGGTCAGTGAGAAATACTTGCCTTGATTAGTTACAGCTTGCCGTCATATAGCTGTATTATTGTAGTGGGTGGGTGGGTGGGTGACGTCATACAGCTGTATTATTGTAGAGTGTGGGTGGGTGGGTGACGTCATATAGCTGTATTATTGTAGAGTGTGGGTGGGTGGGTGGGTGACGTCATACAGCTGTATTATTGTAGTGGGTGGGTGGGTGGGTGACGTCATACAGCTGTATTATTGTAGAGTATGGGTGGGTGCGTGGGTGACGTCATACAGCTGTATTATTGTAGAGTGTGGGTGGGTGGGTGGGTGACGTCATATAGCTGTATTATTGTAGTGGGTGGGTGGGTGGGTGACGTCATACAGCTGTATTATTGTAGAGTGTGGGTGGGTGGGTGACGTCATATAGCTGTATTATTGTAGTGGGTGGGTGGGTGGGTGACGTCATACAGCTGTATTATTGTAGAGTGTGGGTGGGTGGGTGACGTCATATAGCTGTATTATTGTAGAGTGTGGGTGGGTGGGTGGGTGACGTCATACAGCTGTATTATTGTAGTGGGTGGGTGGGTGGGTGACGTCATACAGCTGTATTATTGTAGAGTATGGGTGGGTGCGTGGGTGACGTCATACAGCTGTATTATTGTAGAGTGTGGGTGGGTGGGTGGGTGACGTCATACAGCTGTATTATTGTAGAGTGTGGGTGGGTGGGTGGGTGACGTCATATAGCTGTATTAATGTAGAGTGTGGGTGGGTGGGTGGGTGGGTGACGTCATATAGCCGTATTATTGTAGAGTGTGGGTGGGTGACGTCATACAGCTGTATTATTGTAGAGTGTGGGTGGGTGGGTGACGTCATATAGCTGTATTATTGTAGAGTGTGGGTGGGTGGGTGGGTGGGTGACGTCATACAGCTGTATTATTGTAGAGTGATGGTTGGTGGGTGACGTCATACAGCTGTATTATTGTAGAGTGTGGGTGGGTGACGTCATACAGCTGTATTATTGTAGAGTGTGGGTGGGTGGGTGACGTCATATAGCTGTATTATTGTAGAGTGATGGTTGGTGGGTGACGTCATACAGCTGTATTATTGTAGAGTGTGGGTGGGTGACGTCATACAGCTGTATTATTGTAGAGTGTGGGTGGGTGGGTGACGTCATATAGCTGTATTATTGTAGAGTGTGGGTGGGTGGGTGGGTGGGTGACGTCATACAGCTGTATTATTGTAGAGTGTGGGTGGGTGGGTGACGTCATATAGCTGTATTATTGTAGAGTGTGGGTGGGTGGGTGGGTGGGTGGGTGACGTCATACAGCTGTATTATTGTAGAGTGTGGGTGGGTGGGTGACGTCATATAGCTGTATTATTGTAGAGTGTGGGTGGGTGGGTGATGTCATATAGCTGTATTATTGTAGAGTATGGGTGGGTGGGTGATGTCATATAGCTGTATTATTGTAGAGTGTGGGTGGGTGGGTGACGTCATATAGCTGTATTATTGTAGAGTATGGGTGGGTGGGTGATGTCATATAGCTGTATTATTGTAGAGTGTGGGTGGGTGACGTCATACAGCTGTATTAATGTAGAGTGTGGGTGGGTGGGTGACGTCATATAGCTGTATTATTGTAGAGTGTGGGTGGGTGGGTGACGTCATACAGCTGTATTATTGTAGAGTGTGGGTGGGTGGGTGGGTGGGTGACGTCATATAGCTGTATTATTGTAGAGTGTGGGTGGGTGGGTGACGTCATATAGCTGTATTATTGTAGAGTGTGGGTGGGTGGGTGACGTCATATAGCTGTATTATTGTAGAGCGTGGGTGGGTGGGTGACGTCCTACAGCTGTATTATTGTAGAGTGATGGTTGGTGGGTGACGTCATACAGCTGTATTATTGTAGAGTGTGGGTTGGTGACGTCATATAGCTGTATTATTGTAGAGTATGGGTGGGTGGGTGACGTCATATAGCTGTATTATTGTAGAGTGTGGGTGGGTGGGTGACGTCATATAGCTGTATTATTGTAGAGTGTGGGTGGGTGGGTGACGTCATATAGCTGTATTATTGTAGAGTGTGGGTGGGTGGGTGGGTGACGTCATACAGCTGTATTATTGTAGAGTGTGGGTGGGTGGGTGACGTCATATAGCTGTATTATTGTAGAGCGTGGGTGGGTGGGTGACGTCATATAGCTGTATTATTGTAGAGTGTGGGTGGGTGGGTGACGTCATATAGCTGTATTATTGTAGAGTGTGGGTGGGTGGGTGACGACATATAGCTGTATTATTGTAGAGTGTGGGTGGGTGGGTGACGTCATATAGCTGTATTATTGTAGAGTGTGGGTGGGTGGGTGACGTCATATAGCTGTATTATTGTAGAGTGTGGGTGGGTGGGTGACGTCATATAGCTGTATTATTGTAGAGTGTGGGTGGGTGGGTGACGTCATATAGCTGTATTATTGTAGAGTGTGGGTGGGTGGGTGACGTCATATAGCTGTATTATTGTAGAGTGTGGGTGGGTGGGTGACGTCATATAGCTGTATTATTGTAGAGCGTGGGTGGGTGGGTGACGTCCTACAGCTGTATTATTGTAGAGTGATGGTTGGTGGGTGACGTCATACAGCTGTATTATTGTAGAGTGTGGGTTGGTGACGTCATATAGCTGTATTATTGTAGAGTATGGGTGGGTGGGTGACGTCATATAGCTGTATTATTGTAGAGTGTGGGTGGGTGGGTGACGTCATATAGCTGTATTATTGTAGAGTGTGGGTGGGTGGGTGACGTCATATAGCTGTATTATTGTAGAGTGTGGGTGGGTGGGTGGGTGACGTCATACAGCTGTATTATTGTAGAGTATGGGTGGGTGGGTGACGTCATATAGCTGTATTATTGTAGAGTATGGGTGGGTGGGTGACGTCATATAGCTGTATTATTGTAGAGTATGGGTGGGTGGGTGACGTCATATAGCTGTATTATTGTAGAGTATGGGTGGGTGGGTGACGTCATATAGCTGTATTATTGTAGAGTATGGGTGGGTGGGTGACGTCATATAGCTGTATTATTGTAGAGTATGGGTGGGTGGGTGACGTCATATAGCTGTATTATTGTAGAGTGTGGGTGGGTGGGTGACGTCATATAGCTGTATTATTGTAGAGTGTGGGTGGGTGGGTGGGTGACGTCATACAGCTGTATTATTGTAGAGTGTGGGTGGGTGGGTGACGTCATATAGCTGTATTATTGTAGAGTGTGGGTGGGTGGGTGACGTCATACAGCTGTATTATTGTAGAGTGTGGGTGGGTGGGTGACGTCATATAGCTGTATTATTGTAGAGTGTGGGTGGGTGGGTGACGTCATATAGCTGTATTATTGTAGTGGGTGGGTGGGTGGGTGACGTCATATAGCTGTATTATTGTAGAGTGTGGGTGGGTGGGTGACGTCATATAGCTGTATTATTGTAGAGTATGGGTGGGTGGGTGACGTCATATAGCTGTATTATTGTAGAGTGTGGGTGGGTGGGTGACGTCATACAGCTGTATTATTGTAGAGTGTGGGTGGGTGGGTGACGTCATATAGCTGTATTATTGTAGAGTGTGGGTGGGTGGGTGACGTCATATAGCTGTATTATTGTAGAGTGTGGGTGGGTGGGTGACGTCATATAGCTGTATTATTGTAGAGTGTGGGTGGGTGGGTGACGTCATATAGCTGTATTATTGTAGAGTGTGGGTGGGTGGGTGACGTCATATAGCTGTATTATTGTAGAGTGTGGGTGGGTGGGTGACGTCATATAGCTGTATTATTGTAGAGTGTGGGTGGGTGGGTGACGTCATATAGCTGTATTATTGTAGAGTGTGGGTGGGTGGGTGGGTGACGTCATATAGCTGTATTATTGTAGAGTGTGGGTGGGTGGGTGACGTCATATAGCTGTATTATTGTAGAGTGTGGGTGGGTGGGTGACGTCATACAGCTGTATTATTGTAGAGTGTGGGTGGGTGGGTGGGTGGGTGACGTCATATAGCTGTATTATTGTAGAGTGTTGCGTAAACAACAAACAAACCAACAAAAGCTCACCTATCTGCCACCGGCCCATGTAGTAGATCTGTGCACTGAGAAGTAGGCTGACCAGCATATGGACGATGGCATACATGATCCAAAACAGACGAGTTGCATATACCTGTAAGTAAACAGACGTGTTGCATATACCTGTAAGTAAACAGACGTGTTGCATATACCTGTAAGTAAACAGACGTGTTGCATATACCTGTAAGTAAACAGACGTGTTGCATATACCTGTAAGTAAACAGACCAGTTGCATATACCTGTAAGTAAACAGACGAGTTGCATATACCTGTAAGTAAACAGACGTGTTGCATATACCTGTAAGTAAACAGACGTGTTGCATATACCTGTAAGTAAACAGACCAGTTGCATATACCTGTAAGTAAACAGACGTGTTGCATATACCTGTAAGTAAACAGACGTGTTGCATATACCTGTAAGTAAACAGACGTGTTGCATATACCTGTAAGTAAACAGACCAGTTGCATATACCTGTAAGTAAACAGACCAGTTGCATATAATACAAAATACAAATACTTCAAAACAAATTGATTCATTTAACCATTTGTCAAAATGTAAAATGTTTAAAATATTGTTTGAATTTTTTTTACTTTCTTCCATATCACCCAAACACCTCCAAAAATTATTTGGCAAGATTTAATTTATAAAATGCTGAATTCCAATAACGACTGTTTGTGTCAGTAACCATGTGAGTCAAAATCAAAAACTGGTTTTAAACGTGTATAAGTTGCGTAGGTTTACTGACACAAACAGTCGTTATTGGTATATTATTGCATCCCGAAAGTGCATGTCTGTAAGTTTACACAAGTGATTTCTAAATTCATTTCAATAAGCTATTTCAGCTGTACGTAAGTTTATCAGAAAAATGCAGGTAACATCTGGTATTTGGCCTCATGACCTGTGAAGATCCGAGTTAGAATTGGTCTTCATCAACCCACTGAACTTCATCATCATCGTATCCCATTTGTGTAGATCGATGCTCATGATGTCAATCACTGGATTATCTGGTCCAGATTGGAATATGGCTGAGTGCGACTTTAAAACAACAAACTAAACATGACCTCCTTTGTAGATTTATCGGATTAGAATTATGAATCTGAGTTCATTGGATTAACTGTACATATCAATCTCATTAAAATCAGATCTTAGTTCTCGCTACCGCTAAACAAAGATCTTAGGACATCCCATTACGGGTCACGTCAGAACGACCTTTCATCCGACTAATCAGAGAGTCGCTTACCAGATTAAATTGAAAGTCAGAATGTGATTTCTAATCATGGAACTTCAACAGGGGGTATTCCGAACGATGGTTACGGGTTTAACGACTGAGTCCATACAATCTAGACCATCTATTAGCCACTCCAGAGTTTTCTTTTGTTCAGATTTCAAATTTGTAATCGTGAATTTGCCCAAATATGTTTCGAATCGTAGTCGCCAATTTGAAAATAGTGCCGTAAAGCACGAGAAAGCTGCCTTCTGATTGGTCATTCTATTGGTCGGTCAAAGTTCGTGCAAGGTCGGTCTGACGTGCCCCGTAATGTGATGTCCTCAGATCCCTGTTTAGCGGTAGCGAGATCTAAGATCTGATCATAATGAGATTGTGTACAGACTGGAATCCTTTATCAGATTATAATTATGAAACTGAGTTCATCGGATTAACTGTACATATTAAACAACCTTACCACTCCGATTACGGCCATGAAGATAACGAGTGCCATGCACAGATACGCCTGGTACGCCTTGGCGTTGATGTCAGGATGGCGGGACTGGTAGATCTTCAGCATACACAAACACGCTATGATGTACATGAACGACGTGTCTGAAACACAGGAATATTTCAGGACTCATAGGACTTTACTGACAGAAATTCTACATCCTAAGTGAGTGGGTTGCTGCTGTAGAAACTAACAGGTTTCATCCACTCTCCTTATGATAATAACATGATGAAAACCCTTAAAAAGGGCAAATTTCTACGAGTCCTTATGATATCGTTACTATTTAGCAGTTTGGCAAGGACTACAGGACTAGTGCCAATTTCTAACGCCGGGGTTGGGTTTAGTGCCCCTTTTAACAGTATTCCAGTTATATCACGGCGTGTCAGCTTATTGTGGGAGGAAAACCCGAAGTGATGCAGGTCTCAGACGTTTACCACTTTGGTGAAACCCACAAGCACAGGTATGGTGCTGACAAACCTAGAAACATAATCGGGGCGAACTGGGATTCGAACCCACAATCATAGGTTTCTGGCGTGCCCAAGAGACGCAACTCTGCACAGCGAATTGTGGCGCCTTAGACGACTGGGCCACCCGTGCCCCCAGGCACACTTGAAGCATCGGTTTCTATGGATACTGTCGGTCCTCACCAAACTGGAAGTTGGAGTAGTTGGGGCACACGTGGTAGCAGGCGCTCATCACGCCCTCCATCACCAGGGCAACACCCATCGCATAGAACAGGCCGAAGTGCTGTGGGATGCCAAACCTCTGAAACAACAAACAACACACTCAGGGAAGAGTTTTTTTTATCAGAGTGAGTGAGTGAGTGAGTGAGTGAGTGAGTTTTCTTATCGGGTGAGTTTTTTTAATCAGAGTGAGTGAGTGAGTGAGTGAGTGAGTGAGTGAGTAAGTGAGTGAGTGAGTAAGTGAGTGAGTGAGTGAGTTTTCTTATCGGGGTGAGTTTTTTTATCAGAGTGAGTGAGTGAGTGCGTGAGTGCGTGAGTTCTTATCGGGTGAGTTTTTTTTAATCAGAGTGAGTGAGTGAGTGCGTGAGTGCGTGAGTTCTTATCGGGTGAGTTTTTTTTAATCAGAGTGAGTGAGTGAGTGAGTTTTCTTATCAGGGTGAGTTTTTTATCAGTGAGTGTGTTTTCTTATCGGGTGAGTTTTTTTTAATCAGATTGAGTGAGTGAGTTTTCTTATCGGGTGAGTTTTTTTTATCAGAGTGAGTGAGTGAGTGAGTTTTCTTATCAGGGTGAGTTTTTTATCAGTGAGTGTGTTTTCTTATCGGGTGAGTTTTTTTAATCAGAGTGAGTGAATGAGTGAGTGAGTGAGTTTTCTTATCGGGTGAGTTTTTTTATCAGAGTGAGTGAGTGAGTGAGTGAGTTTTCTTATCGGGTGAGTTTTTTTTATCAGAGTGAGTGAGTGAGTGAGTGAGTGAGTGAGTGAGTGAGTGAGTGAGTGAGTGAGTGAGTGAGTTTTCTTATCGGATGAGTTTTTTTTATCAGAGTGAGTGAGTGAGTGAGTTTTCTTATCGTGGTGATTTTTTTATCAGAGTGAGTGAGTGAGTGAGTGAGTGAGTGAGTGAGTGAGTGAGTGAGTGATCTGGTTGAGTGAGTGAGTGAGTGAGTGAGTGTTGGAAGAGAGGGGAGGTATGGAGGGAGGAAACCCTGCTTCAAACCTTAAACTGTAAGTCATTAATATGTACATGATCATTGTTTCTCTTCTCACTGAGCATACCATAAGAAAATATCTTTCTATTCACTGTACTTCATACCTGTTCCACATCTCCGTGCTCTCTCACCAGCCTCTTGTGTGAAGAATCTCTGAAACATCGAGATAGACATCTTAAAGTCTTGAGGTGAGAGCTGAAAGGACATTTTCACTTTGCGATCAAATAATTTCACTTACATAGCCACATGCTTGCAATTGCGTGTTTCCTGACTTGGACTGGTCTGGACTAATGCCAGTGTCATAGTGCTAGCCCACTGAGATACCATACCGCAGAATACCCTACTCAGACACAGTATACTGACTCCGAGCCGACCAGTCCTCGTTCTATCCCTGTATAGTGCTAGCCCACTGAGATACCATGCCGCAGTTTAACATGAATACCCCACTCAGACACAGTATACTGACTCCGAGCCAGCCAGTCCTTGTTCTATCCCTGTATAGTGCTAGCCTGCTGAGATACCATGCCGCAGTTCAACATGAATACCCCACTCAGACACAGTATACTGACTCCGAGCTGACCAGTCCTCGTTCTATCCCTGTATAGTGCTAGCCCACTGAGATACCATGCCGCAGTTTAACATGAATACCCCACTCAGACACAGTATACTGACTCCGAGCCAGCCAGTCCTTGTTCTATCCCTGTATAGTGCTAGCCTGCTGAGATACCATGCCGCAGTTCAACATGAATACCCCACTCAGACACAGTATACTGACTCCGAGCCGACCAGTCTTTGTTCTATCCCTGTATAGTGCTAGCCCACTGAGATACCATGCCGCAGTTCAACATGGATACCCCACTCAGACACAGTACACTGACTCCGAGCTGACCAGTCCTTGTTCTATCCCTGTATAGTGCAGGTCCACTGAGATACCATGCCGCAGTTCAACATGAATACCCCACTCAGACACAGTACACTGACTCCGAGCTGACCAGTCCTTGTTCTATCCCTGTATAGTGCTAGTCCACTGAGATACCATGCCACAGTTCAACAGGAATACCCCACTCAGACACAGTATACTGACTCCAAGCCAAGTAGTCCTCGTTCTATCCCCGTATAGTGCTGACCCACTGGATACCATGCCGCAGTTTAACATGAATACCCTACTCAGACACAGTACACTGACTCCGAGCTGACCAGTCCTTGTTCTATCCCTGTATAGTGCTAGCCCGCTGAGATACCATGCCGCAGTTTAACATGAATACCCCACTCAGACACAGTATACTGACTCCGAGCCGACCAGTCCTTGTTTTAGCCCCGTATAGTGTTAGCTCACTGAGATACCATGCCGCAGTTCAACATGAATACCCCACTCAGACACAGTATACTGACTCCGAGCCGACCAGTCCTTGTTTTAGCCCCTTATAGTGCTAGCCCGCTGAGATACCATGCCGCAGTTCAACATGAATACCCCACTCAGACACAGTATACTGACTCCGAGCTGACCACTCCTTGTTCTATCCCTGTATAGTGCTAGCCCACTGAGATACCATGCCGCAGTTCAACAGGAATACCCCACTCAGACACAGTATACTGACTCCGAGCCGACCAGTCCTTGTTCTATCCCTGTATAGTGCCAGCCCACTGAGATACCATGCCGCAGTTTGACATGAAGACCCCACTCAGACACAGTATACTGACTCCGAGCTGACCAGTCCTTGTTCTATCCCTGTATAGTTCTAGCCCACTGAGATACCATGCCGCAGTTCAACATGAATACCCCACTCAGACACAGTATACTGACTCCGAGCCGACCAGTCCTTGTTCTATCCCTGTATAGTGCTAGCCCACTGAGATACCATGCCGCAGTTCAACATGAATACCCCACTCAGACACAGTATACTGACTCCGAGCTGACCAGTCCTTGTTCTATCCCCGTATAGTGCTAGTCAACTGAGATACCATGCCGCAGTTCAACATGAATACCCCACTCAGACACAGTATACTGACTCCGAGCTGACCAGTCCTTGTTCTATCCCCGTATAGTGCTAGTCAAATGAGATACCATGCCACAGTTCAACATGAATACCCCACTCAGACACAGTATACTGACTCCGAGCTGACCAGTCCTTGTTCTATCCCCGTATAGTGCTAGTCAACTGAGATACCATGCCACAGTTCAACATGAATACCCCACTCAGACACAGTATACTGACTCCGAGCTGACCAGTCCTTGTTCTATCCCCGTATAGTGCTAGTCAACTGAGATACCATGACACAGTTCAACAGGAATACCCCATTCAGACACAGTATACTGACTCCGAGCCGACCAGTCCTTGTTTTATCCCCTATAGTACAGGCCCACTGAGATACCATGCCGCAGTTCAACATGAATACCCCATTCAGACACAGTATACTGACTCCGTGCCGACCAGTCCTTGTTCTATCCCTGTATAGTGCTAGCCCACTGAGATACCACGCCGCAGTTCAACATGAATACCCCACTCAGACACAGTATACTGACTCCAAGCCGACCAGTCCTTGTTCTATCCCCGTATAGTGCTAGTCCACTGAGATACCATGCCACAGTTCAACATGGATACCCCACTCAGACACAGTATACTGACTCCGAGCTGACCAGTCCTTGTTTTAGCCCCTTAATGTCGAGCGCCAGACAGGGTAACAACAAGTACCATCGTTTATATAGCGACGTGCATGCACGTGCGTGTGTGTGGCTGCTTGTACTAGTCCGGACTGATGCCGATTTATAGTGCTAGCTCACTGAGATACCATGCCGCAGTTTAACATGAATACCCCACTCAGACACAGTATACTGACTCCGAGTCGACCAGTCCTTGTTTTAGCCCCTTAATGCCGAGCGCCAGACAGGGTAACAACAAGTACCATCGTTTATATAGCGACGTGCATGCACGTGCGTGTTTGTGGCTGCTTGTACTAGTCCGGACTGATGCCGATTTATAGTGCTAGCTCACTGAGATACCATGCCGCAGTTTAACATGAATACCCCACTCAGACACAGTATACTGACTCCGAGCCGACCAGTCCTCGTTCTATCCCTGTATAGTGCTAGCTCACTGAGATACCATGCCGCAGTTCAACAGGAATACCCCACTCAGACACAGTATACTGACTCCGAGCCGACCAGTCCTTGTTTTAGCCCCTTAATGCCGAGCGCCAGTCAACAAGGCATGCAACAAACACATATCTTGTTGTGAATGGAGGGTGCTATCGGCAGGGCAGGGCTAAAGTACTCACGCAGGGCTAAAGTACTCACGCAGGGCTTAAGTACTCACGGAAATGAAAAAAAACTGTTTTTTCGATCTCAGATTTTAAATAAATGTAGTTAATATACAAAATATATAAATATTCAAACAACTCAATTACCGTATTCGACGTAATAAGCGCCCCGCTCTAATAAGCGCCCACGGCGATATTTGCTAATATATTGGCAAGTGAACAATCCCAATTAGCACCCCTTCCGATTGATCAATGTACACAAGACTTATTTATTCGTGTATAATACGCACTCGTGTGTTATATGCACCCTTAATTATGGGCAATTAAACAGTATATAAAAAGTTCAGGCCGTCAGCATAAACCACGAAATTTATCTTTCCACTCTGTTTTTTCCCACCAAAATAATATTCTAATAAGAGCGCCCTATTTCTAATTTTGAGAGCGCCCTGGGCGCTTATTACGTCGAATACGGTAGTACTATTTGGGCCTTGGCACAAATACAGCGTATCAAAGGTTTTTATGTCTTTTTACACGTAAAAGTGTGTAAAAATATGAACAAAACAGACTATCGTGAAACTGAGCATAACCAGGTGTTAGTAGATCAAGGTGAATGTCCATGACCTATGACACCTTGACGACAGGTGAAAACTGGTGCTTGAAACCCACGTGCATGTGATTTGTCAGTGGTTAGTGATTTGTGAGTGGCATTGTGGGATAGTGAATCACTGTCAAAATATCAGAACGTAAAAGTAACATATTACCTTCTCAAACAACAACTTACATGCCATTATTATTATGTACATAAACATAGCTGTTACTTTTATTGTTGTTTTGATAACTTTTTCCAGGCTTATTTGCACAATTCCTATAGCCTGTTTCTGCCATGTCAGTTTGGAATTAGTTTTATTTTTGAATGTTGAAAGTGCCTACAAATTACCTCCTGTAAAGTACATTTTGTATTGAGCACTGAGATAAAACTAGCAAATCCAGACTAGTACTTTTCCAGTTGTTTTGTTATTACGTATTTACATCTACGTAATGCTTTGTGTCGATTATTAAATCCAGCAAAATAGGTTTTTTTCATTTCCATGAGTACTTTTTTTAGTTATCAGTGATCCATTCACAAAATATTCACCGTTATTTTGCTTTTCATGTCGAATGAAATGTGATTGATATTATGAGCAGAGCTCCAGATAAGCTTTTGGTGTTGTGGGTATTTTACCCATGCATTTTAAAATCACTGGGTATCAGTAATTCTATCTGCGTATTCAAATTTCTGTTACCCACTAGTTTTTACACATGTGGGTATTTAAGTTAAATATTTAAAAACACTATTCATCTAGTCCCTGCAAACTGGTATGGTGTGGGTTTGAGAGCTTTATAGGACTCAAAAATACCACGATACTTCCACAAGAAAGTGTGATGGCAAATGATCATGATGTGACTGTCATCGGGGAGTTTGGCAAGGTTGACGGAATGCACGTTTATAATTTCAAAATAAGTTGCTGATTTGCTAATCGAATACGCAGGGTTACTTCACAATATTTTGATGATACGCACAAAATCTGTTTTTGTAGCGTATCTGTAATGTTCGTTGCGTATTTGATACGCTTGGATTATTTTTTACTGCGTATTTCTGTATTTCTGATGCGTATTTCACGCAGATACGCAGCTTATCTGGAGCTCTGTTATGAGCACATCGATTTTGCGCTTATTCTCAAAGTGTAAGCCAGCATTTGCTGGCTTGTTTGTTTGTTGTTTAACCACATTTAGCAATATTCCAGCTACACGACAGTATGGAATGTTTCAGAGCATAATAAAGACTTGTTATTCTATTAGGCATTGACATTTTATATCATATTGGTATGAAGCAGTCTGGGTTTCGAACCACCGACCTTCCGCTGTCTGGACAGACACCCCATCTACTGCACCACAGATGTGAATGAATGATAAAATTTGGTCTTCTCACTTTGGTCTCCATAACGATCTGGGTAAAATAGGTCTTCAGCAACCCATGCTTGCCGTAAAAGGCGACAATGCCCGTCATAAGAGGTGTCTAACCGAATCGGGTGTTCAGGCTTGCTGACTTGGTTGATGCATGTCATCGTATCCCCATTGCGTGGATCAGTGCTCATTCATCTTCCCAAAGTAAGGGAGTTAACTGACTATAAAAGTCCAGTTTCCACCCTTGCCAAACTAGGCTGCAATTATGGAGACATAATTGTGTATCGAAATCAAAATCCGGTTCGTCAACTTGCCGTGCAGATTTCGGTCGATTGTAGGATTTGCAAAGCATGTGTGCCGTCAACTTAGTGTCAACAATATTTTCCAAATCCCTTCATGTTTTTAATCAAGGTGCTCACGTGATTTAAAGCACTTCGCGACATCAGACCCTTTTATTACAATATACAGTGAAGTCCCGTTAATCCGACATGTCGGATTAACGAGTATGTCGGTTCAACAAATTTAGGTAGTATCAACGTTTGTGATCGAAAATTGGACAACTACACGATAGATAACGAGATGAACAAGTAATAAAAAAAGGAAAAAGGAAATATTCATACTGTTGTGTTACATTGTTAGCAGAATATGTTTTCTAATCATGCAACCTCTTAAGTTTAACACAAAACTACTGTTACGGACTGTATGACTGATTCAAAATACTTTTTAAAGCATAGTCTGGAATGGAAGTCGCCAATTTGAAACTAGTGCTGCAATGCTGATGAAAGCTGCTTTCTTAGTGACTAATGTCGACTTCCTGTTAGTAATTTCATTGGTAGGTCAAAGTTCGCGAAAGGTCATTCTGACATGACCGGTAATGGGATGTGCGCAGTGGTAGCGAGAACTTGTATCCAATTTTATGAGATTGAGGTAATCTAGGCATGTGATTAATCCTGTTTTGTGTATTTAAAGCAGTAATTATTTATTGTTAAGCACGTTTATCTCTGCAGCTGTTGAAATATGCAGCTAGTCGCCGACTCGTCTCGCAACAAAACACAGGGCTATGTACTCGCAGATGACCGCGGAGTACTCTGATCACTGTGTCGGATTAACGAGACTGATTAATGAGTGATTTCAGCAATTCGTTGCACATTAGGTGTGTCGGAGTCGGAGTGCGAGACTGTCGGATTAACGGGTCTAAATAGCACCGATTTAATCGGTTCCAATCATTTGTGTCGGATAAAGCTGATTGTCGGATTAACGAGTGTCGGATAAACGAGACTTGACTGTAGATCTTGCTTATCAATCAGATCGTCATGACTGGGCGCCGCCATTTTCTTTGAAGCAAATGGAAGTGATATGAGAGGTGGAACCTGATTGGTCAATAGGAGAGGCATAGAAGGGACATAACCTTGAACAGTTTGACAATCAATTAACTCCCTTGCTTCAGGTAGATGATGCTCATGATGTCAATCACGGGACTGTCTGATCCAGACTCGATTATTTACAGACTGTATAGCTGGAATATTATGGCGTTAAACAACAAACAAATCAAATCTCACAAACAAATCTCACACAGGTAAATACTGTCTCATAAGATGGTCTGTTGCGCATATTCTTTTTGAAGAATTTCCAGGTCATAAAAAAACGATGGATGCGTTACCTGTGCCAGACTAGGAGGATGAAGAGTATCCCGAGCAGGACATAGCCGATGTTGCTGAAGACGTTGTTGAAGCAGCTGAGGACGCCGAGGGGGTGGGCGCAGTCAAAGTTGTAGTAGCACAGGTCTTCATTCCCAGTTGCAACCAGAACCTGCGACAACACAACATGACTTCACTAACCGGTGATTGATATTATGAGCACAAGTGTAAGCCAGCAGTTGTTTAACCACGTTTATCATCCGAAACTTGCTCCCACAGGAGATATGGTTGATATCTATACTGTAGATATTGCTGCAATGAAATTGCATCACAATGCTTTGCAGACCATTGTGACGTCATTGGTCAAATGACATCACTAACAGCTTTGCTACTGAAGCTGTTAGCAGTACTTTTTACACTTAAGACACTGCTTATTACTTTCTATTTCTTTTGGATGATTCATTGATAAAAGTGGAAAAAAATCCTCGGCAAGCCTCGGAGTTTTCCCACTTTTATCAACTCGTGTTGATATATTTGATATCAAAAGACACTCGGGTGAGATTCTCTATTTATCATCCGAAACTGGCTGCCACAGGAGATATAGCTTTGGTGAGATCAAGCGATGTATTACTTGCCCGTGAAGAGTTCACCCGTTTAATAAACATGCAGCTGTATTATACATTGTGTGATACCAAAGCGTGTGCTTATGTACTGCGGGAACAAGTTCCACTGACAAACATTGAGAGCTCTCAACATCACTTGGCTTATTCAGCGACATTGCGTGAGGAGATGATAGACCACTGAGAGGAGCTTATGCACACTCAATGACCCCAGCAACCCTGTTGCTAGGCTGAGCACATGGCATTGTTTCGCCGATGGATCTTGCGACAAAATTCCACAAATCACGTCATAGAGTATTGTGACGCGATCGTATTTTAGCGCAACGACAGTCGTAAGTTTCTGTTATGATAACCTTAGCGCTATGATAACTTTGTGGAACGGAAAAGTATTATTCTGTTAAATTCAATTGGATTACGTTGTGGATCGTGTAGGTGTCTGCCTATTCATACACGACAGTGAAATTCTAAAAAAAGTGATAAATGGCAAGTAATAAATAAAATACTAAACTCACTACAGTGTAATACCAATTTTATGAAACTCGTTTCATAAAATTGGTATTACACAGGAGCTTGTTTAGTATTCCATATATCTACATTGTAGATCATAATGAGGGCTCACTAGTTCACCCTGAATCCCAAATACCATCTAATGTGGGCTCACTAGTTCACCCTGAATCCCGAATACCATCTAATGTGGGCTCACTAGTTCACCCTGAATCCCGAATACCATCTAATGTTGGCTCACTAGTTCACCCTGAATCCCGAATACCATCTAATGTTGGCTCACTAGTTCACCCTGAATCCCGAATACCACCTAATGTGGGCTCACTAGTTCACCCTGAATCCCGAATACCATCTAATATTGGCTCACTAGTTCACCCTGAATCCCGAATACCACCTAATGTGGGCTCACTAGTTCACCCTGAATCCCGAATACCAACTAATGTTGGCTCACTAGTTCACCCTGAATCCCAAATACCAACTAATGTTGGCTCACTAGTTCACCCTGAATCCCGAATACCAACTAATGTTGGCTCACTAGTTCACCCTGAATCCCAAATACCATCTAATGTGGACTCACTAGTTCACCCTGAATCCCAAATACCATCTAATATTGGCTCACTAGTTCACCCTGAATCCCGAATACCATCTAATATTGGCTCACTAGTTCACCCTGAATCCCAAATACCATCTAATATTGGCTCACTAGTTCACCCTGAATCCCAAATACCATCTAATATTGGCTCACTAGTTCACCCTGAATCCCAAATACCATCTAATATTGGCTCACTAGTTCACCCTGAATCCCGAATACCATCTAATATTGGCTCACTAGTTCACCCTGAATCCCGAATACCATCTAATATTGGCTCACTAGTTCACCCTGAGTACAGACACAAATTTCAACAACACAATCATGTCGGAGTTCATTCTTCAAAGGCAGAATGAGTGAGTGAGTGAGTGAGTGAGTGAGTGAGTGAGTGAGTGAGTGAGTGAGTATGGTTTTACGCCGCTTTTAGCAATATTCCAGCAATATCACGGCGGGGGACCCCAGAAATGGGCTTCACACATAGTACCCATGTCGGGAATCGAACCCAGGTCTTCGGCGTGACGAGCCAACGCTTTAACCACTAGGCTACCCGACCGCCCCAAAGGCAGAATGAAAACCTATTGAACACGTCTCTATGTCATTTAAGGTTCCGATGAAGATAAATTGCTGAAAAAAATATTTAAAAATCATCCTTTTTTTTTACTCTTACGTTCTGGTATGTGATGACCAGTTGAGCTACCGGCAGTCCATAGAAGATAGCAATGGTGAACAGATTCCTGGAAACAGCAGAGATAAATTTAAGCTAGCAACCCAAGGAGGTAGGAGGGGAGAGACAGAAGGCAGCCATACTTTTGATAATAGATACCGTATTCGACGTAATAAGCGCCCCGCTCTAATAAGCGCCCATGGCGATATTTGCTAATATATTGGCAAGTGAACAATCCAAATTAGCATCCCTTCCGATTGATCAATGTACACAAGACTTATTTATTCGTGTATAATACCCACTCGTGTGTTATATGCCCCCTTAATTAATCTGGAAAAATATATCTGTCGTATATAAACAGTTCAGACTGTCAGCATAAACCACGAAATGTATCTTTCAACTCTGTTTTTTCCACCAAAATAATATTCTAATAAGAGCCCCCTATTTCTAATTTTGAGAGCGCCCTGGGCGCTTATTACGTCGAATACGGTAATTGTTTTATAAAATCAAAGATGGCTACCTTGTGGCCATATTACAGGAATCAGAATGGAGACCATTGTGGCTACAGCAGATGTTAAACTAGCTTGGAACAGTTGAAGAATTGACAACAAATTGACAAAAAGGCCTGTTTAACAGTGGTGTGCTAGGTAAGGAGTGTAGGTCTTTGCAAAGTAGCTACCGATTCTGCAGCCATCTTCTGGTGAGATCTGATATTTTGCCATCTGTAGAATCCATAGGTGACCCTTCAAAGTGAGGTGAGGTGAGGTGAGGTGAAATTGGGTTTAACGTCGCGTCCAAGATTATTGCACTGATATAGCGATGTGCATGCACGTGTGTGTGTGTGTGTGGCTGCTTGTACTAGCCCGGACTGATGCTGATTTATAGTGCTAGCACACTGAGATACCATGCCGCAGTTTAACATGAATAACCCACTCAGACACAGTATACTGACTCCGAGCCGACCAGTCCTTGTTTTAGCCCCTTAATGCCGAGCGCCAGACAGGGTAACAACAAGTACCATCTTTTAACGTCTTTTGGTATGACACGGCTGGGGATCGAACCCCGGACCTTCCGCTCTCCGGGCAAACGCTCTACCAATAGACCACGGAGGCGGTCGGGTTGCTGAAGACCTGTTCTAACCAGGATCTGCTACTTCAAGTTTCATCCATAACAGTAAGTGTTGTTATTTTTATTTTGCCTCACATGTTGAAATAAAAATTAAACCATCCCATTGGAGCTAACGGAGACAGCTGACGGAGGGGGATGACAGAGGGGGATGACGGAGGGTGATGACGGAGGGGGATGATGGAGGGGCATGATGGAGAGGGATGCCGGAGAGGGATGACGGAGGGGGATGATGGAGAGGGATGACGGAGGGGGATGACGGAGGGGGATGATGGAGAGGGATGACGGAGAGGGATGATGGAGGGGGATGATGGAGGGGGATGATGGAGGGGGATGATGGAGGGGGATGACGGAGAGGGATGACGGAGGGGGATGACGGAGGGGGATGACGGAGGGGGATGACGGAGGGGGATGATGGAGGAGGATGATGGAGAGGGATGACGGAGGGGGAGGGGGATGATGGAGAGGGATGACGGAGGGGGATGACGGAGGGGGATGATGGAGGGGGATGATGGAGAGGGATGATGGAGAGGGATGACGGAGGGGGATGACGGAGGGGGATGATGGAGGGGGATGACGGAGGGGGATGACGGAGGGGGATGATGGAGGGGGATGATGGAGGGGGATGATGGAGAGGGATGACGGAGAGGGATGACGGAGGGGGATGACGGAGGGGGATGACGGAGGGGGATGATGGAGGGGGATGATGGAGGGGGATGACAGAGGGGGATGATGGAGAGGGATGACGGAGAGGGATGACGGAGGGGGATGATGGAGGGGGATGACAGAGGGGGATGACAGAGGGACTCACCAGTGGTAGATCTTATACAGCTTGGACAACTTCTTGCGACTTTTCCGTGCGAGGTCGGACACAAACAAGGCTGTCTGGAAAGCAATCAGTGAATGATGTTTTACACAGGCAATGGTCCACGCACTAAGCCACACAAATAATCACCCACCATGGATCTGAGTCGTACCATGGATCTGTGTCCTACTAAGGATCTGTGTCCTACTAAGGATCTGAGTACTACCATGGATCTAAGCACTACCATGGATCTTAGTACTACCATGGATCGGTGTCCTATTAAGGATCTGAGTACTGCCATGGATCGAAGTACTACCATGGATCTGAGTACTACCATGGATCTAAGTACTACCATGGATCTAAGTACTACCATGGATCGGTGTCCTATTAAGGATCTGAGTACTGCCATGGATCGAAGTACTACCATGGATCTAAGTACTACCATGGATCTAAGTACTGCCATGGATCGGTGTCCTATTAAGGATCTGAGTACTGCCATGGATCGAAGTAGTACCATGGATCTAAGTACTACCATGGATCTAAGTACTACCATGGATCGGTGTCCTATTAAGGATCTGAGTACTGCCATGGATCTAAGTACTACCATGGATCTAAGTACTACCTTGGATCTAAGTACTACCATGGATCGGTGTCCTATTAAGGATCTGATACTGCCATGGATGTAAGTACTACCATGGATCTAAGTACTACCATGGATCGGTGTGCTATTAAGGATCGGTGTCCTATTAAGGATCTGATACTGCCATGGATCTAAGTATTACAATGGATCTAAATACTGCCATGGATCTAAGTACTACCATAGATCTAAGTACTACCTTGGATCTAAGTACTACCATGGATGGGTGTCCTATTAAGGATCTGATACTGCCATGGATCTAAGTACTACCATGGATCTAAGTACTAAGTATTACAATGGATCTGAGTCCTAAAATGGATTTGAGTACTACCAAGGATCTAGATACTACCAAAGATCTGAGTTCGAATGAGGTTGTACGTCCTACCAAGGATCTAACTACCAGCATGGAGGCGAGTCCTACCAAGGATCTAAAGACTACGATGGATGGGAGTCGTACCAAGGATCTAACTGTTACGATGATGGATGAGAGTCCTACCAAGGATCTAACGACTACGATGGATGGGAGTCGTACCAAGGATCTAACTGCTACGATGGATGGGAGTCCTACCAAGGATCTCACGACTACGATGGATGAGAGTCCTACCAAGGATCTAACGACTATGATGGATGGGAGTCGTACCAAGGATCTAACTGCTACGATGGATGGGAGTCCTACCAAGGATCTAATGACTACGATGGATGGGAGTCGTACCAAGGATCTAACGACTACGATGGATGGGAGTCATACCAAGGATCTTACTGCTACGATGGATGGGAGTCCTACCAAGGATCTAACGACTACGATGGATGGGAGTCGTACCAAGGATCTAACTGCTACGATGGATGGGAGTCCTACCAAGGATCTAACTGTTGCCATGGATGGGAGCCGTACCAAGGATCTAACTGCTAACGTGGATGGGAGTCCTACCAAGGATCTAACTACTAACGTGGAAGGGAGTCGTACCAAGGATCTTACTGCTGCCATGGATGGGAGTCGTACCAAGGATCTAACTGCTGCCATGGATAGGAGTCCTACCAAGGATCTAACTGCTACCATGGATGGGAGTCCTACCAAGGATCTAACTGCTACGATGGATGGGAGTCCTACCAAGGATCCAACTGCTACCATGGATGGGAGTCCTTCTAAGGATCAAACTACTAACATGGATGGGAGTCCTACCAAGGATCTAACTACTAACATGGACGCGAGTCCTACCAAGGATCAAACTGTTACGATGATGGATGAGAGTCCTACCAAGGATCTAACTGCTACGATGGATGGGAATCCTACCAAGGATCTAACTGTTACGATGATGGATGAGAGTCCTACCAAGGATCTAACGACTACGATGGATGGGAGTCGTACCAAGGATCTAACTGCTACGATGGATGGGAGTCGTACCAAGGATCTAACGACTACGATGGATGGGAGTCATACCAAGGATCTAACTGCTATGATGGATGGGAGTCCTACCAAGGATCTAACTGCTACGATGGATGGGAGTTCTACCAAGGATCTAACTGTTGCCATGGATGGGAGTCGTACCAAATATCTAACTGCTAACGTGGATGGGAGTCCTACCAAGGATCTAACTACTAACATGGAAGGGAGTCGTACCAAGGATCTAACTGCTGCCATGGATGGGAGTCGTACCAAGGATCTAACTGCTGCCATGGATGGGAGTCCTACCAAGGATCTAACTGCTACCATGGATTGGAGTCCTACCAAGGATCTAATGACTAACATGGATGCGAGTCCTACCAAGGACCTAACGACTACGATGGATGGGAGTCGTACCAAGGATCTAACTGCTACGATGGATGGGAGTCCTACCAAGGATCTAACGACTACGATGGATGGGAGTCCTACCAAGGATCTAACTGCTACGATGGATGGGAGTTCTACCAAGGATCTAACTGTTGCCATGGATGGGAGTCATACCAAATATCTAACTGCTAACGTGGATGGGAGTCCTACCAAGGATCTAACTACTAACATGGAAGGGAGTCGTACCAAGGATCTAACTGCTGCCATGGATGGGAGTCGTACCAAGGATCTAACTGCTGCCATGGATGGGAGTCCTACCAAGGATCTAACGACTACGATGGATGGGAGTTCGACCAAGGATCTAACTGCTACGATGGATGGGAGTCATACCAAGGATCTAACTGCTACGATGGATGGGTGTCCTACCAAGGATCTAACAACTACGATGGATGGGAGTCATATCAAGGATCTAACTGCTACGATGGATGGGAGTCTTACCAAGGATCTAACTGCTACGATGGATTGGAGTCTTACCAAGGATCTAACTGTTGCCATGGATGGGAGTCGTACCAAATATCTAACTGCTACGATGGATTGGAGTCCTACCAAGGATCTAACTGTTGCCATGGATGGGAGTCGTACCAAATATCTAACTGCTAATGTGGATGGGAGTCCTACCAAGGATCTAACTACTAACGTGGAAGGGAGTCGTAACAAGGATCTTACTGCTGCCATGGATGGGAGTCATACCAAGGATCTAACTGCTGCCATGGATAGGAGTCCTACCAAGGATCTAACTGCTACCATGGATGGGAGTCCTACCAAGGATCTAACTGCTACCATGGATGGGAGTCCTACCAAGGATCTAACTGCTACCATGGATGGGAGTCCTACCAAGGATCTAATGACTAACATGGATGCGAGTCCTACCAAGGACCTAACTACTAACATGGATTTGAGTCCTACCAAGGATCTAACTATTAACATGGATGGGAGTCCTACCAAGGATCTAACTGCTACGATGGATGGGAGTCCTACCAAGGATCTAACTGCTACGATGGATGGGAGTCCTACCAAGGATCTATCTGCTACGATGGATGAGAGTCCTACCAAGGATCTAACGACTACGATGGATGCAAGTCCTACCAAGGATCTAACTGCTACGATGGATGAGAGTCCTACCAAGGATCTAACTGCTACGATGGATGCAAGTCCTACCAAGGATCTAACTGCTACCATGGATGGGAGTCGTACCAAGGATCTAACTGCTACCGTGGATGGGAGGACAGAAATACAGGCACGCAGCTCATGACTCTGTCCTAGGAGGCCACCATACCTTTGTCCTAAAGATGTCCTTCTCTTCATTAGCATCGTGTAGAAAGTCAACGTCAGACTCGTCCAGTGAATCAGCCCGATGATGTCCAGGTGGCGTTTGTGGCGGCGTGGCCTGCCCTGGCACAACGGGCTCCAACTCCTTCGCTGCAACATACAGGGTGTCAGGTGACTGTGATGAATGTTGAACAATCTGGGCCAGGCACACCATGCTAGATAGCCTATCGATGGCATGTCGGTAGCATGTTGATGGCATGTTGGTAGCATGTTGATGGCATGTTGGTGGCATGGTGATGGCATGTTGGTAGCATGTTGGTAGCATGTTGATGGCATGTTGATAGCATGTTGATGGCATGTTGATGGCATGTTGGTAGCATGTTGATGGCATGTTGGTAGCATGTTGGTAGCATGTTGATGGCATGTTGGTAGCATGTTGATGGCATGTTGATGGCATGTTGATCGCATGTTGGTGGCATGTTGATGGCATGTTGATGGCATGTTGGTGGCATGTTGATAGCATGTTGATGGCATGTTGGTAGCATGTTGATGGCATGTTGATGGCATGTTGATAGCCTATCGATGGCATGTCGGTAGCATGTTGATGGCATGTTGAGGGCATGTTGATGGCATGTTGATTGCATGTTGGTAGCATGTTGATGGCATGTTGATGGCATGTTGGTAGCATGTTGATGGCATGTTGGTAGCATGTTGATAGCCTATCGATGGCATGTTGGTAGCATGTTGATGGCATGTTGGTGGCATGTTGATGGCATGTTGATGGCATGTTGATGGCATGTTGGTAGCATGTTGATGGCATGTTGATGGCATGTTGATGGCATGTTGGTAGCATGTTGATGGCATGTTGGTAGCATGTTGATAGCCTATTGATGGCATGTTGGTAGCATGTTGATGGCATGTTGGTAGCATGTTGATGGCATGTTGATGGCATGTTGATGGCATGTTGGTAGCATGTTGATGGCATGTTGATGGCATGTTGATGGCATGTTGGTAGCATGTTGATGGCATGTTGGTAGCATGTTGATAGCATGGTGATGGCATGGTGATGGCATGTTGATGGCATGTTGATGGCATGTTGATAGCATGTTGGTGGCATGTTGATAGCATGTTGATGGCATGTTGATTGCATGTTGATGGCATGTTGGTAGCATGTTGATGGCATGGTGATGGCATGTTGATAGCATGTTGGTAGCATGTTGATGGCATGTTGGTAGCATGTTGATGGCATGTTGGTAGCATGTTGATGGCATGTTGATGGCATGTTGGTAGCATGTTGATGGCATGTTGGTAGCATGTTGATGGCATGTTGGCGGCATGTTGATAGCATGTTGATGGCATGTTGATGGCATGTTGATGGCATGTTGGTAGCATGTTGATGGCATGTTGATGGCATGTTGGTAGGATGTTGATGGCATGTTGGTAGCATGTTGATGGCATGTTGGTAGCATGTTGATGGCATGTTGATGGCATGTTGGTAGCATGTTGATGGCATGTTGATGGCATGTTGGTAGCATGTTGATGGCATGTTGATGGCATGTTGATGGCATGTTGGTAGCATGTTGATGGCACGTTGATGGCATGTTGATAGCATGTTGATGGCATGTTGGTGGCATGTTGATGGCATGTGAATAAAATGTCAGCTTTATTTCTTTTGTTTAAGCTTCAGTCAAAGTATTCCAGCTATATCATAATAATAATATTCCAGCTGTAAATAGTGTTGATTAAAGCTGTATACATGTTCAACCACATTCAAATACTGTAAGAGGTTTAATTTCAGAGGTTTATTTTCATGAAACCTCAAATCAACCCTGGTTGTGGTCTCGTCATATACAACTCAAAAAAAGTTAAGGACCACCCAATTCTTACATATGACCATATTTAATCATGCCATGAAAGAGTAACAACAGTAATATGTTTTGTTTGTTTGTTTGTTGTTTAACGCCGCACTCAGCAATATTCCAGCTATATGACGGTGCTCTGTAAACAATCGAGTCTGGACCAGACAATCCAGTGATTGACATCATGAGTATGATCTACGCAAATTGGGATACGATGACATGCATCAACCAAGTCAGCGAGCCTTACCACCCGATCCCATCAGTTACCACATACGACAAGCACAGTCGCCTCGTACGGCAAGCATGGGTTGCTGAAGACCTATTCTACCCCGAATCTTCATGGGTTATAGTAATATGAACGAATCGTGTGGTCCTTAACTTTTTGTGAGTAGTATACAACAAACATATGGCGAACAATTCAACTTTGGTCTCAGACTTGCTGAGTTAGCAAAACAGAACACCAGGGTATCAGTTTGGAACAATTCTGTCACATCAGAGGTTGGATTATACACAGCATTGTAAAGTATTCCGGTTATATCGGGGCATGTCAGCTTAATGTGGGAGGAAAGCCTGAAGTGATGCAGGTCTCAGACGTTTACCACTTCAGTGAAACACACAAGCACAGGTATGGTGCTTACAAACTTAAGAAACATAATCAGGTCGAAGTGGGATCTGAACCCATGATCATAGGGTTCTGGTGTGCCCAAGGGACGCAACTCTGCACAGCGAATCGCGGCGCCTTAGACGACTGCGCCACCCATGATTGGGGCGAAGTGGGATCTGAACCCATGATCATAGTGTTCTGGTGTGCCAAAGGGACGCAACTCTGATTGCAGTTACACCAGTGTGCCAGTCTCATGATGGGCTGAGGGAACGATACCCAACTCATGCCATGGGCAGTCAAAGACACTGACCATTTTGGGGAAACCGATGAGCATGTTTTAACATACCAAGAATCACAATTGAGGCGAATCTGGGATTCAAATCCTGGCAAGCTAAGGGGCACAACTCTTACCTAAATTTGAGCTCATGGACCCATAGGTGGCACCACTCTGCACAAAGGATTGAGAGCTGTCGATATCTGCAAACAATCCGTTCAAACACATCATTAGGACAAACAGAGCTATAAGGCATTTTTAAATATTATTCCTGTTTGCGAATCAGACAACACAATCAGATATAAAACTAACATCAAGGTATTATTGGGTTGCTTTTGATCCTGTCATGTGAGAGGGGAGATAACTCCGGGCTTGTCATTCAAAGAAACACAAAAAGCATCATATGTTTTTAATTATCATTCTGAAATATGTGAAAGACATGTGGGAGACATGTGATGATCCCTTGCTTGCATTTATACAGTGGAGCTGATCTAGGTCGCCTTTAGGTGAGGTGAAATGGGGTTTAACGTCGCGTCCAAGATTATTGCACTTATATAGCGACGTGCATGTACGTGTGTGTGTTTGTGTGGCTGCTTGTACTAGTCCGGACTGATGCCGATTTATAGTGCTAGCTCACTGAGATACCTTGCCGCAGTTTAACATGAATACCCCACTCAGACACAGTATACTGACTCCGAGCCGACCAGTCCTTGTTGCCATGTTGCCCCTTAATGCCGAGCGCCAGACAGGGTAACAACAAGTACCATCTTTTAACGTCTTTTGGTATGACGCGGCCGGGGATCGAACCCCGGACCTTCCGCTCTCTGGGCGGACGCTCTACCACAAGACCACAGAGGCGGTCTAGTTCGCCTTTAAAAAGTATTGTTGGGGGTTGAAGGAAAGAAAAAAACAATCTGATTGTTAGTAAACATGGCAAATACAAATTGAAATATTATTTAATGACATAAATATTTTGCTGATCTGTAAAAAGTATTGTCGGAAAGGTTGATATAAAGAATCACAATTTGGTTGGTAGCAAAGAAAATGAAATAACATTTCAAAAATATAATCTCTAAAAAGTATTGTGGGATAAAGAAAACACAATTAATTCAGATGGTCGTAAACAAAATTAAAAGAAAACGATTGGAAAAGAAGAAGCGCAATTAAACTAAAACCCAATGAAACACTCAACCAAGAAACATGAACAGCCAGAAACATGTGCAGCCCACGTGAGGAAACGTTTCCAAGGAAACAACAACCCCAACTACAGGTAATAAAGCCCTATCTTCCCGAAGCAAGCGTGTCCACTAGCCCATATCAAAGCCTAGTTTCTACATCTTCCCGAGGCAAGCGTGTCCGCTAGCCCATATCAAAGCCTAGTTTCTACATCTTCCCGAGGCAAGCATGTCCACTAGCCCATATCAAAGCCTAGTTTCTACATCTTCCCGAGGCAAGCGTGTCCACCAGCCCATATCAAAGCCTAGTTTCTACATCTTCCCGAGGCAAGCGTGTCCACCAGCCCATATCAAAGCCTAGTTTCTACATCTTCCCGATGCAAGCGTGTCCACCAGCCCATATCAAAGCCTAGTTTCTACATCTTCCCGAGGCAAGCATGTCCACCAGCCCATATCAAAGCCTAGTTTCTACATCTTCCCGAGGCAAGCGTGTCCACTTGCCCATATCAAAGCCTAGTTTCTACATTTTCCCGATGCAAGCGTGTCCACCAGCCCATATCAAAGCCTAGTTTCTACTTCTTCCCGAGGAAAGCATGTCCACTAGCCCATATCAAAGCCTAGTTTCTACATCTTCCCGAGGCAAGCGTGTCCACTAGCCCATATCAAAGCCTAGTCTCTACATCTTCCCGAAGCAAGCGTGTCCACTAGCCAATATCAAAGCCTAGTTTCTACATCTTCCCGATGCAAGCGTGTCCACTAGCCCATATCAAAGCCTAGTTTCTACATCTTCCCGAGGCAAGCGTGTCCACTAGCCCATATCAAAGCCTAGTTTCTACATCTTCCCGAGGCAAGCGTGTCCACCAGCCCATATCAAAGCCTAGTTTCTACATCTTCCCGAGGCAAGCGTGTCCACTAGCCCATATCAAAGCCTAGTTTCTACATCTTCCCGAGGCAAGCGTGTCCATCAGCCCATATCAAAGTCTAGTTTCTACATCTTCCCGAGGCAAGCGTGTCCACCAGCCCATATCAAAGCCTAGTTTCTACATCTTCCCGAGGCAAGCGTGTCCACTAGCCCATATCAAAGCCTAGTTTCTACATCTTCCCGAGGCAAGCATGTCCACCAGCCCATATCAAAGCCTAGTTTCTACATCTTCCCGAGGCAAGCATGTCCACCAGCCCATATCAAAGCCTAGTTTCTACATCTTCCCGAGGCAAGCGTGTCCACCAGCCCATATCAAAGCCTAGTTTCTACATCTTCCCGAGGCAAGCGTGTCCACTAGCCCATATCAAAGCCTAGTTTCTACATCTTCCCGAGGCAAGCGTGTCCACAAGCCCATATCAAAGCCTAGTTTCTACATCTTCCCGAGGCAAGCATGTCCACAAGCCCATATCAAAGCCTAGTTTCTACATCTTCCCGAGGCAAGCGTGTCCACTAGCCCATATCAAAGCCTAGTTTCTACATCTTCCCGAGGCAAGCATGTCAACTAGCCCATATCAAAGCCTAGTTTCTACATCTTCCCGAGGCAAGCATGTCCACTAGCCCATATCAAAGCCTAGTTTCTACATCTTCCCGAGGCAAGCATGTCCACCAGCCCATATCAAAACCTAGTTTCTACATCTTCCCGAGGCAATGGTGTCCACCAGCCCATATCAAAGCCTAGTTTCTACATCTTCCCGAGGCAAGCGTGTCCACTAGCCCATATCAAAGCCTAGTTTCTACATCTTCCCGAGGCAAGCGTGTCCACCAGCCCATATCAAAGCCTAGTTTCTACATCTTCCCGAGGCAAGCGCGTCCACTAGCCCATATCAAAGCCTAGTTTCTACATCTTCCCGAGGCAAGCATGTCCACCAGCCCATATCAAAGCCTAGTTTCTACATCTTCCCGAGGCAAGCATGTCCACAAGCCCATATCAAAGCCTAGTTTCTACATCTTCCCGAGGCAAGCGTGTCCACTAGCCCATATCAAAGCCTAGTTTCTACATCTTCCCGAGGCAAGCATGTCCACTAGCCCATATCAAAGCCTAGTTTCTACATCTTCCAGAGGCAAGCGTGTCCACCAGCCCATATCAAAGCCTAGTTTCTACATCTTCCAGAGGCAAGCGTGTCCACTAGCCCATATCAAAGCCTAGTTTCTACATCTTCCTGAGGCAAGCATGTCCACTAGCCAAAATCAAAGCCTAGTTTCTACATCTTCCCGAGGCAAGCATGTCCACCAGCCCATATCAAAGCCTAGTTTCTACATCTTCCCGAGGCAATGGTGTCCACCAGCCCATATCAAAGCCTAGTTTCTACATCTTCCCGAGGCAAGCGTGTCCACTAGCCCATATCAAAGCCTAGTTTCTACATCTTCCCGAGGCAAGCGTGTCCACCAGCCCATATCAAAGCCTAGTTTCTACATCTTCCCGAGGCAAGCGCGTCCACTAGCCCATATCAAAGCCTAGTTTCTACATCTTCCCGAGGCAAGCATGTCCACCAGCCCATATCAAAGCCTAGTTTCTACATCTTCCCGAGGCAAGCATGTCCACAAGCCCATATCAAAGCCTAGTTTCTACATCTTCCCGAGGCAAGCGTGTCCACTAGCCCATATCAAAGCCTAGTTTCTACATCTTCCCGAGGCAAGCATGTCCACTAGCCCATATCAAAGCCTAGTTTCTACATCTTCCAGAGGCAAGCGTGTCCACCAGCCCATATCAAAGCCTAGTTTCTACATCTTCCAGAGGCAAGCGTGTCCACTAGCCCATATCAAAGCCTAGTTTCTACATCTTCCCGAGGCAAGCGTGTCCACCAGCCCATATCAAAGCCTAGTTTCTACATCTTCCTGAGGCAAGCATGTCCACTAGCCAAAATCAAAGCCTAGTTTCTACATCTTCCCGAGGCAAGCGTGTCCACCAGCCCATATCAAAGCCTAGTTTCTACATCTTCCCGAGGCAATGGTGTCCACCAGCCCATATCAAAGCCTAGTTTCTACATCTTCCCGAGGCAAGCGTGTCCACTAGCCCATATCAAAGCCTAGTTTCTACATCTTCCAGAGGCAAGCGTGTCCACTAGCCCATATCAAAGCCTAGTTTCTACATCTTCCCGAGGCAAGCGTGTCCACTAGCCCATATCAAAGCCTAGTTTCTACATCTTCCCGATAAAAGCGTGTCCACCAGCCCATATCAAAGCCTAGCTTCTACATCTTCCCGATGCAAGCGTGTCCACTAGCCTATATCAAAGCCTAGTTTCTACATCTTCCCGAGGCAAGCGTGTCCACTAGCCCATATCAAGGCCTAGTTTCTACATCTTCCCGAGGCAAGCATGTCCACTAACCCATATCAAGGCCTAGTTTCTACATCTTCCCGAGGCAAGCGTGTCCACTAGCCTACATCAAAGCCTAGTTTCTACATCTTCCCGAGGCAAGCGTGTCCACTAGCCTATATCAAAGCCTAGTTTCTACATCTTCCCGAGGCAAGCGTGTCCACTAGCCCATATCAAAGCCTAGTTTCTACATCTTCCCGAGGCAAGCATGTCCACTAGCCCATATCAAAGCCTAGTTTCTACATCTTCCAGAGGCAAGCGTGTCCACTAGCCCATATCAAAGCCTAGTTTCTACATCTTCCCGAGGCAAGCGTGTCCACGAGCCTACATCAAAGCCTAGTTTCTACATCTTCCCGAGGCAAGCGTGTCCACCAGCCCATATCAAAGCCTAGCTTCTACATCTTCCCGAGGCAAGCATGTCCACCAGCCCATATCAAAGCCTAGTTTCTACATCTTCCCGATGCAAGCGTGTCCACTAGCCCATATCAAAGCCTAGTTTCTACATCTTCCCGATAAAAGCGTGTCCACCAGCCCATATCAAAGCCTAGTTTCTACATCTTCCCGATACAAGCGTGTCCACTAGCCCATATCAAAGCCTAGTTTCTACATCTTCCCGATGCAAGCGTGTCCACTAGCCCACATCAAAGCCTAGTTTCTACATCTTCCCGATGCAAGCGTGTCCACCAGCCCATATCAAAGCCTAGTTTCTACCCTTGCCACATCAAGGCCACATTTCTTGACTTTACCCTGGCTGAATGACATTCGTGTCAACAAAGACAGGCAGCAGTAAATCACTTTCACACGAAGGTTTACCAGTCGTGGATGTTGATTTTGTGAAATGTTCTCTGATTGGACTATCGATATGTGCGATGGTCCAATCATATTTAGCACAGGAAAGTGGGCTTGACGTGGCAAGGGTGGAAAAAAGACTTTGATAGAAAGGCTAGTGGACGCTCTTGCCTCGGGAAGATGATAAACCCCATGACACACAAAGCAATTAAAATGTCTGGCCACGTAGGATGGGAGACACCATAAAGTCTGCTGACAGATAGTGGTGTAACGATACGGCGATACAGTATTATATCCCGATGCACAGCCCACGATACGATGCATCGATTTGGAAAGCATGTATCGCGATACATACGATATTTTCATAACACAGTTTTACCTACCGTATTTTCTTGAGTATAGTGCACACTTTTTCTCCAAAAAACACAGCTGTGTAGAAGGGGTTGCGCATTATACACGAATTAATGAGTTTTGATGTTTTTCCCCCATGGAAAGACATTACCGTGAGCACGTAACACCGGAAATACCATGTCAACAAATCCATACTGAAGTTCGCAAATTATTCATGTAATTACACTGTCTGGCTATAAAAAAAAAGTGTTCTTTGTATATCTGGACTCATGTTTGTAACTTATTTCATTAATTTTATTCAAAATTCTTTTTAATATTGTTTTTATTAATTTCGGCGAAATCGTGTATGAAGCGATCGGAAGATCGCACAACTCACCATTATTAACAGCAACCACGGTCAGATTACCGCTATTTATGCCTTGAAAGGAATTTTAGTTGACCGAGAATGGATACATATATCATATATGCCATACTTTGATTCATTAAAAGTCATATTTGTTTTTGTTGGACGATTCTCGCGATCACGTGCACGGGAGCCTTGACGGTAACTGGTCAGACTGGTTCCATGTAAAAAATAATACCCGGCAATAGCGATCAGCTTCGCTTAGGGTTATTATTATTTTAAATGTGTTTAGTAAAAACTGCATCTAAATATATCATCTAATATATTATTCCTGATAAAAAAAAAGTTTCAGATACAACTTTTGCCGATCCTTGCATTAAAATACTGTAAAGTTATATCATTGGGTGTGTCTTGACCGAATCACCGGTAGATTCCAAGAAAACGTGTGTACATGTACAGCTGATTGCTGTGTCCGGCTTAGTTTACGAGAAAATACACAAGGTAATCTTAATCCCTGGATATAAAACAATGCCTGGCTGAACAAAAAATACAATTTAAACGGTAAATCAACATGTCTGGTGATTTTTTATCTCAAATTTCGAATTTGTACTGACGAAGTTTCTCATCACCCGTTCGTTTGCCGGACTTCGCTGAAGGGGTACGGTGTAATTTCTTTCTGCGCATAATATTAAAATTTCTTTTTTTTCCAAAATATTGAACCCGCTAGAGGGGCATGCGCATTATACATTGGTGCGCACTATACTCAAGAAAATACATGAAATACATGGGCGGATACAGCTTTTTTGAAAAGGGGGGGGGGGGGGGGGGGGCACAATTAAGTTCTATTTATTGTCTTTGGTGGTAATTTATACAGAAATAAAAGATTTTTTTCGAAATAAAAAGGGGGGGGGGGGGGGGGGGGGGTGCGCCCATGAAATACATTTAACAGTTTCAAAGCCAGTTTGTTGTTTCAGTAAAACATACTGTATTGCTGACAATTTGCTATAACAGTAAATAAACACCTTATATCTTCTTCAACTGTACTTGTCACATCTTTTAGAGAGCAGAAAGACATCAACTTGGCTTAGCTTGTACCAGTAAACACTGTATCGTGATACGTATCGTATCGCGACCCCTGTATCCTGATACGTATCGTATCGCGACCCTCCCGTATCGTTACACCTCTACTGACAGACAGAGCACACTCTCAGACATAAATCCCCAAACTCTCCCCACCATCTGGGTTGATGCCAAGGAAACGCTTCCAACATCACCCTTCCAAACCAACATGCCGAGAGATGCTCAATATTTGACAAAGGTGAGTGAGTGAGTGAGTTGGGTTTAACGCCGCTTTTAACAGTATTCCAGTTATATCACTGCGTGTCAGCTTAATGTGGGAGGAAAGCCCAAAGTGATGCAGGCCTCAGACATTTACCACTTCAGTGAAACCCACGAGCACGGGTATGGTGCTGAAAAAGCTAGAAACATAATCGGGGCGAAACGGGATTCGAACCCACAATCATAGGTTTCTGGCGTGCCCAAAGGACGCAACAATGCACAGCGAATCGCGGCGCCTTAGACGACTTGGCCACCCGTGCCCCCTTTAGACAAAGGAAAGCAAGACAAATTTCAACGTATGCAATCTGATTCAAAGTTAACAGAGACAAGTTGTCAACAAAATGTTGTCTTCAGACGGCAGCTTGGACAAGAGCCAGTCTCTTTTACTTGTTGACAGTCGCTGATAGATTGATTGTTTGTTTGTTGTTTAATGCCGCACTCAGCAATATTTCAGCTATATGACGGCGGTCTGTAAACAATCAAGTCTGGACCAGACAATCCAGTGATTGACATCATGAGCATCGATCCACGCAATTGGAATCGATGACATGCATCAACCAAGTCAGCGAGTCTGACCACCCGATCCCGTTAGTCGCCTCTAACGACAAGCATAGTCGCCTTGACCTATAGAAATTGCCTTGTGTGTCATGGGCTTATCGGAGATAGCTGCTGTCTAAAATTTGTATTAAAAAAGACAAATACAGTAAACTATATACATATAACGAACTGACGGATATAACGAAATGTGTTTTGATCCCGTCCATTTGCTGTATATATGCTTATAACGAACTACGGTTATAACGAACTACGGTTATAACGAACTAAAATTAGTGTTTCCTAACCATAGTTTACTGTAGTATTCACAATGAGCATGATTAACTGTATGGTTACGACAAAAATAAATATGCCATTGGATTATATTTTACCACCAAAAGCGATGTCAATAACTATTCTAAATTAGAAACTGGTAATTTATTATTGGGGTGGACGGTGAGATTGGTCTTAGGACAATCTCATTAAACTCAGATCTTAGTTCTCGCTACTGCTAAACAAAGATCTGAGAACATCCCATTACGGGTCACGTCAGAATGACCTTGCACAAAATTTAACCGACCAGTGGAATGAGTGACAAGAAGTCGACATTAGCCAATCAGAAGGCATCTTTCTCATGCTTTATGGAACTAATTTCAAATTGGCGACTATGCTTTGAAACATATTTTGACAAATTCTCGATTAAAAATTTGAAACCTGAGCAAAAGAACATTCTGGAATGGCTAATAGATGGTCTAGATTGTATGGATTCAGGCGTTAAGCCCATAACTATCATTCGGAATACCCTGTGTTAAAGTTTTCGAGGTTGCATGATTAAATATCACATTCTGACGGTCACTTTCATGATCAGGTAACAACGCTCTGATTGGTCAGATGAAAGGTTGTTCTGACGTGACCCATAATGGGATGTCTCAGATGTTTGTTTAGCGGTAGCGAGAACTGAGATCTGATTTTATTGAGATCGGTCTTAGGGTGGGATCATATTTTGTGGACAGCCCCCAAAATTTAAGGCTTTTCAATTATTGACACTAAAAACCAAGGCATTTCAAGAGAGACCTTAAAATTAAAGGCCTTTTGATGCCTGTATGAACCTCATTAATATTTAAACACAAGCAGGCATTTGTTTAAGCAAGACAGTTAATGTGTTGACAAAAGGCAACAGGAAAACAACGCCCACTCCATTTTGCACTCAGAGACAACTACGACAATCTACAGTACAACAAGTAGCATGCACCGTCATGGTTACCGCTAGGCGTCCCTGCATTCTGATTGGTTGTGTGGTATCCAGGTTGGATGAACCCTGTAAGTTTGTCTAGAGGAAGGAAAGGCGAACATTCACAGAAAGTCACAGATTATCCATGTGAGAATCATCCACTAAAGTGAAACCTCATTAATCCAGACAACATCAGGCATCGACCATTTGATATTCTGGGGGTGGGGGCTGGGATTTTGTCTGGAGATATTTTTTTCAGTTACAGCCACAAAACCAGAAATTTGTTTCATCAACACTATGAGCATGCATAGCTTTCTTGCCATGATGTAATTTTTGTTGCAGAAAAGTTTGTTTTTTCCTGGGACAATTTTATTTCTCTCGATAAATTCCCCAAAATAAGGCAAGTTGAAATGGGTGTTAACGTTACGTTAAAGATTATTGCACTAAGATAGATGCATGCATGCATGCATACATGCATGTGGACCAGTCTGGAACGGTATACATTTTTATTCGTTTTTTGTTTGTTTGCCGCACTCAGCAATATTCCAGCTATATGACGGCAGTGTGCAAATAATTCAGCCTGGACTAGACAACCCAGTGATTGACATCATGAGCATCGATCCAAGCAATTGGGATACATTGACATGCATGAACCACCCGATCCCGTTAGTCGCCTCCTACGACAAGCATAGTCGCCTTTTATGGCAAGCATGGGTTGCTGAAGACCTATTCTACCCCGGAATCTTCACGCAGTCTGTATTCATGTAATGGAGGACACGACATGACATGATAACGACAAAATGAGACACAGACAAGAGACCCACCAAAATTGTCACAAGTCCCCTGGAATTAAACATGCATGTTAAACGCACACAGATGAAGCCCTGTTATATTAAGCTGTGAGACTTGTGTGACCTGCTCCAATACATAACAGAGCTCCAGATAAGCTTTTGGTGTTGTGGGTATTTTACCCATGCATTTTAAAATCATTGGGTATCGGTAATTCTATCTGGGTATTCAAATTTCTGTTACCCACTAGTTTTTACACATGTGGGTATTTAAGTTCGATATTTAAAAACACTATTCATCTAGTCCCTGCAAACTGGTGTCTTGTGGGTTAGAGAGATTTATAGGACTCAAAAATACCACGATACTTCCACAAGAAAGTTTGATGGCAAATGATCGTGATATAACTGTCATCGTGGAGTTTGGCAAGGTTGACGGAATGCCCGTTTATAATTTCAAAATAAGTTACTGATTTGCTAATCGAATATGCAGAGTAGCTTCACAATATTTTGATGATACGCACAAGTTTTATTTTTGTAGAGTATCTGTAATGTTCGTTGCATATTTGATACGTTTGGATTTTATTTTACTTTGTATTTCTGCATTTCTGATGCGTATTATACGCAGATACGCAGCTTATCTGGAGCTCTGAGCTGTGAGACTTGTGTGGCCTGCTCCAATACATAATCATTATTATGGTGATTATTATACAAATAATTACTCAAAATGCAAACACAAAGACACAAGGACCCGCCCCGAGGTGGTCTGTCCGGCCTGAGGGCGCAGACCATGCCCCGATTAGGCCGACGAAGGGGTCGGGTCCTCAGGTGCTTGGTTTCCCACACTGACCTCATTAAGAGTAATCATTCATTTTGTTATCCCAAATTCATCTTAAAGATTATGAAGTCTTTAAACCATCCTCTGTTTCATTACAGTAACTTAGGGGCGAACTGTAAAAAGTTCAAACCAGACGCCATCTTGTTTTCTAGCAGACGAGTCAATATTTATCACTCGACAGGTCAATACTGATCATGTGACGAGTCAATATTCGAGGTCAGTATCAGTCACATGATCTCGGGGTCTAAATTGAAACGTATTGTTTCGTCTCATGGTACAGATTAACCAATGGAATTGCAAGATTTTAATCGAGGTATAACAAAAAGATGTGTTGAATATATTCATGTATGAATGGCTGAAGAACGAAACGAGTCAAAATTTTGGATGTGGATTTTGTTCCCAAGGAGTGAGTGAGTGAGTTGGTGAGTGAGTTAGTGAGTTGGGTTTAACACCGCTTTTAACAGTAATCCAGTTATATCACGGCGTGTCAGCTTAATGTGGGAGGAAAGCCTGAAGTGATGCAGGTCTTAGACGTTTACCACTTCGGTGAAACCCACGAGCACGGGTATGGTGCTGACAAACCTAGAAACATAATGGGGCGAACTTGGATTCGAACCCATAATCATATGTTTCTATGCCCAAGGGACGCAACTCTGTACAGCGAATTGCGGCGCCTTAGACGAATGGCCCACCCATGCCCCCTTGTTCACAGGGATGGGTTGTAGAGAGGATGGTCATGAGTATCTCCAGTTTCAGATCATTTTTTTTATTAGCTGCGTCATGTGTTGTTAGCGGATGATGGGTCGATTAACATGATCAACTTTCACCACTTTTGTTGAATAGGTAAAAACCTTTTAATAAAATGAACTATTAATATTGATCATTAGCTGGTATGAGAACGGATATTTTCCTTTTCAGCTGAAACGTCTTTGCAATGGAACGTGGTCCATAATTTGGGGTGTTAATGGGGGAAGCCATCACATTTTAACAAATTTGCGGATATGCGGAAGATTCTCACCCCTACATTAGGGCGGAGCCCCCATACATTTGTCTATGATATGAGTTACTGAAGTGAATAGTTGGAAGCTCACCTCGCTCCGAGTCCGAAATCTCCATAAGGCTCTTACTGGTGCCACTGAAAGAACAAAGAACAATGTTCAAATGAACTCTTCACCATGGCAACTGAGTTGTCAATAGTTGTCAGGATTGTAGTACCTGCATGGATGTAATACAAGCAAGAAGTACTTTTATCCCAGCCCCTGTGCAGGATGATATCTAAAAACCCCACAAAAAAACTCCTCAAACATCTTCCTGAAAAAAGAATTACTGGGCTCGATCGTAGCGCCACCAGTGGCTATTAAAATTTATGTCCCCTCTAAGCCTCTCCTATGGACCAATAAGATTCCACCTCTCGTATCACTTGCGTTTGCTTCACCCAAAATGGTGGCGCCCAGTCAGGACGATCTGATCGATAATCAAGATCTACATTGTGATAAAACGGGTCTTACATCGCGAAGTGCATCAAATCACGTGAGCACCTTGATTAAAAACATGAAAAGACTTGAAAAATATCTGTTGACAACGAGTTGGCGGTGCACATGCTTTGCAAATCCTGCAATCGACCGAAATCTGCATGATAGTTTACGAACCGGATTTCGATTTCGGTGCGCGATTTTGATTGGACTATGCATAGACTCGTTAGTTCAGCCAAAATGTAACTCCATAATACAAGCCTAGTTCGGCAAGGGTGGAAACTGGACTTTTATAGTCAGTTAACTCTCTTGCCTCAGGAAGATGGACCTCAAATTTCCCACCCTTGATTTTCAAGAGGAATTTTGATTTGCTACAGTACTCAGTCTAATGGACCAATCCGAATGCAAGTTACAAACCAGCCTCAATGTCGGGTTGGTGATAGCGACAACATGGTGGCAAGAGATAAACTGGAGACTGACATGTACACGAAAGCCTCAAATAGCTTTTTGATGGAAAGGATGTCTTCATGTCCACTTTAACTGGTGGGACCGCCTCCGTGGTCTAATCGTAGAGCGTCTGCCCGGAGAGCAGAAGGTTCGGGGTTCGATCCCCTGTCGCGTCATACCAAAAGACGTTAAAAGATGGTACTTGTTGTAACCCTGTCTGGCGCTCGGCATTAAGGGGCTAAAACAAGGACTGGTCGGCTCGGAGTCAGTATACTGTGTCTGAGTGGGGTATTCATGTTAAACTGCAGCATGGTATCTCAGTGAGCTAGCACTATAAATCGGCATCAGTCCGGACTAGTACAAGCAGCCACACACACACACATATACACGTGCATGCACGTCGCTATATAAGTGCAATAAGCTTGGACACGACGTTAAACCCCATTTGGGGCAGTCAGGTAGCCAAGTGGTTAAAGGGCGGGTAATTCAGATCATGGGAACTACAGGAATGGATCCTGGAGATACAGAGGATGTTTCATACTTGACCCTGTTCACACTGTTAGACACCATACAGAACACACTGGGGGTAGATCAGATTTTGTCACACAAACATACTACACTGAAAATCTCTGTATCTGTGAACATGTATTTTGTTTGTTTGCTTGTTGTTTAACGTCGCACTCAGCAATATTCCAGCTTTCTGACAGCCGTCTGTAAACAAGCCAGTGATTGACATCATGAGCATCGATCTACGCATTTTGGATACGATGACATGATGATGATGATGACGATTTCCGTTAGTCGCCTCTTACAAGCATAGTTGCCTCTTTCTACAAGCATGAGTTGCTGAAAACCAGGGACCCGTTCCACAAAGCGATCTTAGCGCTGCGACTGCCGTAAATCTATGTTAGAGTATGGGAGTTATGATAGTCTTAGCGCTAAGATCCTTTTGTGGAATGGGGTTCCGATTTAAGTAAAATCTTACCCAGGATCTTCATGGGAACGTGAAGATGAAATGATGTTACATGCAGCACTAGAAGAGTGTAGATGATTTTGCAAACTGAACGTTCATTCTCCTCCAAAGTATAAATCACCTCCACTCATGACACATGTAACTCAGCCGTCAATGAATAATTCATTTTTTAGGAAATAACTTATGACAATCATTTCCACCATTCTGCCTCCCTCAAAATACCCCACCCCCAGATATGAAATGGTCTGCCCTGATATTTAACAATAACATGTCTGTTTAACTGTAATTACGCCCAAACCATAACGGTTGTACACAAAGACCTGAGGCTAAAAATCACAGAATGAAAAAATCAAATGATTTTTTTTTGTTCATATGAGGTAACGTGAAATAGGGTTTAACATTGCATCCATGATTATTTCGCTTATATAGCGACATGCATGTGTGTGTGTGTTTGGCTGCTTGTACTAGTCTGGACTGATGCCGAATTATAGTGCTAGCCCACTGAGATACCATGCCGCAGTTTAACATGAATACCCCACCCAGACCAATACTGACTCCGAGCCGACCAGTCCTTGTTTTAGCCCCTTAACATGCTTAATGCCGAGCGCCAGACTTGGTAACAACAAGTACCATCTTTTAACATCTTTTGATATGACGCGGCCAGAGACCGAACCCTGGTCCTTCTGCCCTCCGGGCGGATGCTCTCCCACTAGACCAAGGATGAGGCGGTCTTGTTAATATAAATTTTAACAGTTGATTTTCATTTCATACCACATCCTTTGATACATGATGTAACAAAACACCTTACCATCGGTGAAAGCAGCACAACATGGCGCCAGCGATCACATAGAATATGGAAAAGAAGCCAACTGCAGCAAAGATTCCTTTGTAGTACTGCGACTCTGCAATAATAGGAAAAATAATATTAGTATCTAAAACTTAACCTGCATTACATATTGTATTCCCTTCTTTTTTAATGTAATGATAAGAATAGTAATATTACATTCAGATGTGCATTTGCACAAAATAAGCAAAATACTTCAATTCAATTTGTTATGTTTGTTCTCAGCTTAATGTATTGACGCCATAGGGCATTGGATTGGGCCAAAGTAGTCCAACTTAAGATGCACTTTCCAAATTAAAATATTAAAGCTTGAAATAAATAAGGTAAATATAGAGTGACATAATTCTGTGGAAAAAGTAACATTTATAACTGACAAAACAATTAAGCATATTTGAGTTAGGAAATATTTATTTTATTTTTTTTTAGCAGTTTTGTGTGTGACATTTTTTAACTAATATTGATGATGTCAGACACCTATCCCACTAAGACCATCTGCAATGTCCTACTTATTCCCGAATCCCATAACACAACATTGCTGACTTGGAATTCCCATGGGGAGACAAGTCACAAGGAGACACTGTCAAGCAATGCTGCCTTGGAATTCCCATGGAGAGACAAGCCACAAGGAGACACTGTCAAGCAATGCTGCCTTGGAATTCCCATGGGGAGACTAGCCACAAGGAGACACTGTCAAGCAATGCTGCCTTGGAATTCCCATGGGGAGACTAGCCACAAGGAGACACTGTCAAGCAATGCTGCCTTGGAATTCCCATGAGGAGACAAGTCACAAGGAGACACTGTCAAGCAATGCTGCCTTGGAATTCCCATGGGGAGACTAGCCACAAGGAGACACTGTCAAGCAATGCTGCCTTGGAATTCCCATGGGGAGACAAGTCACAAGGAGACACTGTCAAGCAATGCTGCCTTGGAATTCCCATGGGGAGAATAGCCACAAGTAGACACTGTCAAGCAGTGCTGCCTTGGAATTCCCATGGAGAGACAAGCCACAAGGAGACACTGTCAAGCAGTGCTGCCTTGGAATTCCCATGGAGAGACTAGCCACAAGGAGACACTGTCAAGCAATGCTGCCTTGGAATTCCCATGGAGAGGCAGGTCACAAGGAGATACTGTCAAGCAATGCTGCCTTGGAATTCCCATAGAGACACAAGCCACAAGGAGACACTGTAAAGCAATGCTGCCTTGGAATTCCCATGGGGAGAATAGCCACAAGGAGACACTGTCAAGCAATGCTGCCTTGGAATTCCCATGGAGAGACAAGTCACAAGGAGACACTGTCAAGCAATGCTGCCTTGGAATTCCCATGGTCAGACAAGCCACAAGGAGACACTGTCAAGCAATGCTGCCTTGGAATTCCCATGGAGAGACAAGCCACAAGGAGACGCTGTCAAGCAATGCTGCCTTGGAATTCCCATGGGGAGACTAGTCACAAGGAGACACTGTCAAGCAATGCTGCCTTGGAATTCCCATGGTCAGACAAGCCACAAGGAGACACTGTCAAGCAATGCTGCCTTGGAATTCCCATGGTCAGACAAGCCACAAGGAGACACTGTCAAGCAATGCTGCCTTGGAATTCCCATGGAGAGACAAGCCACAAGGAGACACTGTCAAGCAATGCTGCATTGGAATTCCCATGGGGAGAGAAGCCACAAGGAGACACTGTCAAGTAATGCTGCCTTGGAATTCCCATGGAGAGACAAGCCACAAGGAGACACTGTCAAGCAATGCTGCCTTGGAATTCCCATGGGGAGAGAAGCCACAAGGAGACACTGTCAAGCAATGCTGCCTTGGAATTCCCATGGGGAGACAAGCCACAAGGAGACACTGTCAAGCAATGCTGCCTTGGAATTCCCATGGGGAGAGAAGCCACAAGTAGACACTGTCAAGCAATGCTGCCTTGGAATTCCCATGGAGAGACAAGTCACAAGGAGACACTGTCAAGCAATGCTGCCTTGGAATTCCCATGGGGAGACAAGCCAAAAGGAGACACTGTCAAGCAATGCTGCCTTAGAATTCCCATGGGGAGACAAGCCACATGGAGACACTGTCAAGCAATGCTGCCTTGGAATTCCCATGGGGAGACAGGTCACAAGGAGACGCTGTCAAGCAATGCTGCCTTGGAATTCCCATGGGGAGACAAGTCACAAGGAGACACTGTCAAGCAATGCTGCCGTGGAATTCCCATGGAGAGACAAGCCACAAGGACACACTGTCAAGCAATGCTGCCGTGGAATTCCCATGGGGAGACAAGTCACAAGGAGACACTGTCAAGCAATGCTGCCTTGGAATTCCCACAGAGAGATAAGTCACAAGGAGACACTGTCAAGCAATGCTGCCCTGGAATTCCCATGGGTAGACAAGCCACAAGGAGACACTGTCAAGCAATGCTGCCTTGGAATTCCCATGGGGAGAGAAGCCACAAGGAGACACTGTCAAGCAATGCTGCCTTGGAATTCCCATGGGGAGAGAAGCCACAAGGAGACACTGTCAAGCAATGCTGCCTTGGAATTCCCATGGAGAGACAAGCCACAAGGAGACACTGTCGAGCAATGCTGCCTTGGAATTCCCATGGGGAGACAAGCCAAAAGGAGACACTGTCAAGCAATGCTGCCTTGGAATTCCCATGGGGAGACAAGCCACATGGAGACACTGTCAAGCAATGCTGCCTTGGAATTCCCATGGGGAGACAGGTCACAAGGAGACGCTGTCAAGCAATGCTGCCTTGGAATTCCCATGGGGAGACAAGTCACAAGGAGACACTGTCAAGCAATGCTGCCGTGGAATTCCCATGGAGAGACAAGCCACAAGGACACACTGTCAAGCAATGCTGCCGTGGAATTCCCATGGGGAGACAAGTCACAAGGAGACACTGTCAAGCAATGCTGCCTTGGAATTCCCACAGAGAGATAAGTCACAAGGAGACACTGTCAAGCAATGCTGCCTTGGAATTCCCATGGGGAGACAAGCCACAAGGAGACACTGTAAAGCAATGCTGCCGTGGAATTCCCATGGAGAGACAAGCCACAAGGAGACACTGTCAAGCAATGCTGCCTTGGAATTCCCATGAGGAGACAAGTCACAAGGAGACACTGTAAAGCAATGCTGCCTTGGAATTCCCATGGAGAGACAAGCCACAAGGAGACACTGTCAAGCAATGCTGCCTTGGAATTCCCATGGAGACACAAGTCACAAGGAGACACTGTCAAGCAATGCTGCCTTGGAATTCCCATGGGGAGACAAGCCACAAGGAGACACTGTCAAGCAATGCTGCCTTGGAATTCCCATGGGGAGACAAGTCACAAGGTTACACTGTCAAGCCATGCTGCCTTGGAATTCCCATGGAGTGACAAGTCACAAGGATACACTGTCAAGCAATGCTGCCGTGGAATTCCCATAGAGACACAAGCCACAAGGAGACACTGTCGAGCAATGCTGCCTTGGAATTCCCATGGAGAGACAAGCAACAAGGAGACACTGTCAAGCAATGCTGCCTTGGAATTCCCATGGAGAGACAAGCCACAGGGAGACGCTGTCGAGCAATGTATGCCTGGAATATTTTGGAGTGTGGCATAAAACAACAGACAAACAAACACACAAACAAACTATCCTTCTTACTTGGTATTGTGTCCTCGACAAGGATGGTGACATTCTTGCCTCGAGCAGTGCTGGCTCCTGTAGTCTGTATCTGTTCAATTCCAAGGCAGTCAAGGTCGAGGGGCTTCACAATCAGTACCACATAGAACTGCTTGTGTTCATAGTCAGATGCCTACAACACACAAGCAAGTTGAGATAAAAGGAGCTTTCAATGGCATTCCAGTTACATCACGGCATGTCAGCTTCATCTAGGAGGAAAGCCTGAAGTGATGCAGGTCTTAGACAAATCTGGCATTTGATGAATGGTTTCTGGCACGCCTAAGGGACATAACTCTGCATACAAAATGCGTCCCATTCGACACAATGGAACAGTTGGTTGGTCATTCCCCGAGGCAAGAGAGTTAACTGACTTTAAAAGTCCAGTTTCCACCCTTGCCGAACTAGGCTGGAATTTCTGGGCCCGACCGTAGCGCCACCAGTGGCTATTACGAGTTATGTCCCTTCTATGCCTCTCCTATGGACCAATCAGATTCCACCTCTCGTATCACATGCATTTGCTTCTTCAAACAAAATGGTGGCGCCCAGTCAAGAGGATCTGATCGATAATCAAGATCTACATTGTGATGAAACGGGTCTTACATCGCGAAGTGCATCAAATCACGTCAGCACCTTGATTAAAAACAAGAACAGTTTTGGAAAATAACTGTTGACGAGTTGGCGGTGTACATGCAAATATTGCAATCGAACAAAAACGGCATCACATTTTAGAAACCGGATTTCGATGTTGTTGCGTGATTGTGATTGGACTATGCATACTCTCGTTAGTCCAGCTAAAATGTAACTCTATAATACCAGCCTAGTTCGGCAAGGGTGGAAACTGGACTTTTATAGTCGGTTAACTATCTTGCCTCAGGAAGATGTTGGTTGGTTTGTTGTTTAACGCCGCACTCAGCAATATTCCAGCTATATGACAGTGGTCTGTAAATAATCAAGTCTGGACCAGACAATCCAGTGATTAATATGAGCATCGATCAACGCAATTGGGATCGATGACATGCATCAACCAAGTCAGTGAGCCTGACCACCCGATCCCGTTAGTCGCCTCAACAAGCATAGTCGCCTTTTTACGGCAAGCATGGGTTGCTGAAGACCTATTCTACCCCGGATCTTCACGCGTCTTATGACGACATGCAATCAACCAAGCTGCCGAGCTTCACTCCGCGATCTGGGAGACTTATTCTGACCCGGCTTCCCCTCCCACAAGGTTCCACGTACCTGAAGGGCGGTCGGGTAGCCTAGTGGTTAAAGCGTTCGCTCGTCACGCCGAAGACCCGGGTTCGATTCCCGACATGGGTACAATGTGTGAAGCCCATTTCTGGTGTCCCCCGCCATGATATTGCTGGAATATTGCTAAAAGCGGCGTAAAACCAAACTCACTCACTCACTCCACGTACCTGAAGCAACATGGCCGCCTGAGTGCTCATCGTCTGGTACTTGCCAGCAAACTCCACATTCCGGTCAAGGTCGTATACAGGACACTGGGTACAACAGAGACGGATCATGCAAACAGGATATTCAAGAGTTTCATTGGATTGGTTGGTTGCTTGGTTGGTTTGTTGTTTAACGCCGCACTCAGCAATATTCCAGCTATGTGACGGCGGTCTGTAAATAATCGAGTCTGGACCAGACAATCCAGTGATTGATATCATGAGCATCAATCCCCGCAATTTGGATCAATGTATCAACCAAGTCAGCGAGCCTGACCACCCAATCCCGTTAGTCTCCTCGTACGACAAGCATAGTCACCTTTTACGGCAAGTATGGGTTGCTGAAGACCTATTCTACCCCGGAATCTTCACGGGGGAGTTTCATTGAATATTGTACCCATAAGCAACAGTTGCAATAAATGTTGAACGTTAAGCTTACACGACATACAGCTTTTCCATTGGACGAGAGGGCAGTCACCTGACCACGAAAATGAAGTTACCTGTGTTTCCCTAATAGACAGGTGTGTTTCCCTGATAGACAGGTGTGTTACCCTGATAGATAGGTGTTACCCTAATAGACAGGTGTGTTACCCTGATAGACAGGTGTGTTACCCTGATAGACATGTGTGTTACCCAGACAGACAGGTGTGTTACCCTGATGGACAGGTGTTACCTTGATAGACAGGTGTGTTACCCTGATAGACAGGTGTGTTACCCTGATAGACAGGTGTGTTACCCTGATAGACAGGTGTTACCCTGATGGACAGGTGTTACCTTGATAGACAGGTGTGTTACCCTGATGGACAGTTGTTACCCTAATAGACAGGTGTTACCTTGATAGACAGAATGCGTTACCCTAATAGACAGGTGTTACCCTAATAGACAGGTGTGTTACCCTAATAGACAGGTGTGTTACCCTAATAGACAGGTGTGTTACGCTAATAGACAGGTGTTACCCTAATAGACAGGTGTGTTACCCTAATAGACAGGTGTTACACTGATAGACAGGTGTGTTACCCAGACAGACAGGTGTGTTACCCAGACAGACAGGTGTTACCCTAAAAGACAGGTGTGTTACCCCTGATAGACAGATGTAACCCTAATAGACAGGTGTGTTACCCTAATAGACAGGTGTGTTACCCTAATAGACAGGTGTGTTACCCTAATAGACAGGTGTGTTACCCAGACAGACAGGTGTTACCCTAATAGATAGGTGTGTTACCCAGACAGACAGGTGTTACACTGATAGACAGGTGTGTTACCCAGACAGACAGGTGTGTTACCCAGACAGACAGGTGTTACCCTAATAGACAGGTGTGTTACCCTGATAGACAGATGTTACCCTAATAGACAGGTGTGTTACCCTAATAGACAGGTGTTACCCTAATAGACGGGTGTGTTACCCTAATAGACAGGGGTTACCCTGATAGACAGGTGTTACCCTAATAGACAGGTGTGTTACCCTAATAGACAGGTGTGTTACGCTAATAGACAGGTGTTACCCTGATAGACAGGTGTTACCCTAATAGACAGGTGTGTTACCCTAATAGACAGGTGTGTTACCCTAATAGACAGGTGTGTTACCCTAATAGACAGGTGTTACCCTAATAGACAGGGGTTACCCTAATAGACAGGGGTTACCCTAATAAACAGGTGTGTTACCCTGTTTTACCCTAATAGACAGGTGTTACCCTAATAGACAGGGGTTACCCTAATAGACAGGGGTTACCCTCATAGACAGGTGTGTTACCCTAATAGACAGGTGTTACCCTAATAGACAGGGGTTACCCTAATAGACAGGGGTTACCCTAATAGACAGGGGTTACCCTAATAAACAGGTGTGTTACCCTGTTTTACCCTAATAGACAGGGGTTACCCTAATAGACAGGGGTTACCCTAATAGACAGGTGGGTTACCCTAATAGACAGGGGTTACCCTAATAGACAGGTGTGTTACCCTAATAGACAGGGGTTACCCTAATAAACAGGTGTGTTACCCTGACGTCCTGGATGGAGACAACCATGCAGGTGATGGAGTCGGACTTGACCTTGATAAGAACGGATGTGACCTTCTCTGGAAACTTGTACAGGAAGTACTGGGGCTCCGAGGGAGAGACAGTCGTGTTCTTCATTTCACTATGTCTAAAACACAGAGGACAGTATGAAGTCTATGTACAGACAACATAAACAACAAGAGTTTGCCACTAACGTGGCTATATCCCCCACCCCAGTTGCAGAATTTATGACATAATTAAATCTAAACAAACCCTAACCTTTTTTAACCGAGGTGGAACTTGTCATGGAAATTGTGAAAAAGAGAAGAGTTTGGAACCTAAGTCAATCTTGCTGCCATGGAAACGTAAAAAAATAAAAATTTCTAAAATTTCTAAATAGCAAAAGGCACCAGTTCAGCATGTACCTGACAAACCTGCAAAGTTTCATGAAAAAATATTGAACGGTTTATATGAGTTATGCTCCGGAAATGAAACATGACAGACAGACGTACGGAGCCCGTTTCTATATCCCCGCCAACTTTGTTGGGCCGGGGATAATAAGGCTTCACAGCGGATGAGTGAGTGAGTCAGTCAGTGAGTGAGTTGGGTTTAACGCCGCTTTTAACAGTATTCCAGTTATATCAACTTAACGTGGGAGGAAAGCCAAAAGTGATGCAGGTCTCAGACGTTTACCACTTTGGTTAAATCCACGAGCACGGGTATGGTGCTAACAAACCTAGAAACATAACTGTGGCGGATCGGGATTGGAAGCCACAATCATAGGTTTCTGGCGTGCCCAAGGGACGCAACTCGACTTAGACGACTGGGCCACCCGTGACCCCTCACAGCGGATGATGTGAACATGAGGACAAACACATGATGTATTCTTGAGGCAAGTGACTTTGTTCGAAATGTGCCTCTGTACACCCAGCAGTTAATGGGTACCCGGTAGGATGAGATGGAAATGTTAACCTTCTAGCCCCTCAAAGGTGCACTGCATAGTACCCTCCCCTGGGGGCCAAGACCAGGGCACTGATCCATTGACTGGGTCAATAATGTAGCACTTTGAGCACGCTTTAGGCCGCGGATTTGGCACATAATAAATAGGCACATTATTATTATCAATAGATGGATGGGCTGAATCATGTGTCAGGGTTGTTCTTTCAGGGGGGGGGGGGGGGGGGGGGGGGGGCGGTCAGGTAGCCGAGTGGTTAAAGCGTTTGCTCGTCACGCCGAAGACCCGGGTTCGATTCCCGACATGGGTACAATGTCTGAAGCCCATTTCTGGTGTCCCTTGCCGTGATATTGCTGGAACATTGCTAAAAGCGGCGTAAAACCAAACTCACTCACTCACTCTTTCAGGGAAAGTTTGATTGGAGCACTGAACACAAAAACATCACGTCTCAGATACAGTAATCTGAACTAGGAGCGTAAGGATATAAGACTATTTCCATTCCAGACAACACATTGATGATCTTTTGACAAAGTTCTCTATTCAAAAACTGTAAGCTGAACAAAAGAAAATTCTAGAATGTCTAATAGATGGCAAAGCTTGTGTGCAAAACTTACTACCAGCTATGGAAAGTTTCATCCTATTCAACATTAATCTCACTGAAGTGAGAGATAGGCGATGATTGGGACGGAATCAGTCTTAACTGTAGCATCCAGCTCCAAGATGGGCAGAAGTCAGTAAACAATAAGCAGACGATTACCTCAGCTCAAAGATGGGCAGAAGTCAGTAAACAATAAGCAGACTATTCCCCCAGCTCAAAGATGGGCAGAAGTCAGTAAACAATAAGCAGACGATTACCTCAGCTCAAAGATGGGCAGAAGTCAGTAAACAATAAGCAGACTATTCCCCCAGCTCAAAGATGGGCAGAAGTCAGTAAACAATAAGCAGGCTATTCCCCCAGCTCAAAGATGGGCAGAAGTCAGTAAACAATAAGCAGACTATTCCCCCAGCTCAAAGATGGGCAGAAGTCAGTAAACAATAAGAAGACGATTACCTCAGCTCAAAGTTGGGCAGAAGTCAGTAAACAATAAGAAGACTATTCCCCCAGCTCAAAGTCGGGTAGAAGTCACTAAACGATAAGCAGACTATTCCCTCAGCTCAAAGTTGGGCTGAAGTCAGTAAACAATAAGCAGACTATTCCCTCAGCTCAAAGTCGGGCAGAAGTCAGTAAACAATAAGCAGACTATTCCCTCAGCTCAAAGTCGGGCAGAAGTCAGTAAACAATAAGCAGACTATTCCCTCAGCTCAAAGTCGGACAGAAGTCATAAACTGACTTGTGGGGGCTTCACCAGTAGATATGTAGCTATTGGTAGCAATAGTAATAGTAACTAGTTTCGCGCGGCTTGCGCTTATCAGACAGATTGCTTAGGGGCGTGTGCGTCCTTAAATACCTAAATATACCGGCGAGGTCGTTTATTCCATGATGTGTAAGCCTGTCATTGGTTGTTATGACGGATAAGCGGTGTGTTATAGTGACACGCCGTTAGTGGGTCGCCGGTGGTGTGGCGTAAAATGTAGTCGCCGGTATTGGCGATTAAAGTGTGCTCCCGCGAGTAGTGGTCGCCGGTGCTTGTATGTGGCTTTGTAACTGTATAAAGTGTTTATAGACCGGTGGGTCGCCGGTGTAAGTATGCTTGTGGTACCAAATTGATGTTTTGGTCGCCGGTGTTATTGCTGGGTAAATGAAGGTGGGCAGAAGTCAGTAAACAATAAGCAGACTATTCCTTCAGCTCAAAGTCGGGCAGAAGTCAGTAAACAATAAGCAGACTATTCCCCCAGCTCAAAGTCGGGTAGAAGTCAGTAAACAATAAGCAGACTATTCCCTCAGCTCAAAGTCGGGCAGAAGTCAGTAAACAATAAGCAGACTATTCCCTCAGCTCAAAGTCGGGCAGAAGTCAGTAAACAATAAGCAGACTATTCCCTCAGCTCAAAGTCGGGCAGAAGTCAGTAAACAATAAGAAGACTAATCCTTCAGCTCAAAGTCGGGCAGAAGTCAGTAAACTATAAGCAGACTATTCCCCCAGCTCAAAGTCGGGTAGAAGTCAGTAAACAACAAGAAGACTAATCCTTCAGCTCAAAGATGGGCAGAAGTCAGTAAACAATAAGCAGACTATTCCCTCAGCTCAAAGTTGGGCAGAAGTCAGTAAACAATAAGAAGACTATTCCCTCAGCTCAAAGTCGGGCAGAAGTCAGTAAACAATAAGAAGACTATTCCCCCAGCTCAAAGTCGGGCAGAAGTCAGTAAACAATAAGCAGACTATTCCTTCAGCTCAAAGTCGGGCAGAAGTCAGTAAACAATAAGAAGACTAATCCTTCAGCTCAAAGTCGGGCAGAAGTCAGTAAACAATAAGAAGACTAATCCTTCAGCTCAAAGTCAGCAGAAGTCAGTAAACTATAAGCAGACTATTCCCCCAGCTCAAAGTCGGGTAGAAGTCAGTAAACAATAAGAAGACTATTCCTTCAGCTCAAAGTCGGGCAGAAGTCAGTAAACAATAAGAAGACTATTCCCCCTGCTTAAAGTCGGGTAGAAGTCAGTAAACAATAAGAAGGCTATTCCCCCAGCTCAAAGTCGGGCAGAAGTCAGTAAACTATAAGCAGACTATTCCCCCAGCTCAAAGTCGGGTAGAAGTCAGTAAACAACAAGAAGACTAATCCTTCAGCTCAAAGATGGGCAGAAGTCATAAACTGACTTGTGGGGGCTTCACCAGTAGATATGTAGCTATTGGTAGCAATAGTAATAGTAACTAGTTTCGCGCGGCTTGCGCTTATCAGACAGATTGCTTAGGGGCGTGTGCGTCCTTAAATACCTAAATATACCGGCGAGGTCGTTTATTCCATGATGTGTAAGCCTGTCATTGGTTGTTATGACGGATAAGCGGTGTGTTATAGTGACACGCCGTTAGTGGGTCGCCGGTGGTGTGGCGTAAAATGTAGTCGCCGGTATTGGCGATTAAAGTGTGCTCCCGCGAGTAGTGGTCGCCGGTGCTTGTATGTGGCTTTGTAACTGTATAAAGTGTTTATAGACCGGTGGGTCGCCGGTGTAAGTATGCTTGTGGTACCAAATTGATGTTTTGGTCGCCGGTGTTATTGCTGGGTGAATGAAGGTGGGCAGAAGTCAGTAAACAATAAGCAGACTATTCCCCCAGCTCAAAGTCGGGCAGAAGTCAGTAAACAATAAGCAGACTATTCCCTCAGCTCAAAGTCGGGCAGAAGTCAGTAAACAATAAGCAGACTATTCCCTCAGCTCAAAGTCGGGCAGAAGTCAGTAAACAATAAGAAGACTAATCCTTCAGCTCAAAGTCGGGCAGAAGTCAGTAAACTATAAGCAGACTATTCCCCCAGCTCAAAGTCGGGTAGAAGTCAGTAAACAACAAGAAGACTAATCCTTCAGCTCAAAGATGGGCAGAAGTCAGTAAACAATAAGCAGACTATTCCCTCAGCTCAAAGTTGGGCAGAAGTCAGTAAACAATAAGAAGACTATTCCCTCAGCTCAAAGTCGGGCAGAAGTCAGTAAACAATAAGAAGACTATTCCCCCAGCTCAAAGTCGGGCAGAAGTCAGTAAACAATAAGCAGACTATTCCCTCAGCTCAAAGTCGGGCAGAAGTCAGTAAACAATAAGCAGGCTATTCCCCCAGCTCAAAGTCGGGCAGAAGTCAGTAAACAATAAGAAGACTAATCCTTCAGCTCAAAGTCGGGCAGAAGTCAGTAAACAATAAGAAGACTAATCCTTCAGCTCAAAGTCAGCAGAAGTCAGTAAACTATAAGCAGACTATTCCCCCAGCTCAAAGTCGGGTAGAAGTCAGTAAACAATAAGAAGACTATTCCTTCAGCTCAAAGTCGGGCAGAAGTCAGTAAACAATAAGAAGACTATTCCCCCTGCTTAAAGTCGGGTAGAAGTCAGTAAACAATAAGAAGGCTATTCCCCCAGCTCAAAGATGGGCAGAAGTCAGTAAACTATAAGCAGACTATTCCCCCAGCTCAAAGTCGGGTAGAAGTCAGTAAACAACAAGAAGACTAATCCTTCAGCTCAAAGATGGGCAGAAGTCAGTAAACAATAAGAAGACTAATCCTTCAGCTCAAAGTCGGGCAGAAGTCAGTAAACAATAAGAAGACTAATCCTTCAGCTCAAAGTCAGCAGAAGTCAGTAAACTATAAGCAGACTATTCCCCCAGCTCAAAGTCGGGTAGAAGTCAGTTAACAATAAGAAGACTATTCCTTCAGCTCAAAGTCGGGCAGAAGTCAGTAAACAATAAGAAGACTATTCCCCCTGCTTAAAGTCGGGTAGAAGTCAGTAAACAATAAGAAGGCTATTCCCCCAGCTCAAAGTCGGGCAGAAGTCAGTAAACTATAAGCAGACTATTCCCCCAGCTCAAAGTCGGGTAGAAGTCAGTAAACAACAAGAAGACTAATCCTTCAGCTCAAAGATGGGCAGAAGTCATAAACTGACTTGTGGGGGCTTCACCAGTAGATATGTAGCTATTGGTAGCAATAGTAATAGTAACTAGTTTCGTGCGGCTTGCGCTTATCAGACAGATTGCTTAGGGGCGTGTGCGTCCTTAAATACCTAAATATACCGGCGAGGTCGTTTATTCCATGATGTGTAAGCCTGTCATTGGTTGTTATGACGGATAAGCGGTGTGTTATAGTGACACGCCGTTAGTGGGTCGCCGGTGGTGTGGCGTAAAATGTAGTCGCCGGTATTGGCGATTAAAGTGTGCTCCCGCGAGTAGTGGTCGCCGGTGCTTGTATGTGGCTTTGTAACTGTATAAAGTGTTTATAGACCGGTGGGTCGCCGGTGTAAGTATGCTTGTGGTACCAAATTGATGTTTTGGTCGCCGGTGTTATTGCTGGGTAAATGAAGGTGGGCAGAAGTCAGTAAACAATAAGCAGACTATTCCTTCAGCTCAAAGTCGGGCAGAAGTCAGTAAACAATAAGCAGACTATTCCCCCAGCTCAAAGTCGGGTAGAAGTCAGTAAACAATAAGCAGACTATTCCCCCAGCTCAAAGTCGGGCAGAAGTCAGTAAACAATAAGCAGACTATTCCCTCAGCTCAAAGTCGGGCAGAAGTCAGTAAACAATAAGCAGACTATTCCCTCAGCTCAAAGTCGGGCAGAAGTCAGTAAACAATAAGAAGACTAATCCTTCAGCTCAAAGTCGGGCAGAAGTCAGTAAACTATAAGCAGACTGTTCCCCCAGCTCAAAGTCGGGTAGAAGTCAGTAAACAACAAGAAGACTAATCCTTCAGCTCAAAGATGGGCAGAAGTCAGTAAACAATAAGCAGACTATTCCCTCAGCTCAAAGTTGGGCAGAAGTCAGTAAACAATAAGAAGACTATTCCCTCAGCTCAAAGTCGGGCAGAAGTCAGTAAACAATAAGAAGACTATTCCCCCAGCTCAAAGTCGGGTAGAAGTCAGTAAACAATAAGCAGACTATTCCTTCAGCTCAAAGTCGGGCAGAAGTCAGTAAACAATAAGAAGACTAATCCTTCAGCTCAAAGTCGGGCAGAAGTCAGTAAACAATAAGAAGACTAATCCTTCAGCTCAAAGTCAGCAGAAGTCAGTAAACTATAAGCAGACTATTCCCCCAGCTCAAAGTCGGGTAGAAGTCAGTAAACAATAAGAAGACTATTCCCTCAGCTCAAAGTCGGGCAGAAGTCAGTAAACAATAAGAAGACTATTCCCCCTGCTTAAAGTCGGGTAGAAGTCAGTAAACAATAAGAAGGCTATTCCCCCAGCTCAAAGTCGGGCAGAAGTCAGTAAACTATAAGCAGACTATTCCCCCAGCTCAAAGTCGGGTAGAAGTCAGTAAACAACAAGAAGACTAATCCTTCAGCTCAAAGATGGGCAGAAGTCATAAACTGACTTGTGGGGGCTTCACCAGTAGATATGTAGCTATTGGTAGCAATAGTAATAGTAACTAGTTTCGCGCGGCTTGCGCTTATCAGACAGATTGCTTAGGGGCGTGTGCGTCCTTAAATACCTAAATATACCGGCGAGGTCGTTTATTCCATGATGTGTAAGCCTGTCATTGGTTGTTATGACGGATAAGCGGTGTGTTATAGTGACACGCCGTTAATGGGTCGCCGGTGGTGTGGCGTAAAATGTAGTCGCCGGTATTGGCGATTAAAGTGTGCTCCCGCGAGTAGTGGTCGCCGGTGCTTGTATGTGGCTTTGTAACTGTATAAAGTGTTTATAGACCGGTGGGTCGCCGGTGTAAGTATGCTTGTGGTACCAAATTGATGTTTTGGTCGCCAGTGTTATTGCTGGGTAAATGAAGGTGGGCAGAAGTCAGTAAACAATAAGCAGACTATTCCTTCAGCTCAAAGTCGGGCAGAAGTCAGTAAACAATAAGCAGACTATTCCCCCAGCTCAAAGTCGGGCAGAAGTCAGTAAACAATAAGCAGACTATTCCCCCAGCTCAAAGTCGGGCAGAAGTCAGTAAACAATAAGCAGACTATTACCTCAGCTCAAAGTCGGGCAGAAGTCAGTAAACAATAAGAAGACTAATCCTTCAGCTCAAAGTCGGGCAGAAGTCAGTAAACAATAAGAAGACTAATCCTTCAGCTCAAAGTCGGGCAGAAGTCAGTAAACAATAAGAAGACTATTCCCTCAGCTCAAAGTCGGGCAGAAGTCAGTAAACAATAAGCAGACTATTCCCTCAGCTCAAAGTCGGGCAGAAGTCAGTAAACAATAAGAAGACTAATCCTTCAGCTCAAAGTCGGGCAGAAGTCAGTAAACTATAAGCAGACTATTCCCCCAGCTCAAAGTCGGGTAGAAGTCAGTAAACAACAAGAAGACTAATCCTTCAGCTCAAAGATGGGCAGAAGTCAGTAAACAATAAGCAGACTATTCCCTCAGCTCAAAGTTGGGCAGAAGTCAGTAAACAATAAGAAGACTATTCCCTCAGCTCAAAGTCGGGCAGAAGTCAGTAAACAATAAGAAGACTATTCCCCCAGCTCAAAGTCGGGCAGAAGTCAGTAAACAATAAGCAGACTATTCCTTCAGCTCAAAGTCGGGCAGAAGTCAGTAAACAATAAGAAGACTAATCCTTCAGCTCAAAGTCGGGCAGAAGTCAGTAAACAATAAGAAGACTAATCCTTCAGCTCAAAGTCAGCAGAAGTCAGTAAACTATAAGCAGACTATTCCCCCAGCTCAAAGTCGGGTAGAAGTCAGTAAACAATAAGAAGACTATTCCTTCAGCTCAAAGTCGGGCAGAAGTCAGTAAACAATAAGAAGACTATTCCCCCTGCTTAAAGTCGGGTAGAAGTCAGTAAACAATAAGAAGACTAATCCTTCAGCTCAAAGTCAGCAGAAGTCAGTAAACTATAAGCAGACTATTCCCCCAGCTCAAAGTCGGGTAGAAGCCAGTAAACAATAAGTAGACGATTACCTCAGCTCAAAGTCGGGTAGACGCTCAGCAGAAAATGTGAAGGGGGTGGCGTTGACAGCCATGGAGGATACTTCCACAAAGATTTGCTGTTGAGGGTCCTCCTCTGTATCTGAACCCGAGAGATGGAAGATGGGGCACAGGGTGCGGCTCACGGAGGAGTAGGCATAGCTGAAACAACAACATGGCCGTGACTGCAGGCTTCTATATCAAATCATTTCCTGGGACACTGACTGATGACTTGTGATGCAAAATGTTTCTAAAATGGTCATCAGTGTTGGAAATTAAGGGGAGGTTCTGGGGTCCTTGAGGTCTCCTGCTATTGTATTTTAATCTAGGGACCACATATATCTTTCTCTATTAACGGGGGCACGGGTGGCCCAGTCGTCTAAGGCGCCGCGATTTGCTGTGCAGAGTTGCGTCCTTTGGGCACGCCAGAAACCTATGTTTGTGGGTTCGAATCCCAGTTCGCCCCGATTATGTTTCTAGGTTTGTCAGCACCATACCCGTGCTCGTGGGTTTCACCGAAGTGGTAAACGTCTGAGACCTGCATCACTTCGGGCTTTCCTCCCACATTAAGCTGACACGCCGCGATATAACTGGAATACTGTTAAAAGCGGCGTTAAACCCAACTCACTCACTCACTCCTCTATTAACATTAGATTCAAATGGTATCGAACAATGCTTGGAGTAGAAAAATCACAAAGATGTACGGCAGCCAATGTATGTATCTTGAAATTTCAACATAGCATCATCAAATTTCAACTTACTATCTTTAAAATTTCAAGAAAAAAACGAAAAAAACAAATGACCCTAAAAGACTTCCGTAAAGATGTCCACGTCTCTCCAACAAATTCTCTGTATTGGTATTTCAACTGGCGTTTGTTTATTAATGTTTGTTGGGTAATGCCACATTTAGAAATATTCCAGCCATATGACGACGGCCTGTAAATAATCAAGCATTGACCAGACTGACCAGTAACTGACATTGTACGCAACGATCCACGCCGTCGGGTACGATGAAACGTCACAGAGCTCCAGATAAGCTGCGTACATGCGTAAAATATATAAAAAATGCAGGAATACGTAGTAAAATAAAATCCAAGCGTATCAAATATGCAACGAACATTACAGATACGCTACAAAAATAAAACTTGTGCGTATCATCAAAATATTGTGAAGTAACCCTGCATATTCGATTAGCAAATCAGCAACTTATGCTGAAATTATAGACGCATTCCGTCAACCTTGCCAAACTCCACGATGACAGTTACATCATGATCATTTGCCATCACACTTTCTTGTGGAAGCATCGTGGTATTTTTGAGTCCTATAAAGCTCTCGAACCCACACCACACCAGTTTGCAGGGGCTAGATGAATAGTGTTTTTAAATATTTAAGTTAAATACCCACATGTGTAAAAACTAGTGGGTAACAGAAATTTGAATACCCAGATAGAATTACTGATACCCAATGATTTTAAAATGTATGGGTAAAATACCCACAACACCAAAAGCTTATCTGGAGCTCTGCGTCATCAACCAAGTCATCAAGTCTGACCACACGATGCACCAGGTCACCTCTCAAACACTTGTCACAAGGAAACAGAAAGTAGGGAAGTTGGGGCACAAGATAGAAACACCACTGTCTGACATCTGGTGAGTGAGTGAGTGAGTGAGTGAGTGAGTGAGTGAGTGAGTGAGTGAGTGAGTGAGTGAGTGAGTGAGTGAGTGAGTGAGTGAGTGAGTGAGTGAGTGAGTGAGTGAGTGAGTGAGTGAGTGAGTGAGTGAGTGAGTGAGTGAGTGAGTGAGTGAGTGAGTGAGTGAGTGAGTGAGTGAGTGAGTGAGTGAGTGAGTGAGTGAGTGAGTGAGTGAGTGAGTGAGTGAGTGAGTGAGTGAGTGAGTGAGTGAGTGAGTGAGTGAGTGAGTGAGTGAGTGAGTGAGTGAGTGAGTGAGTGAGTGAGTGAGTGAGTGAGTGAGTGAGTGAGTGAGTGAGTGAGTGAGTGAGTGAGTGAGTGAGTGAGTGAGTGAGTGAGTGAGTGAGTGAGTGAGTGAGTGAGTGAGTGAGTGAGTGAGTGAGTGAGTGAGTGAGTGAGTGAGTGAGTGAGTGAGTGAGTGAGTGAGTGAGTGAGTGAGTGAGTGAGTGAGTGAGTGAGTGAGTGAGTGAGTGAGTGAGTGAGTGAGTGAGTGAGTGAGTGAGTGAGTGAGTGAGTGAGTGAGTGAGTGAGTGAGTGAGTGAGTGAGTGAGTGAGTGAGTGAGTGAGTGAGTGAGTGAGTGAGTGAGTGAGTGAGTGAGTGATACGTATCGTATCTCGACCCTCCCGTATCGTTACACCTCTACTGACAGACAGAGCACACTCTCAGACATAAATCCCCAAACTCTCCCCACCATCTGGGTTGATGCCAAGGAAACGCTTCCAACATCACCCTTCCAAACCAACATGCCGAGAGATGCTCAATATTTGACAAAGGTGAGTGAGTGAGTGCGTCGGGTTTAACGCCGCTTTTAACAGTATTCCAGTTATATCGCGGCGTATCAGCTTAATGTGGGAGGAAAGCCCAAAGTGATCCAGGTCTCAGACGTTTACCACTTTGATTAATCGCACGAGCACGGGTATGGTGCTGACAGACCCAGAAACATAATCGGGGCGAACCAGGATTCGAACCCACAATCATAGGTTTCTGGCGTGCCAAAGGGACTCAATTCTGTACAGCGATTTGCAGTACCTTAGACAAGTGGGCCAACGATGCCCCTGAACAAGGGTAGAATGCTGGAGTTTGTTTGTTTGTTGTTTAACGCCGCACACAGCAATATTCCAGCTTTATGACGGCAGTCTGTAAATAATTGAGTCTGGACCAGACAATCCAGTGATTGATTTCATGAGCATCGATCCACGCAATTGGGATCGATGACATGCTTCAACCAAGTTACTCGCCTCTTACGACAAGCATAGTCGCCTTTTACGGCAAGCATGGGTTGCTGAAGACCTTTTCTACCCCAGAACTTTGCGGAGGCTGGAGTATTACATGTAGTTGATTTGAGTGAGTGAGTTGGGTTTAAAAGTATTCCAGTTATATTACTGCGTGTCAGCTTAATGTGGGAGGAAAGACCGAAGTGATGCAGGTCTCAGACGTTTACCACTTCAGTGAAACCCACGAGCACAGATATGGTGCTGACAAACCTAGAATCATAATCGGGCCGAACTGGGATTCGAACCCAAGACCATAGGTTTCTGGCGTGTCCACGGGATGCAACTCTGCACAGCGAATCACAGCGCCTTACACAAATGGACTAACAATGCCCCTGCACAAGGGTAGAATGCTGGAGTATTACATGTAGTCGATGAAGAGCGGCACAGCCCATGACATGATCCCCTGTCTCTGTCGTACAACCACCATCACGGGGGAGGAGCTTGTGCTGTTGATGCTGCTGACCGACACACGGACAGCAGTCGTCTGAAACAGATGAAGGAACAGGTAACACAAGTGGCTGCAGACAGTACAAATATTTCCAGCTTCGAAAGTTCCTAAATATATTAAAGTTCTAACAGTAAAAATTAAATTAAAATCATCATGGAGTGCTTCAAATAAGCTGCTGGTCTGTTGAGAGTACAATCAGAGATCACAGAAATCACAGATCAGGTGAGGGTAGGGTGAAATGAGGTTTAATGTCACGTCCAAGATTATTGACTTACCGGTATATATATAGTGTGTGAGTGGGTGTGGGTGCGTATGTGTGTGGTTGCTTGTACTAGTCCGGCGCATTGACTTGGTTGATGCATAAGATCGTATTCCAATTGCGTGGATCGAGGCTCATTATGTCAATCACTGGATTGCCTGGTCAAGACTCGATTATTTACAGACCGCCGCCATATAGCTGGAATATTGCTGAGTGTGGCACTAAACAACAAATAAACAAACAATCACCTATCAGCGCCAATCATCTGTTGACTTCCCTTGTTGTTTTCACCTTTTGTTATCTTATTACTTTTGTTGTTCTGAAGAAGGAGTAAGCATATACCGTATACGACGTAATAAGCGCCCCGCTCTAATAAGTGCCAACAGCAATATATTCTAAGATATTTGCAAGTGATTAATCCCAATTAGCGCTCCTTCCGATTGATCAATGTACACAAGAATTATTTATTTGCGTATAAGATGCACTCGTGTGTTATATGCACCCTTAATTATGGGGAATGAAATTCTGGAAAAATATGTCTGTCGTACATCATGTGTACATAAACATTTCAGACTGTCAGCATAAACCACAAAATTTATCTTTCAACTTTTTCACCAAAATAATATTCTAATAATAGCCCCCCATTTCTAATTTTGAGAGGGCCCAGGGCACTTATTACATCTAATACAGTACGTACATTAGTCGCGCCGAGTAAAGGCCAGGCCTGGTGATCAATTTGACAAGGGAAAAAACTACATCATATCGTGGTATAGGGACAAATTGTGTATGGAGGTCCAAATTTGAGAAAAACAGGACATAATTCTACCTACCACTATGTATGATGATGCCAGACTTCAGTGATTTGTCCGGACAAGTGCAAAGACAGCACAAATAAAATTCTGAATGTGTTATAAGTAATAGGTATTCAATGCATACTTACTGAAAAGTAAGAAAAAAATATTTTAAAATATCAACAGCAAAATATCAGAAAATATGTTTTAAGATTTTTGTTTAAAAAAAATGGATGAAAATAATTTGTAAAAAAATGTTAAAAAATGTTAAAAGTTAACAATAAATATATAAAAAGCACACCTAGCATGCCAAAAGTATGTATTTATCATTTGGCTTCTATTGAAGAATGTAATTTCTAAGTATGGCATTATGGCCCTTATGATCTGGGTTATAGCTAAAACGGCACCTCAGCAAAACGGCACCTGGTGAAAACGGCTACTATTGCCTGGCGAAATCGGCACCTTCCTTTTTTATACCTTGGTAAAATAAATGAAACTAAACTTACATGGTCACTTGCAAACACCAATTATTGTGAAAATAAATCATACATACAACTACATAAATCGTTCTTAGCGTTATACTTATTGAAAATAGAGGTGCCGTTTTCGCCCGTCACATAGTAGCCGTTTTCGCCAGAGAAATCGGTGCTGTTTTAGCCGTCACCCTATGATCTCCTACTAGATACTTGCCACACAGAGGAAGAAATGTGCAGACTACGTGACTTCCGTTAATTTATTAGTCTAATGTGTCTATGCAGACGCTACAGTTCAGGTCAATAGAGAAAGTTTACTGAAACTGAGGGTTTATCGTTGTCCACTGATAGATACTAGGGGTAAGGTAATATTAAAAAGATGCCAGCAGTAAGTATCAACGCATTAATAAAGCAGACGAAACATTAAGAGGAAATTGAAATTGTTTACAAAGCGAGCACTTCCTGGTTCGATTTGCCCTAATAGCCAGCCAGAAATCACAAATGCCATGATACAATGAATGCTGGGGTACCACAGGGTTCGAGTATACTTTGTTTACCCAACTTGGTAAAGAAAATCAGAATAGTTAATCCTAATCGATGTGTCATAAAAGCTGAATAAAGAACAGGAAACATTTTGCCAATGTAAGCATTCGCAATTACAAACCATTATAAATTAACTACCGCAACAACATAGCGTATCATGGTAAGTTGTCTTACGAGTAGGCGGTGTTTATAGCATTATACCCTGTGATAACTATTCACCTCATCCCGGATGTAAATGTGCTACGGAGGCTGCTCCTACCTGATTGGGACGGTCGGGTAGCCTAGTGGTTAAAGCGTTCACTCGTCACGCCGAAGACCCGGGTTCGATTCCCGACATGGGTACAATGTGTGAAGCCCATTTCTGGTGTCCCCCGCCGTGATATTGCTGAAATATTGCTAAAAGCGGCGTAAAATCAAACTCACTCACTCACTCTTACCTGATTGAGCCCTTCAGTCACATTGAAGTTGTAAACAAACAATATCTGAGACTTCAAGTCGACGATTTCTTTGTAAGTCGTTCCAAACTCAGCGTCAACAACAAGCGTTTGAAAATCATTCTTCAGGTCTCCGTGAGGACTGACAACAGAGCCGACACGGCCATAGTCTGTATCTTCATCGAGGTGGTCGTTTGCCTTCCTCCCTTGGGAAGCTATGCCGCTGATGAAAATTAGATATAAGACTCCAAAAACTGAACCAACCATGGCCTCCGATACATTTAAACAAGCACCGTCGCTCCTTGTTGGAAATGTGATGATGTATAATCACGTGCAGTGGAAAGGTGGGAGCTCAACGATTTCTACTCTCAACTTGTTATTGGCGGAAGTAGGAAGTAAATTGAAACGACGCATGCGTAATGGGCACATATTTTCATATACCCTAGCTAAAACCAGCCCATGTACAAATTGGAATTTCAAAAATGATTGGAACAAGTTCGTATTTTTTTAACTATTCAGAGCGGCTACATTTCGTGAATTTATTATTGTGTGAGTAGCAAGTACAACGTGTTAAACCGACATACAGACGAAACCATTTTGTCTAAAGCGCAAAGGCTGCAAAAATAAAATAAAAATAAAACATCCAAAAAACAACACAACCATGAATGGGATCGATTCTCTCAATATCAATCACTGTCTCGTCCATACTTGATTATTTACAGACCCAGTCATATAAACTGTTTGATAGGCATTTCTAAGAAGTTTGCGGATGAAAAAGTAGACAAAGTTTATGAATAATAACTTCTTTATTATACTGATATAGCGACGTATCGGTATAGATACTTGTACCGGTACAATGAACGAGTAAGTGAGTATTGTTTTACGCCGCTTTGAGCAATATTCCAGCAATATCAAGGACACCAGACTTCACACAATGTACCCATGTGGGTCTTCATGTGGAAACTAGAGCATGGAGCATCGCCTCCCTTTAAAATAATGATGACATAATAATAATTCCTTTATTTATTTACAAAGGAAATTAACTAAAACTTAAAACCACAGACCACACGCTGAAACAATACATGATGGATTTATTATCACTTCGATCATCATATATAATATGGTATATCATTATTAGTGTTTATTAGTGTTTATGAATAATTTTTGGTTTTATTTACCGTTTAGGGTCAGAGATCTTTCACCATTTTGCAATATACAGTTTTATCCGGCTACCATGTTACGACCGGGGAGTGTTCATTTCAGGCCGTTTCATTTCATCTGTAAGAGATTAGACAGTTTCGATGTTGAATCTTCAGAGTATTTGTGCTGGAAAATATATTCCTATTTAATGCCATAGCTCTTTTGTTTTGATAATCTGTGCTAATTTGTTGTTCGTTCCTAGTTCTTTATTATTTTTAGACACAACTAATTTTATTCGCAACAACTGTGCACTCGGGAAATATCGGATATTTACGACATTGCCCTCGGTTATCCGATTCAAGAGAGGACAGGAAGGCTGTGTAAAGCGATTTTTCGGAAACCCCTGCTTCGGCAAGCTACGGAAAGATGTCAGAAAGGAGAACGATTCTCGAAGAGTTATCTAACTTGGATCCAGATGCTGTCCTGACGCTGGAGAAAGAGGAGAATTTGGCTAGTTATTTGTAGAACGGATAGCTATCTACTACAGTCCCTAACGAAAACATGCGAAGGATAACCTAAACAGACAACATTTTGACAGAGATAGACCCACAGCATGTTTCGTTCACAGTAAACACGAACAGATGGGTCATTTCAAAATGAATTGAATTGTGTTTCGTGCTTACGAATAATTTTGTTTTCGAAACGTTTGAATCAACAAGGTGAGTAGGCCTTACTTATTTTTAGACTTTTTTTATGTTGTTGTTTTAAAATGTTTGTGGTTACATTTCTCTTTTTGTGCTATTGAATCCTAAACTTGTCACATGAACCGGTTGGCTAGAGGTTGGCATGTTGTCATTCACAGGACCATGTAACTAATAATAATAACAAACACGCAGACGAGTTCCTGCTTTTGATTGGGAATATTACTGATATTAATGGACATCGCCTAGACACAATTTACAGTGAATTCTTGGAAAAAGCACAAGCTAATTCGTAGACAATTTAGAATTGAATTATAACAATATATTAAGAATTGACTGTCACTTTGTCAGGGTTAGAAATTGGCACTAGTCCTATAGTCCTTGACAAAGTGCCCAATAGTAAAGGTATCCTAAGGACTAGTAGAATTTTGCCATTTTTAAAGGTTTTGCTATATGCTATCATTATAAGGACTAGTAGACTGAAACTGTTAGTTTCTACCGCTGTTTGTGTGAGTTCACTTGAGGATTGAAGTTGTATTTGTTGACATTCATCAGCTGATGAAGACAGTGTCTCACGTGAGCAAATTCAATGATGCACGAACAATCTCCTGATTCATACAGTTTGCACATCGGTTTTTCGATTCATACCTCAATGAACCGAAAAAAAATCCATAGTCAATTCTTAAATGAACCTTCACAGAGTGAGGTCCAAACTGTATGAATGTCGGAGCTTGAGACCTAGTATTTCATCAGAAGGAGAGCTGACATGAATGTATGTTTGCAAACATTGTTCTGCAGTGACTTCTGTGTTTGTTTGTTTAGGACAAATATGTTCAAATAATGAAAATATCATTGTAACATGAGATAGGTCTGTTAAGAATTACCTCAGTAAATCACTCACAATGACAGCACGTCGTCATGCATTTACATCATGTTGTAGACGTCAAAATGTCCACCACGATAAACGTGACGGGAGAGATTTCTGAAGTTGTAAATGAGCCCGTGGCAATTTGTTTGTCATCATTGATGAGTTGGTCGATCATTTGAAAGGTGATTGTAGAGATGTGTCAAATAGATACAGTCAAGTCTCGTTAATTCGACACTCGTTAATCCGACAATCGGCTTTATCCGACACTAATGATGGGAACCGATTAAATCAGTGCTATTTAGTCCCGTTAATCGGACAGTCTCGCACTCCGACACACATAATTTGCAACGAATTACCAAAATCACTCATTAATCAGTCTCGTTAATCCGACACAGTGATCAGCGTACTCCGTGGTCATCTGCCCGCAAGTACACAGCCCCATGTTTTGATGTGAGACGAGTCGGCGAGTAGCTGCATATTTCAACGGCTGCAGAGATAAATTTGCTTAACAATAAACAATTACTGCTTTAATTAAACAAAACAGGATTAATCCCATGCCTTGATTACCTCAACCTCATTAAACCGGATACAAGTTCTCGCTACCACTGAGGACATCCCATTACAGATCACGTCAGATCAACCTTTCGCAAACTTTGACCGACCAATGAAATTACAAACAGGAAGTCAACATTAGCCACTAAGAAAGCAGCTTTCTTAAGCATTGCGGCACTAGTTTCAAATTGATGACTTCCATTCCATATGCTTTAAAAAGTATGTTGAATCAGTCAAACATTAGAAACATATGATTAGAGAACATATACCGCTAACAATGTAACATAAAAATATGAATATTGCCTTTTCCCTCTTTATTTATTATAACGTATTTGAATCGTTGTCTATCGTGTCGTTGTCCGATTTTCGATCACGAACGTTGATACTACCTAATTTTGTTTATCCGACATACTCATTAATCCGACATAATCATATGCAACCAACAGTGTCGGATTAACGGGACTTGACTGTACTAAGGTAAATTCATAGATGCTGCAGACTGTCACTGTCAGTCAAGACACAGATGGAGTCTATACTACAATAGTACATCTTCCCGAGGCAAGGGAGTTAACTGACTATAAAAGTCCAGTTTCCACCCTTGCCGAACTAGGCTGGTATTATGGAGTTAGATTTTGGCTGGACTAATGAGTCTATGCATAGTCCAATCAAAATCGCGCACCGAAATCGAAATCCGGTTCGTAGAGTGTCATGCAGATTTCGGTCGACTGCAGGATTTACAAAGCATGTGCACCGCTAACTTGTTGTCAACAGATATTTTCTAAATCTTTTCATGTTTTTAATCTAGGTGCTGACGTGATTTGATGCACTTCGCGATGTAAGACTCGTTTTATCACAATATAGATCTTGATTATCGATCAGATAGTCTTGACTGGGCGCCGCCGTTTTGTTTGAAACAAATGCAAGTGATACGAGAGGTTGAATCTGATTGGTCAATAGGAGAGGCTTAGAAAGGACATAACTCGTAATAGCCACTGGTGGCACTGCGATTGAGCCCAGGAATTCCAGCCTAGTATGGCAAGGTTGGAAACTGGACTTATAAACTCAGTTAACTCTCTTGCCTCGGGAAGATGCAATAGTATGGCTGTGCATTTCTTTGTTTGGTAACTAGGATTGGTTGTAGCGAGGATGATTATTGAATGGGCATGGAGTTAAACATGTTAAACTCTCTGACTTATCCTATGTATGCTCTTGCTGACTTGGTTGATGCATGTCATAGGTCCCAATTGCGTGGATCGATGCTCATGATATTAATCACTGGATTGTATGATCCAGACTCGATAATTTACAGACTGCCGTCGTACAGCTGGAATATTGCTGAGTGTGGTAAACAACAAACCAACCAACCATGTATGCTAAAATGCTAAGTTCAAGATAAAGGATCGAAATCATCAGAAACAACGCTTCCATATTTATTCATGCTTGGGAATTCCCAGGGGTTTCCCCGGGAATGTGGAAGTACTCCATCAGCGTTTACATCATTTCAATAATACAGACTCAGGACCAACATATGAATGTGAGAATGTGTCGTTCATACAGTTGTAAACTTCAGTTTCGCAGTCATGTGACCAACCTTTCGTCCAATGGAAAAAGCATGTAAACTTCACATTAAATAAATACCGTATTCGATGTAATAAGCGCCCAGGGCGCTCTAAAAATAAGAAATAGGGGGCTCTTGTTGGAATATTATTTTAGTGAAAAAAAACAGAGTTAAAAGATATATATCGTGGTTTATGCTGACAGCCTGAAATGTTATGTACGACAGACATATTTTTCCAGAATTTAATTGCCCATAATAAAGTATGCACATAACACGTGAGTGCGTATTATGTGCAAATAAATAAGTCTTGTGTTCATTGATTAATTGGAAGGGGTGCTAATTGGGATTGTTCACTAGCCAATATATTAGCAAATATCGCCGTGGGCGCTTATTAGAGCGGGACGCTTATTACGTCAAATACAGTATTTGTTGATGGCTCTTCAGATCAACAAGATCATGTGAAGCATGCATTTGGGACTATTGTTTATTTTCCCCATGGGATGTTTTGGTACAGGATATGAAAAAAACATTTGTTTACAAGTTTTGAGCTGGAAGGGAATATAGCACTGTGAGGAGATGTGACTCTGAAGGTTGCAAAAGTTTAAGGGGCCAGTACGTTGACCGTTCTGAAGCATTGTTTGCAAACATTGACCGATAACCCCAGAGCCTACTTGGCTCTGCTGGCCTTATTCAGCATGTTCAGTGAGAGAAGTTTCTGCTCCAGTGACCACTAGGGCTGCAACGAATACGATTCGAATCACGAATATAGGGTAACGAATACGAATAGCAATTCACAAATACAATAACAAGTGAGCAGTTGATGTATTATTTGTTGTAATCAGTGAAACAATAACATAAATTATTTGACATGGTTTGTTAATTATTAATATATTATACATTTATATACTGCACTTATCCAGGAACTAGTATCTGCACAAATGCGACAATGACCAGTGACCACAATACTGTCAAATTAAATATTATGAGAGTGTTGTCTTTGAAGACATCTATGCATATAATATGTACTTATGGATATTTTTAGGTACAGGGTATGTAAATGCACAGGACTGCATATTCATAAATATTTGATTCTAGTGGCCACGAATAACGAATTCAATTCATGAATGGATACGGTTCAATTCACCGAATACGAGAGTGAATCGTAACAGCCCTAGTAACCACCACTGGAGTAGGCTCTTTAGCAGGTCAGGAAGCGATTCTTTAAGGGGAATAACCCTGCCTTGTATCTACAAGGAGATTGGTTCATACTGAGGAATGTATTTTGTTATCTAAACTTGGATAATCACTGGCCTCTGATCTCATCAAGCTGATAATTCAGGAATTTATCTACACCTGCTCAAAGTCCACAGCAAATGTTATTAAAAATTTCCAATTCATATTTTGTACAGTGTATTATTGTGTACTACTATCTACTAGCTAATCTTATGGCTTTTGTAGAAGTAACCTTTACTACCTACCCATGTGGTGAAGATGCAGGTGGTAAGCAGAGCTCCAGATAACTTTTTGACCAATTGAGTTTTTACTCTAGGGTTTCGATTTTATTTGGGTTATTACATTTTTGTCCCCCGCCATAACGAAGTTGGCCATAACGAAGTTGGCCATAACGAAGTTGGCGGGGGATAGAGAAATGGGTTCCGTCCGTGTGTGTGTGCATGGTGTGTGTGTGTGTGTGTGTGCGTGTGTGGGTGTGTGCGTCTTGAAATTGTTTCCGGAGCATAACTCAGGAACCGTTAAATATTTCTCTACGAAACTTTGCATGTCTATGAGACTCATGCTGAACTGGTGCCTTTTGCTATTTAGGAATTTTATAAATTTTTATTTTTACGTTTCCATGGCAACAAGTTGGACTTAGGTTCTATAAGGGTGCGGTTCGTTTCCGGAGCGTAACTCAAAAACCGTTAAATACTTTCTAACAAAAACTGTGCATGTTTACCAGACACATACTGAGTGGTGCCTCTTGCTATTTAGGAATTTTAGAAAAAATTTTTTTCATGTTTCCATGGCAATAAGTTGGACTTAGGTTCTACAGGGGTGGTGTTCGTTTCCAGAGTGTAACTCAAAAAACGTTAAATTCTTTCTTACAAAACTTTGCATGTCTACCAGGCACATACTGAACTGGTGCGTTTTGATATATAGCACTTTTAGAATTTTTTATTGTTTATGTTTCCATGACAACAAGTTGGATTTAAGTTTTAATATAGGATTGGTTTACTTGAGTAGTATAACAAATAAACTGTTAAATATTTCCTTGCCAAATATTGCATGTCTATATATAAAGCGCACACTGAACTAGTGCCATTTGATATTAAGAAGTTTTAGAAATGTTTATTTTAGAATTTCCATTGCAGCTTTTTTGACATGGGCTAAGCATGCTAAGAGAAATGTTGGGTCAGTTACCTGGTTTGGGACCATAACGTGTTAAAATGGGCGGGGGATATATGATATAGATGACTTTGTCAATTATACGCTTGTTCATTTAAAGATTGAAGTTTTATTTGTTGACATTCATCAGCTGATGAAGGCACTGCCTCGCGTGAGCAAATTCCATGATGTACGGTGACCTGACATACACATGATCTGTCTGGCTTCAACGCCTGCATCATTTATCGACTGAATTGATGTGGCTCTCAGTTTACCCTAATGATTTTTAATATTATTTTTAGACATTGAGGAATTCCCCTTACGTAGTTCTGTATGTCTCCGCTCGAACGTTATCACGTGACATACTGACGTTCCTCGGGAAATGAACGGCACTCAGCTTGGTAGTGTTCTCCTAGGCGAAGTCACCCCCTACTGTCAATATTGGGTAACCAATATTTTTTCACTCGTCTAATTATCACTCTATTTGGTTTTTCCCCACATTAGTGAACATTTTAAGATTAAAAAAAATGAAATAATGTTTTCGATGTATATACTGTTCTAAATATATATGCTTGACTCGGAAAGTAAATAAGCTTGTAATTGTGTTTTGGAAATTAACGCCTTTGTGCGCATGCTGAAAAAGCTTCATTGGGTATTTACTGGTGCTGTTTTTATACATTTGAGTTTTTCATTTAATGCATGCGTTGCTGTACGCTAGTTAATTGAAAGTAATTGGGTTTTGAATATTTTGGGGGTATTTTACGCAAATACGCTGCTTATCTATAGCTCTGGTAAGATGCGGGGCGGTCGGGTAGCCCAGTGGTTAAAGCGTTCGCTCGCCATGCCGAAGACCCGGGTTCGATTCCCGACATGGGTACAATGTGTGAAGCCCATTTCCGGTGTCCCCCGCCGTGATATTGCTGGTATATTGCTAAAAGCGGCGTAAAACCATACTCAGTCAGTCAGTCTGGTAAGATGCTAAATCGGTATGTCACACGTGTGTCGTACAAGGTTGACCTCGTTTTATTTGTTTTTTTTGTGTAACCATGACCTCTGTCACACCAGAACTTCTTTTTTCATTCATAAAAAAAATCACGAGACGTTATTCACTTTTACAAAATGTTCAACAACAACGAGGGAGGACTGAAGGAATCTCATGAAAGCGAGACAAAGCTCCAGATAAGCTTTTGGTGTTGTGGGTATTTTACCCATGCATTTTAAAATCATTGGGTATCAGTAATTCTATCTGGGTATTCAAACTTCTGTTACCCAATAGTTTTTACACATGTGAGTATTAAAGTTACATATTTAAAAACACTATTCATCTTGTCCCTGCAAACTGGTGACGTGTGGGTTCGAGAGCTTTATAGGACTCAAAAATACCACGATACTTCCACAAGAAAGTGTGATGGCAAATGATCATGATGTAAGTGTCATCGTGGAGTTTGGCAAGCTTGACAGAATGCCCGTTTATAATTTCAAAATAAGTTGCCGATTTGCTAATCGAATACGCAGGGTTACTTCACAATATTTTGCTGATACGCACAAGTTTTATTTTTGTAGCGTATCAGTAATGTTCGTTGTGTATTTGATACGCTTGGATTTTATTTTACTGCATATTTCTGCATTTCTGATGCGTATTTTACGCAGATACGCAGCATATCTGGAGCTCTGTGAGAAACATTTACAAACACTATGACACCAAACAAGATAGTCACACACGTCAATTTTGCTTTGGATACTTTACTAGTAAAGCATAGAGCTACTACAGACATTATATAATTGAGCTGTTTCCATTTGCAATGTATGACTACCGATCTATATATCTAGGCTCCCTATACTTTATCGACTGTCAATTTGATTTACCATATTCGACATAATAAGCGCCCAGGGGGCTTTCAAAATTAGAAATAGGAGGCTCTTTTCAGAATATAATTTTGGTCAAAGAGTTGAAAGATCGTAAATTTCGTGGTTTATGCTTACAGCCTGAAATGATACAAAAGAAAAGTCTGTGCGTATTATACACGACAGATATATTTTTCCAGAATTTAATTACCTGTAATTAAGGGTGCATATAACCATGATAACACACAAGTGCGTATTATACACGAAATAAATAAGTCTTGTGTACATTGATCATTCGGAAGGGGGGCTAATTGGAATTGTTCACTAGCCATTATATTAGTAAATATCATCGGGGGCGCTTATTAGAGCAGGGCCTAGAAGGTTAAGTGTAGTGAAATGAAGTTAGTTTAACAATCTGAACAGACATTTAGACTTACATTAGATGCTCTAGTTGTGTCAAGAGTGTCTCCTTCAAAGCACTGGGGCACGGTTGGCCCAGTCGTCTAAGGCGCCGCGATTCGCTGTGCAGAGTTGCATCCCTTGGTCATGCCAGAAACCTATGATTGTGGGTTCGAATCCCGGTTCGCCCCGATTATGTTTCTAGGTTTGTCAGCACCATACCCGTGCTCGTGGGTTTCACCGAAGTGGTAAACATCTGGGACCTGCATCACTTCGGGCTTTCCTCCCACATTAAGCTGACACGCCGTGATATAACTGGAATACTGTTAAAACGGCGTTAACCCCAACTCACTCACTCACTCCTTCAAAGCACATCTGTTTCGGGAAGTGTTTGTTAAAAGTTGACACTAAAAGTGAACAGTTCCGATACGAATCATTCAAAAACTCTGTGGAAGTCATATATTGTGACCCCAAACATCCCAAATGTGAACAATAACGTTCTCTATTGCTCTCTTGCGTAAAATGCTGAGAGTAGATCACAGTTGTCTTTTCTTATACCAATGGTGACCTTGCCCTTCGTTCAATGCTGCAAGCAGACTTGAGTTTGTTGATTTTCACGTCTTCAGTGTAGGGTCGACAGTTGACATGAACGTCTTTGGCAAGCACTCTGATTTCCCTCTTCCAAAATGGTTCAGACAGGATATACATTCAGCTGAAAGATTGATCCAAATGGTTTGGTTTCCTTGATCTCATTGCTGGGATCCTGGCGGTGCAAGCTACCCACCGTTGGTCCGAGATTCAAAGCGCAGCGTTAATTGACGTTTTTCATTTTCTTACAGACCCGTGAAGATTCCAGGGTAGAATAGGTATTCAGCAACCCATGCTTGCCGTAAAAGACAACTATGCTTGCCGTAAAAGGCGACTAACGGGATCGGGTGGTCAGGCTTGCTGACTTGGTTGATGCATGTCATCCATCCCAATTGCGCCGATCGATGCTCATGATGTCAATCACTGGATTGTCCGGTCCAGACTTGATTATTTACAGACCGCCGTCACATAGCTGGAATATTGCGGAATGCGGCGTTAACCAACAAACAAACAAAAATCATTTATTTACAGTTGTCCTGAGTGCGAACAGTGATGCTCTTGAATTACCATAAGTTGACGAAGTTCTTAAAAAAGGATCATAAGCGTTGGTAGTGTCATGTTTGCACATAAACAGCAGGAATATGTAATTAATGTGTATGCAGAGAAATGTCAACAATGCCCATATTTGGGCATATATCAATGTTCATACGCAAACAGATTTCAGTTTGGTCTGTTAACCAACAATAGATATTATGTATACACTTAAATGCATATTTAACATGGCTTTCACTTCGTCAGATACCATAGAAAATCCACTTTAGTAAAAATAGTATCTGAAGAGAATGAGACTGTAGTATTCTCTATGTATTCATTTGAAACAGTACCAATAGATAGGAATAGGTATTGATACTTGGTTCTGTAGTATTGCATTAAAAGCAAATCTCAAAATACCTCTAAATTTAAGAATAAAAATGAACTTTTAAAAATCCAAATTTTGAATGATTTAATGATTATTTCTTGCATGCTTTCCAAACACCCAGTACCGTCGCCGTACTTGCCGTACTTGCCTTTTTGTGGGTGAGTTGGGTGTAATGTCGCATTAAACAGTATTCCAGTTATATCAGAAGTCAGCTTAATGTGAAGGACTGAAGTATTAATAATCATAATAATAATCATAATAATAATGAGCATATTAATAATTTCCCCCCCCCCAAAAAAAAGACACCCCTCGCCTGCACTATATATTCAAAAACCATTGCCTGAGAACCAATTCTTTTATTTTTTTAAGCCCAATATACATTTTTTTAATGATTTCATTTTTTTAAAGTTGACAGTTTTGTGAACCAATCAAAAGTAATTCAGTCAATAGGATGTCATCGATCGCATTTGCATGGATTGATGCTCATGATGTCAATCACTGGATTGTCTGGTCCAGACTTGATTATTTACAGACCGCCGTCATGAAGCTGGAATATTGCTGAGTGCAGCGCCAAACAAGAAACCAACCAACCAACCTTTGTTGTCATTGTTGTCATGCTTGATGATACGTTTCCGTTGTTTTACGAGGTGAAGCAGGATGGAGATGGGGAGCCACGCAGACACCAGCCTGAACAGTGCGGGCAACATCCTCATCATCATGCAAGATGAAAACGGCTGCGAAACCACAATAGACAGCGGAAGCCTCACAACCGAGTCCTTGATTACAAGCCAAGCTTTACATCACTTTCACAGCAACACAATCGAAACACAGACAAGCAGCCATACAAGTTTGTCATCCTCCAAACCAATGGAAGTTGTTTCCATGGAAACGGTTGCCGGTAACGAGGTAGAGATACACCCGAACAGCAACTTCCCCGGAGACATGGCCTACACGTCCTGTCTGGTGTGTGGGGACCGGGCGTCCGGGTACCACTACTCCGTGTTCTCGTGCGAGGGGTGCAAGGGATTCTTCAAGAGGACAGTACAAAAGAGTCTGACCTACTGCTGCAAAGAAGGTGGGAGCTGTGAAATTAATAAGTACACCAGGAACAGCTGTCAAGCGTGTCGCTTTAATAAGTGCCTGCAGATGGGGATGAAGAGAGAAGGTTTGTGACTGCTCTGGAAAAATAAGTCAGCTCCTGCTGTATTCCGCTGCCAAAAAAGTAAAAATTGTGACAAGATAGACACATTTTTTTATGGATAACAACTTCTTTAATACTGTGAAAAGCGACGTTTCGGTTAAATCCTTATACCGTTGTCAAGCAAGACTGACAACGGTATAAGGATCTATACCGAAACGTCGCTTTTCACAGTATTAAAGAAGTTGTTATCCATAAAAAAATGTGTCTATCTTGTCATCCGTCAACTTCTAAGTAATGCCTATCAAAAAACAAAAAATTGGGTGGTAAATGTTGTAAATTCTGCAACCAAATTTTTATTATGCAACACACAATTCTGAAAGGTTTTAAGCTTAATCAATGTGAATTTTGTAGTTTTGCCCCTGTTTAACTTGTGCACTTTGGGGACGCAATAATGCAAAACCTCACTTCATTCCAATTTGATTCATTTAACCATTTCTCAAAATGTCAAATATTTAATAATTATTTGAAATGATTTTATTAATACAATGCACGGTTCAAATAATAACTGTTCGTTTCAGTAAAGCTTTGCAACTTTTATATGTTTAACAATAGCGACTCACATGTTAAAATTCTTCAGTGTATTTGACAAATTCTGTGGCAGACAAAGGCAAAATGCTGTATGAGCTCTGCACAAAAAGTGATTTTCTGCAAGATAGATACATTTCTGCATTAAGTGGGCATGTCTGCAAAATTCCGACCATGGAATCGCAGAAAACAGCAGGAACTGATTCATTCTTGTTGTGTGGGTTTTGGTTAGAGACACATCTTTGGTACTGGCTTGATGGGAGAGGAGAAAATGAGAGAGTCATAAACATAACATGACATTGTTTAGGGACAACACACAGGTTTTGGATTTTATTTTGAAAATTTTTTGGTCCAGATAATGATGATATTTAACAAAAAGTAGGTTTGAGGTGTTAGAGTAAGTGAGTGAGTTGGGCTTATCGCCGCTTTTAACCGTATTCCAGTTATATCATGGCGTGTCAGCTTAATGTGGGAGGAAAGCCCAAAGTGACGTTTACCACTTCGGCGAAACCCACGGGCACGGGTATGGTGCTGACAAACCTAGAAACATAATCGGGGCGAACCGGGATTCGAACCCACAATCATAGGTTTCTGGCGTGCCCAAGGGACGCAACTCTGCACAGCGAATCGCGGCGCTTTAGACGACTGGGCCACCCGTGCCCCCTTGAGGTGTTAGAAGAAGCAAATCGTTTGCTGTACATGTTGTGTGTTCTACAGTTTGTCTTGAAAAAGACACTCTGTATGTAACATGGTAACACAAAGCTGGTAACTGAACACAATATTCACACTTTTCTAGTGAATTGTACAAGGTTTAAAAAATGTCCCAAGAAATATATTTTGCTGTGTGTTAGCTTTTTCGGAATTGTTCAGCAGGATTACCTTGACCAGCAAAACTAGGAGTGCAGGAGACCACCACCAGTCTCTGAGGACACGTGAAGATCCGGGGTAGAATAGGTCTTCAGCAAACCATGCTTGTCTTAAAGGTGACTTGCTTGTCTTAAGAGGCTACTAATGGGATGTGGTCTGTCTCACTGACTTGGTTGATGCATGTCATCAATCCCAATTGCCTGTATCAACGCTCATGATATATCAATCACTGGATTGTCTAGTCCAGAATTGACTATTCACAGAAAGTTGGAATATTGGTGAGCGTGGCATTAAACAACAGACAAACAAACAAATGAAACTTGTCTCTGGGCAAGTGGCTTTACAAAAATGAAATGGAACCCCTGTAGATTTGATAATTACTTTAGCTACACGACCTTTACCATGGTGATTTCCTGTTAACAATTTGGGACAATGAACATTGTATGTCTATTGGGATGCAATCCATGGTTTTCGGCATCTGGGATTTTGTATGGAGACTGGACATTTTATATCGGTCATATGAAAACCAGGTTTTTGCAAAAGTATATGATTTTGTTTCAGACAATTTCTTATTTTTCAATAGCCTGAAGGCATAATTGTTTCGAAAATATAATCTCACTTCAAACTAGACACACAGTTTGAATGTCTGGAGGGTCTTGTGGTCAAAATGTTTTCTCTTTTAGAATGTGAATCTAGATTTCCCCCAAAGAGTTATGACAAGGACCCCTTGACTTTCATGTTTGGCTTGGAACGAGAGACACATATTCTATTATGATTAATATCTTGAACATATTTGTGTATTTTGTTCAGCTGTGCGAGAAGACCGAGCTCCCGGAGGAAAGCATAGATTAAAGCGGCAACGAATGGATGAGTCGTCTCCCCTTGTAATGTCTGACGGGCTCATCGGATACCCGCAGGTGCCGAAAAAAGAGTTTACTGACCCCCTGGTGGACAGCCTGGTTGACGCAGGGCCGGATACAGTGCCAAAGTATGAAGGTGAGTGCGACCCGTGAAGATTCCGGGGTAGAATAGGTCTTCAGCAACCCATGCTTGCCGTAAAAGATGACTATGCTTGTCGTAAGAGACAATTAACGGGATCGGGTGGTCAGGCTCGCTGACTTGGTTGATGCATGTCATCAATCCGAAATGCGTGGATCGATGCTCATGATGTCAATCACAACAAACAAACCAAACCAATGAAGGTGAGTGCACGAAGCCTCAGTGAATCATGGTTGGCCTGACCTCCAGATCCAAAAGTCATGTGTGACCTCTGTTTGATCAGGCTCGACCTCCAGCATCAGTATATCATGTGTGACCTCTGCTTCAGCAGGCTGACTTCTGACATCAGTCTATCATGTGTGATCTCTGTTTCAGGAGGCTGACTTCTGACATCAGTCTATCATGTGTGACCTCTGTTTCAGGAGGCTGACTTCTGGCATCAGTCTATCATGTGTGACCTCTGTTTCAGGAGGCTGACTTCAGGCATCAGTCTATCATGTGTGACCTCTGTTTCAGGAGGCTGACTTCTGGCATCAGTCTATCATGTGTGACCTCTGTTTCAGGAGGCTGACTTCTGGCATCAGTCTATCATGTGTGACCTCTGTTTCAGGAGGCTGACTTCTGACATCAGTCTATCATGTGTGACCTCTGTTTCAGGAGGCTGACTTCTGACATCAGTCTATCATGTGTGACCTCTGTTTCAGGAGGCTGACTTCTGACATCAGTCTATCATGTGTGACCTCTGTTTCAGCAGGCTGACTTCTGGCATCAGTCTATCATGTGTGACCTCTGTTTCAGGAGGCTGACTTCTGACATCAGTCTATCATGTGTGACCTCTGTTTCAGGAGGCTGACTTCTGGCATCAGTCTATCATGTGTGACCTCTGTTTCAGGAGGCTGACTTCTGACATCAGTCTATCATGTGTGACCTCTGTTTCAGGAGGCCTGACTTCTGACATCAGTCTATCAGGTGTGACCTCTGTTTCAGGAGGCTGACTTCTGACATCAGTCTATCATGTGTGACCTCTGTTTCAGGAGGCTGACTTCTGTCATCAGTCTATCATGTGTGACCTCTGTTTCAGGAGGCTGACTTCTGACATCAGTCTAACATGTGTGACCTCTGTTTCAGGAGGCTGACTTCTGGCATCAGTCTTTCATGTGTGACCTCTGTTTCAGGAGGCTGACTTCTGGCATCAGTCTATCATGTGTGACCTCTGTTTCAGGAGGCTGACTTCTGACATCAGTCTATCATGTGTGACCTCTGTTTCAGGAGGCCTGACTTCTGACATCAGTCTATCATGTGTGACCTCTGTTTCAGGAGGCTGACTTCTGGCATCAGTCTATCATGTGTGACCTCTGTTTCAGGAGGCTGACTTCTGACATCAGTCTATCATGTGTGACCTCTGTTTCAGGAGGCCTGACTTCTGACATCAGTCTATCATGTGTGACCTCTGTTTCAGGAGGCTGACTTCAGGCATCAGTGTGTCATGTGTGACCTCTGTTTCAGGAGGCTGACTTCTGTCATCAGTCTATCATGTGTGACCTCTGTTTCAGGAGGCTGACTTCTGGCATCAGTCTATCATGTGTGACCTCTGTTTTAGTAGGCTGACTTCAGGCATCAGTCTATCATGTGTGACCTCTGTTTCAGGAGGCTGACTTCTGACATCAGTCTATCATGTGTGACCTCTGTTTCAGTAGGCTGACTTCAGGCACCAGTCTATCATGTGTGACCTCTGTTTCAGGAGGCCTCACTTCTGACATCAGTCTATCATGTGTGACCTCTGTTTCAGGAGGCTGACTTCTGACATCAGTCTATCATGTGTGACCTCTGTTTCAGGAGGCTGACTTCTGGCATCAGTCTATCATGTGTGACCTCTGTTTCAGGAGGCTGACTTCTGACATCAGTCTATCATGTGTGACCTCTGTTTCAGGAGGCTGACTTCAGGCATCAGTCTATCATGTGTGACCTCTGTTTCAGGAGGCCTGAGCTCGGGTATCAGTGTGAACGAGCTGATGCAGTGTGGGTACTCGGAACTCAAATACATCATCGAGTGGGCCAAGAAGGTGCCAGGTCAGTGAAGCTCTCAAACGTTGTCATCCAGGACAAAATATTACAGATGTTTATTATTTCATATTTCTTTGTATGTGTGAGTTTGTTTGTAAACCATACATGAATGACCATGAACATGTGTAAATAATGTCCAGATGTCTGTGCAGATTGTGAAACTAACTTCATTTCACTACACTTAACCTTCTAAGCTACCGTATTTGACGCCCCGCTCTAATAAGTGAGTGAGTATGGTTTTACGCCACTTTTAGCAATATTCCAGCAATATCACGGCGGAGGACACCAGAAATGGGCTTCACACATTGTACCCGTGTCGGGAATCGAACCCGGGTCTTCGGCGTGATGAGCGAACGCTTTAACCACTAGGCTACCCGACTGCCCCCGAATCTAATAAACACAATATTTGCTAATATATTGGCTAGTGAACAATCCCAATTAGAACCCCTTCAAATTGATCAATGTACACAAGAAGTATTTATTCGTGTGTAATATGCACTCGTGTGTTATATGCATCCTTAATTACGGGCAATTAAATTCTGAAAAAATATATCGGTCGTATATAAACATTTCAGACATTTTCAATTCTGTTTTTTTCCCCAATAAAATAATATTCTAATAAGAGCACCTTATTTCTAATTTTGAGAGCGAACTGGGCACATATTACATCAAATATGGTATTACAGTTTGGGTCCATTTATGTTTATTAGTCAGAAATAATGTCTTTAAACTGAAAGAAAAATTTGAAACAACATTTCTGTAGAATATTCCTGGGATGGAGGGTTTCTGTAGAACATCACTTTGACAGAGGGACTTTATGTAGATCTTCACTGGGTCAGAGGGACTTTCTGTAGACATCACTGGGACAGAGGGACTTTCTGTAGAACATCACTGGGACAGAGGGACTTTCTGTAGAACATCACTGGGACAGAGGGACTTTCTGTAGAGCAGCAGAAGCTCTAATAACAAAAGGATGAGTCACTTGAGGTTCACATTCTTTGACTAATCTCTGCAGTACAGTTGTCTCACTTTGACTAGCATTGTTTTTATAGAGATATGACTTCTGTCTTCAACAGGTCAAATGCTATATATTGTGTATCATGTTGTGTTTTCAGGTTTCAGTAATTTAGACATGGAGGATCAGATGGCCTTGTTAAAATCTTCATTCATGGAACTGAATGTGCTGAGGTTGGCATACAGGTAAGAATGAAACAGTGTCGCATTGATCGGATGGTCACATTGACTGCCTGATTTGGTGTTGAATGGACGACTTCTCCATCAAAACTCAGTGATTGGTTGATTGCATGTTTTGTTTGTTGTTTAACGCCGCACTCAGCAATATTCCAGCTATATGAAGGCGGTCTGTAAATAATCGAGGCTGGACCAGACAATCCAGTGATTGACATCATGAGCATCAATCCATGCAAATGGAATACGAGGACATGCATCAACCAAGTCAGCAAGCCTGACCACCCGATCCCGTTAGTCGCCTCTCACGACAAGCATAGTTGTCTCTTAAGGCAAGCATGGGTTGCTGAAGACCTATTTTACCCTGGATCTTCAGGATTGCATGTCATCCTACCCTGGCAGCATGCTCATGATGTCAACCTGTGGTTTGTCCTCCTGGATTACTTCTCTGATGATCTGACTGAAATACTTTTCAATGCCAACCCACTCACTCCAGTGTCCAAGTTAGGCCAGACCAATATCTTGTCTTGTATTATGGATCCACCAAACTGAAATTTCAGAAAAACTGTATTTGACGTAATAAGCACCCAGGGCAATCTCAAAATAGAAATAGGGGGCTCTTATTCAAATATTATTTTCATGAAAATTTAGGAGTTGAAAGATCGTGAATTTCGTGGTTTATGCTGACAGCCTGAAATGTTTATATACGACAGATATATTTTTCCAGAATTTAATTGCCCGTAATTAAGGGTGCATATAACACACGACGGCCTATTATACACGAATAAATACGTCTTGTGTACATTGATCAATCGGAAGGGGTGCTAATTGGAATTGTTCACTAGCCATGGCCCAATATACAGTCAAGTCTCGTTAATCCGACACTCGTTAATCCGACAATCGGCTTTATCCGACACTAATGATGGGAACCGATTAAATCAGTGCTATTTACACCCGTTAATCCGACAGTCTCGCACTCCGACTCTGACACACAAAATTTGCAACGAATTAACGAAATCACTCATTAATCAGTCTCGTTAATCCGACACAGTGATCAGCGTACTCCGTGGTCATCTGCCCCCGAGTACACAGCCAGTGTTTTGATGCGAGACGAGTCAACGAGTAGCTGTATATTACAACGGATGCAGAGATAAACTTGCTTAACAATAAACAATTAATGCTTTAAATACAGGATTAATCACATGCTTAGATTACCTCATTCGCATTAAAATCAGATACAAGTTCTTGCTATCGCTGAGGACATCCCGTTACAGGTCACAACAGAACAACCTTTCGCAAACTATGACCGACCAATGAAATGCCTAACAGAAAATCAACGTTAGCCACTAAGAAAGCAGCTTTCTCAAGCTTTGCGGTACCAGTTTCAAACTTGCGACTTCCATTCCAGACTATCCTCTTTAAAGTATTTTGAATAAGTCATACAGTCCGTAACAGTTGTTTTGTGCTAAGCTTTAAAGGTTGCATGATTAGAAAACATATCCCGCTAACAATGAAATAAAACAATATGAATATTTCATTTTTCTTTTTTTATTACGTGTTTGTATCGTTACCTATCGTGTAGTTTTTCGATCACAAACGTTGATACTACTTAATTTCGTTTATCCGTCATTCTTGTTAATCTGACATAATCATATGCAACCAACGATGTCGGATTAACGGGACTTGACTGTATTAGCAAATATTGCCGTGGATGCATATTAGAGCGGGGGGCTTATTACATCGCATAAGGTAAAAATGAAATATGATGTGTTTGTTTTTCAGTAATTCTCTGCAACACCAAAATACAACATATCCAGTTTGTAGTGTGCACCTTTTTACTCCCAAATACAGCCGTTTAGAGAGAGTGCACGTAATACACACATTAAATGAGTTTCCAAGACAAACATGTCAACGTTTGCACATAACACTGGAAATAGCATGTCAAACAGTCAAGAGGTGCACACCTGAAGTTCGTCCTGGTATTAAGATGTCTGCTATGTATTGCAGATCCATGGGTCTGGACAACACTAGCATGTCAAACAGTCAAGAGGTGCACACCTGAAGTTCGTCCTGGTATTAAGATGTCTGCTATGTATTGCAGATCCATGGGTCTGGACAACACTATCAAGTTTGCTGACGGGCTGTTGGTTCCCTCGGAGATCGCCCAGACGATGGGTTGGGGGAAGGAGTTGATCAATGCCACGCTGGAGTTTGCCGTCCGGCTGAAGGAAGTCCACTTGGATCACAGTGAATTCTGTATCCTCAACGCTTTGGTCCTCACTTACCCTGGTAAGATGTGAAATCATTGTGTAAAGTTGCCTGGTGTCTGAGGGAGTACTGTTTCTAGCTTTCCGCCCACATTTAGGTGATGTAACTGAAATACTGTTGAAAGTGGCGTTAAAGGGACAGGACGTTGACCGTTCTTAAGCTTTGTTTGTAAACAATAGCTTACCCAGATTCACTCAGCTTATTCCACAACAGAATTTTCTGCTCAAGTTACATGCTGCAGGTGTAGACTTTTCACCTGTTTGTAAACAAACCCACTTTGAAATAAGAATAGAGGGCCTATTGCAAGCCTGTCTGTGCGCTTTACATATTGCAAACGGCAACATTGAGGTGCATGACAATGCAGCTGTACACATCAAAGTGACCATATTGCCATCTCTCTGTAGGGCTTCGATGACAGTAAGTGGTAGAGAAATACGTAAATGTTTTAGCATATTTTCTCAATGAAAGTTCTCTCACCCCTCCCTCCCTCCTTCCTTCCTTCCCCCTCCTCAATCCCTCCCTCCTTCCCTCCCCATCCTCAACCCTCCCTCCTTCCCTCCCCATCCTCAACCCTCCCTCCTTCCCTCCCCATCCTCAATCCCTCCCTCCTTCCCTCCCCATCCTCAACCCTCCCTCCTTCCCTCCCCATCCTCACCTCCGAGCCTGTCAGCCTCCAGGCCTGTCTGAGTGTCAGCCTCTGAGCCCGTGTGAGTGTCAGCCTCTGAGCCCGTGTGAGTGTCAGCCTCTGAGCCCGTGTGAGTGTCAGCCTCTGAGCAGCCATGTGAGTGTCAGCCTCTGAACCCGTGTGAGTGTCAGCCCCTGAGCCTGTCTGAGTGTCAGCCTCTGAGCCCGTGTGAGTGTCAGCCTCTGAGCCCGTGTGAGTGGCAGCCTCTGAGCCCGTCTGAATGTCAGCCTCTGAGCCCCTCTGAGTGTCAGCCTCTGAGCCCTTGTGTCAGCCTCTGAGCCCGTGTGAGTGTCAGCCTCTGAGCCCGTGTGAGTGTCAGCCTCTGAGCAGCCATGTGAGTGTCAGCCTCTGAGCCCGTGTGAGTGTCAGCCTCTGAGCCCGTGTGAAGGTCAGCCTCTGAACAGATCACATACTCTCTATTCCAGATGCTGTGGGTATACAGAACAAGGATAGTGTGATCACACTACAGATCGAGATCCTGGAAGCCATGTTGCGCTACATGAAGTTCCACTACCCGACAGACACCCGCAGACATGGCAAGATGTTGCTACGGCTACCAGCTTTACGTACAGTCAGCGCCAAGGCAGCTGAGCGGTTCCTCTCACTCACGTTGGATGGGAGCATCCAGCTGAACGAACTTGTCCTGGAAATGATCAATTAAGTGGCAGTCAGTGGCCAAAAGCTGCCTGATTGTGCACAACAAACTACAAGTGGCTCAAATATTGCTTCATCCCCCATCTACGCTGTTTCTATTGTACCCCATGGCCTAAGTGTCATGGCAACAATTGTAATTCAAGCAACAGTTACTTACGCATGGATATTATTGAAAGTGGATTACCGCATTTACATTTTCTGCGCTGACCCATGTGGATGATAATGTTAACTAATATGGTTTCTATGGTAACTGGAAATATAAGAGAAACAAGCAGGTGTTCCTATGGCCACCTGACTTCATAATGCTGATATTGTATTCTATGATTTGCATAACGAACACAGCAGACATTGTGTGGAGGTGGTTACCTGGCATTGAAGATATTCATATGGATAGATGTTGCTATGGTAACTAAGGATTGAAGATGGCCCAGTTTGAAGATTTAGGCGTTGCTATGGTTACATGACATGGAAAAGACACACATGATGTTCCTATTATCAATGATGGGAGAGATTGTGCTATGGAAACAGGACATGGAAGTGACACACTGCATGTTGCTATGGTAACACGACATGGAAGAGATGCACATGATGTTACAATGGAAACAGGACATGGAAGTGACACACTGCATGTTGCTATGGTAACAAGACATGGATGCGATGCACAGGATGTTACAATGGCAACAGGACATGGAAGTGACATTCTGCATGTTGCTATGGTAACAAGACATGGATGCGATGCACAGGATGTTACAATGGCAGCAGGACATGGAAGTGACACACTGCATGTTGCTATGGTAACAAGACATGGAAGCGATGCACAGGATGTTACAATGGCAACAGGACATGGAAGTGACACACTGCATGTTGCTATGGTAACAAGACATGGAAGCGATGCACAGGATGTTACAATGGCAACAGGACATGGAAGCGACACACTGCATGTTACTATGTGAACATAAAAAGAAACAATGGTAACCTGACATGCAAGAGAACATATGTTGCTATGGTAACATTGAAGAGAAGAGACAATGTGTGTTGCTATGGTAACATTCAAGAGAAGAGACAATGTGTGTTGCTATGGTAACATTCAAGAGAAGAGACAATGTGTGTTGCTATGATAACATTCAAGAGAAGACACAATGTGTGTTGCTATGTTAACATTGAATAGAAGAGACAATGTGTGTTGCTATGATAACATTGAAGAGAAGAGACAATGTGTGTTGCTATGATAACATTGAAGAGAAGAGACAATGTGTGTTGCTATGATAACATTGAAGAGAAGAGACAATGTGTGTTGCTATGCCAACATTGAAGAGAAGAGACAATGTGTGTTGCCATGCTAACATTGAAGAGAAGACACAATGTGTGTTGCTATGATAACATTGAAGAGAAGAGACAATGTGTGTTGCTATGGTAACATTGAAGAGAAGAGACAATGTGTGTTGCTATGGTAAGATCAGTCAGTGTTGCTGTGGTGACATGGAAGAAACATGGATGTTTCCAACCAAACCGGCATGAAGACAAAGACTCTTGGATTTGTTGGTGTTGGGAAAATTGGTATTGAAGAGCGACATGTTGAAACTGAAGTTGTATATATATACAGGAACTATCTGTAACCTACTTGCTTCCTACCTCAGCAGCTCCATGGCCAATGAAGGAATCTCAAGCTCAGGAACAAAGGGCTGACATCATGAAGTTGGTTAATGACATAATAAATGTTATCAGATTTTCACCAAACACCCACCTCCCACCAACTGATTATATATCCCCAGCCGTGTCATACCCAAAGACCTTAAAAGATGGCACTTGCCTGGGGCTAGTCATTAAGGGGATGAAATGACTGGTCAGTATACTGTGTCTGAGTGGGGTATTCTGTTAAACTGTGTCATGGTATTTAAGTGAGCTAGCACAGGCTTTAATCAACTCGTACGAGAAGATGTGCAAACATGCACGCACACACGCACGCACACACACACACACACACACACACACACAGACACAAGCACACACACACACACACACACACACACACACACACATATGCATGTACATCACAATGTAAGCAGTTATCTTGAACACGTTAATCCCCATGTCACCATAACCTGTGCCCCGATTATCAAGGATATTATGTCTCCATTCAAACAAGAATTTATCTTGTGTTAGTTGAATGGGAAGACTATCATAATATTTTTAGCTAGATGATTTCCCCCTCAGAATAAGGCATCTTACCCAGACAAAGGCGTCCACCAGCCTTTTTCAACCATTACCACATCAAGCCCACTTTCCTGTGCTCGATACAATTGGACTATCACACACATTGATAGTCCAATCAGAGAATATTTCACAAAATCAACATCCACGACTGGTGCACCTTCTTATGAAAGTGATTTACCACGTGCTGACACAAATATGTCTTATTCATCTTTTTACCCCAACCCCCCACCCGTCCCATCGGTTTACGATTGCCCAAACCGCCTATGTGGTCTAGAGGTTGAGCAGAAGGTCCAGGGTTTCGATCCCCGGCCGCGTCATATCAAAAGACGTTAAAAGATGGTACTTGTTACCCTGTACTAGTACAAGCAGCCACACACACACACACGTGCATGCACGTCGCTATATAAGTGCAATAATCTTGGACGCAACGTTAAACCCAATTTCACCTCACTTACGATTGCCCATGTTTTATGAAATAATGAATGAAATCACAAATAGTGAGGTGGCACCAGGATTGAGCCAAGAAAGGTAGACTTGATGGGGAAAGGGTAGAATCTAGGCTTTGGTATATGCTAGTGGACACGCTTGCCTCGTGAAGACTTCAGATTCAGTTGGTTGCAGTCGCTGTCATATAGCTGTAATATTGCTGATTGTCGCGTTAAACAACAAACCAAACCAAAAAATAAATCCTAGTGTTGATACAGTCGTGAACCAGATTGCCTAGGAACCCAAAGATTATTGATAAAATTTGTTTTATTTAGGGACTGCTCATTTGTCAGTGGGAGAGGAGGTCGTGTTTCATGTATTTGGGGTAGGGGATACATGAAAATATGGGGGTGTGGTAGGAAATATATGACACCGCCCTGAGGTCAATGTCCCCCCTCCCCTTATAATAAATGGCCAGTTCCTTGGTCTATCTAGTCCATGATTCTGACATAGATCTGAGATCTGGAGTCAGTCAAAGACACAGATATCAACCAAAAAGGAATGAATTCCCATAGTATGATGTGTCACTGGAAGCAGTGTGTGTGTGGCCTCACTACAGTGTAACCCATCTTCCTGAGTCAAGGGAGGTAACTGACTATAAAAGTCCAGTTTCCACCCTTGCCGAGTTATGTTTTGGCTGGACTAACGGGTCTATGCATAGTACAATCAAAATCATGTTTCGAAAGACATCCGGTTCGTAAACTTCAACAGATATTTTTCAAATCTTTTCATGATTTTAATCAAGAGATTTAATGCACTTCGCGAAGCAAGAGCCGTTTTATCACAATGTAGTTCTTGATTATTGATCAGATAGTCATGACTGGGCGCCGCCATTTTGTTTGAAGCAAATGTAAGTGATATGAGAGGTGGAAACTGATTGGTCAATAGGAGGGACATAGAAGGGACATAACTCATAATAGCCACTAGTGGCGCTACGATGGAACCCAGAAATTCAAGTCATTACTGGGCTAACATATAGTCGATTAAAAATCTTTTATTACCGATAAGGTTAAAAATAACCGAGTTCGTAAAATCATATGTGCACTATTGCAGATATCACTTCATGCGCATAAGAAGATCCGGCTTAAAATAGGTCTTCCGCAACCCATGCTTGCTGTAAAAGGCGACTATGCTTGTTGTAAGAGGCGGCTGACGAGATCGGGTGGTCAGGCTTGCTGATTTTGTTGATGCATGTCATCGTATCCCATTTGCGTGGATCGATGCTCATGATGTCAATCACTGGACTGTCTGGTCCAGACTCGATTATTTACACTGACCGCCGTCATATAGCTGTATTATTGCTGAGTGCGGCGTTAAACAACAAACAAACAAACAAATCATGTTCACCAATGTATTGATTATGTCATCCGAGCGGCATTGTTGGGATCAATCGAATCTTATTGTGATGTAAGGTCGAAATGACGTCACACTAGAAACGATTGTTGACGTCATTACACAAATGTAGTGTTCTAAGACCACAGTGATAAATGAATTGGTAATAAAAAAATGATTATCCTCGCATGTGTGTCATACTGATTTTACGAAACTCTTGTAAGAATTCATAAAAGGCAACTATGCTTGTCGTAAAAGGCGACTAACGGGATCGGGTGGTCAGGCTCGCTGACTTGGTTGATGCATGTCATCGTATCCCAATTGGGTGGATCGATGCTCATGATATCGATCACTGGATTGTCTGGTTCAGACTCGATTATTTACAGACCGTCGTCATATAGCTGGAATATTGCTGAGTGCGGCGTTAAACAACAAACCAACCAACCAATTGTAAGAATTCATGTATTGTTACAAAAATACAATTCTCTGCTCAAAATTATTGTTTGTGATGTTACCTCTGATGTGGAATAGAGGTGGCTAGACTTGCTTTCTCATAATCTAGATTGGGTTTGGTTTCATAAAATACATATATTCCAGAAACACGGTGAAGGATTGATGACATTCCGTCATGTCTCAAAAGAAAAGTGAATTGGGCACGGATTGCCGAGTCATCTAAGGCGCCACAGTTTGCTGTGCAGAGTTGCGTCACTTGGGCGCGCCAGAAACCTATGGTTGTGGGTTCGAATCCCGGTTCGCCCCGATTATATTTCTAGGTTTGTCAGCACCATACCCGTGCTCGTGGGTTTCACCGAAGTGGTAAACGTCTGAGACCTGCATCACTTCGGGCTTTCCTCCCACATTAAGCTGACACGCCGCGATATAACTTGAATACTGTTCAAAGCAGCGTTCAACACAGATCCCTTTTTATAGAAAAGTGTGCATTTTGATTGGTAGTCACAGTTTACATGTGGCTTCAATATTCCTGATGCCATGTCAAATTTAAAATTACTCACTCAAGAGCGCCATGCACAATAAAATTTACACAAACCCCCTTCTTTTTCCTTTTTACAAATATGCTATGTCTAAAGCCTTTGAAAAAATCAAACCTTTTTTATGGAATAGCAGATATCCTTAATGAAATTGACTCAACCAATTGATCAGCTGTAATTTTGCTCATTTAACCCCTGTCAATTTGATTAGGTGCTCAAAAGAGAATTGTTGCAATGGAAATGAAATGTTTTAGTTTTGATTTACAGATCCTGTGACATTGTTTGGTACATAGGTTAATGCACATATGCCAATTAGGCATACATAAGCACGGATTGTGATGTTTTGTTTGTTGGTTGGAAACTTGCTGTCTGTGTTTAAGTATCAGTGGGGATTGGGGGTTGGAATTGGTCCTCATCAACCATACCATGTTAGTGACAGGCTTAATGGCCGTGGTTGGTCACATCCAGCGACTTAGATACCATTCAGCGGTTTACGTGAATCTCCCACTCAAGACACAGTGTACGGACTCCGAGCTGAGTCCTTGTTGTTGCCCTGTCTGGCGTTTGACATTCAGGGGCTAAAACAAGGACTGGTTGGCTCGGAGTCAGTACACTGTGTCTGAGTGGAGTATTCATGTTAAACTGCGGCATGGTATCTCAGTGTGCCAGCACTATTAGATTAGTATAGGTCTGGACCAGTGCAGACAGACGAACAGACAGACATACACGTCGCTATATGACTGCAATAATTCTTGGATGCGACGTTAAACCCCATTTCACCTCACCTCAATCACCACACACCCCCACCCCCACCCCCACCCCCACACCCCCATAGAGTTGATCAAAATCAACGACTTTGTGGAATGTGAGTGGGTCATTGCTTATGAGATTCCGGGGTAGAATAGGTCTTCAGCAAGCCATACTTGCCGTAAAAGGCGACAATGCTTGTTGTAAAAGGTGACCAACGGGACTTGGTTGATACATGTCATCAATCCCAATTGCGTGGATCGATGCTCATAGTATCAATCACTGGATTGTCTGGTCTGGACTTGATTATTTACAGACCGTCTACAGCTGGAATATTGCTGAGTGCGACATGAAAGAACAAACAACGAAGCAAATTTAGTATCACGGATGGGATTCCAGATGAACAGTGATGTTTTGTTTAGTAACTCGTCTGTCTTTGAGTCTTATTGGTATCTCATGTTATTATTTAGGTGAAGTGTTGTGATTGATGAACAACAGACAAGGTAATCCAGAGTAGCGATTTCATTCAGTTTGTCTGGATTTGCAAAATCCTGATTAAAGAACCATTGATAAAAAGTAGTACAAGTTGTTTGTCTAGATGAAGGGATATAGATCTAGTACTCCAACCGAAATGCCTTTCGCACATTCATATTTTTAATTGTTAAATTGGTCAAAATTGGGATTTGTTTTAAGTTCATGTGTTTGACCCATGCTTGCCGTGAAAGGCGACCATGCTGGTCGTAAGAGGCAAAGAAACGGGATCGGTAGGTCAGGCTCGCTGAGTTGGTTGAGACATGTCATCAATCCCAATTGCGTTGATCGATGCTCATGATGTCAATCACTGGATTGTCTGGTCCAGACCTGATTATTTACAGACCGACGTCATATAGCTGGAATATTGCTGAGTGTGGCATTAAATAAAAAAACAAAACAAACAAAATAATTTGGAGGATGTTAACGCTGTATGAAGCCCCCTGTTTGCAAACCGGGGTAATATAGCTATCAGCATGTCCGTCCGTCTCTGAGGTGTCTGTTTTCCATTTCCTGAGCAGAACTAAACTGTTGAATATTTCTTTTTGAAATGTGTTGTAACTGGTGGTGAACTGGTGCCTATTGATGTTAAGGATGTTTATTTTTTAAGGAATACTTAGGAATTGGTCTAGAAGGTTCTTGTATTAACATTCCTATAGGTATCCGCAGTATCTCAACCATTCTTCAAATGAAGATCAAGTCATGAGTAGATATTTCCAAAAGAATTTAGAGATGTATAAAAAAAGTAAGACTGATGCTTAACTTTTTTCCAAGTGTGTATTGCAAAGAAAAGAAACCATCTGATTCAGTTTCCAAGATTACTCATTGATTTCAAGTGTTCATGTCATTTGTCACTTGTTCAAGGCATTTGTCACTTGTTCAAGGCATTTGCCACTTGTTCAAGGCATTTGCCACTTGTTCAAGGTATTTGTCACTTGTTTAGGGAAATTGTCACTTGTTTTAGGTATTTGTAACTTGTTCAAAGAAATTGTCATTTGTTTTAGGTATTTGTAACTTGTTCAAAGAAATTCTCATTTGTTCAAGGTATTTGTTACTTGTTCGAAGAAATTGTCATTTGTTCAAGGTACTTGTCACTTGTTCAAGGCAACTGTCACGTTTTCATATTGTTTTTCACTTGTTCAAGGCATTAGTAATACAGTTGTTTTATACATGTCAGAATAAAATTGATACATTGACTGTTAACACTTTTTAGACTTTATTCTATAAATACGATAAAATTAAATACTTAGCGAGAGGCAGCCTCATCAGTGAACTATGTTTATCTTGTAGTGTTTGATTCAGTTCCAGATGGGGGGTTGGGGAATCAGGCAGTGTGTTTGTTTCCTGGTTGTTTAACGCTGCACTCAGCAATATTCCAGCTATATGACAGCAGACTGTAAATAATCGAGTTTGGACCACACAATCCAGTGATTGGGTCATCATAATCATCAATCTATGCATTAGGGATATGATGACATGCATCAGCGAAGTTACCGAACTGTTAGACGCCTCTTATGACGGTTCTAACCCCGGCCGCGTCATACCAAAAGACGTTAAAAGATGGTACTTGTTGTTGCCCTGTCTGGCGTTTGATATTCAGGGGCTAAAACAAGGACTGGTCGTCGCGGAGTCAGTATACTGTGTCTGAGTGGGGTATTCATGCGGCATGTGTCTCAGTGAGCTAGCACTATAAATCGGCATCAGTCCGGACTAGAACAAGCAGCCACACAGACGCACGTGGATGCACGTCACTATATAAGTGCAACGATCTTGGACGCGATGTTACACCCCATTTCACCTTATGACGTGGGTAGCTGCTAGGATGAGTATTGGTTGTTTAAAGTGTATCACATACATAAAGTGCAATACACATCACGATATACTGTAATTCTAAAGTTTTAATTCACAAGCGAGCGGGCATGAGGCCCAGTTGTCTAAGGCGCCGCGATTCGCTGTGCAGAGCTGCGTCCCTTGGGCACGCCAGAAACCTATGATTGTGGGTTCGAATCCAGGTTCGTCCCGATTATGTTTCTAGGTTTGTCAGCACCATACCCGTGCTCGTAGGGTTTCACCGAAGTGGTGAACGTCTGAGACCTGCCTCACTTCGGGCTTTCCTCCCACATTAAGCTGACACGCCGTGATGTAACTGGAATACTGTTAAAAGCGGCGTTAAAACCCAACTCACTCAATCACTCACTAATTCACAAGAGATTTGAAACGCCAGTGGTACAACAAAATGTTTACTCATTTTATAAATATGCATGGATGCATGCCAAGGGACAGTGATGACTTGGCATTACACCACTGCCACTGTCGAATTCCAGATGGCGAACTTGCATTTTGGAATGAAGGAAACATTCCAAAGGTATTTGGCATGTGTAAAAGTTGATCAGACTCGATGTACTGAGCATTAAAAAAATATAGGGGTCACGGGTGGCCCAGTTGTCTGAGGCGCAGCAATTCACTGTGCAGAGTTGCGTCCCATGGACACGCCTGAAACCTATGATTGTGGGTTCAAATCCCGGTTTGCCCCAATTCTGTTTCTAGGTTTGTCAGCACCATACTCGTGCTCGTGGGTTTCACTGAAGTGGTAAACGTCTGAGACCTGCATCACTTCGGGCTTTCCTCCCACTTTAGGTTGACACACAGTGATATACCTGGACTGCTGTTAAAAGCGGTGTTAAAGCCAACTCACTCACTCACTCACTCACTCACTCACTCACCCATTCACGGCGTGAAAGGCTGCTCTCACTATATAATGACTGGTGTGTCAATATACTTTCTTCAGTCTCCTACAGTCTGATTCCTTACTATTATAAACTGACGTCCAAAAGAAACTTTACCAGAGTTTGAAATCAGTGTTGCTCAAAAACAACACAACATACATGCATGAAGTAAAGTGTATTGAGAAGATCAATATATCAACATGATCAACACTGAAAATGACAATCATACCGCGACCGAGAATGACTTCAGAGTCCCCCAAAGTTCGGTGTGGTACAAAACTCGAGCTTTCAGAATCATGGACAATAGGCAGACTACATAAACAATCGCTCACGTTCAATAACAAGTCATTAGTAGCGTGTGTGACCACCAAATGCCTCAATACACGCAAAAACTCTTCGACGCACAGAAAAGGTCAGTCGTCTGATGAGTGAGTGAGGTTTTACGCCGCTTTTAGCAATATTCCAGCAATATCACGGCGGGGGACACAAGGAATGGGCTTCACACAATGTACCCATGTCGGAAATCGAACCCGGGTCTTTGGCGTGACGATTTAACGCTTTAAAAACTAGGCTACCCGACCGCCCCTTCGTCTGATGAGGTCACGTGGGATTTGACGCCATTCTCCTTGGAGGGCCAAGATCAGTTCTTGCCGGTTGGCTGGAGAGTGGTCGTTGTCGAACACGACGATCCATCAAGTCCCAGGGGTGTTTTATGGGGGACATGTCGGGTGAGCGTGCAGGCCACAGCAGGCCGTTGACGTTGTTGGCTGCGAGGAAGTTAGTGACAATTCTGGCTGTATGGGCTCTAGCATTGTCATGCTGATAAATGACACCACGTGGCTGCTGTTGGAGAAATGGTAGGACAACTGGATGAAGAATGTTATCCATGTAACGCTGAGCTGTCAAGTTTCCGTCAACGATGACCAGCGGTGTCCTCTCCTGCCCACAGATCCCTCCCCACACCATGACACTCCCTCCACCATATGGTACGACCCCCTGAACGCAACACGCCGCCGTTCGTTCACCCCTTCGGCGGTAAACACGTGGTCTTCCATCAGCCCTAAACATACAGAATCGACTCTCGTCAGTGAAGACAACCCTCTGCCAGGCACGTCGTTGCCAACGTCGTACATTTCGGGCCCATCTCAATCGCAGACGACGATGTTGCGCTGTCAATAGCTGTCCTCTGTATGGACTAAAAGCCCTGATTCCATGAGCCCTGAGCCTCCTGGCCACTGTCTGTCGACTAACCCTGTGACCTAAGGCATTTGTCGCCGATGACGTCACTGTCAGGAAGCGATTTCGGAGGTGCAAGGTACGCATCATCATTGGGCGTGGTCACCCTGGATCTGCCTGTTCTTGGCCTGTCAGCGGTCCGCCCTGTCTGTCTGTAACGTTGCATCAAGTTGGCAACGGCAACACGGGAGCAACCGAAGGTTCGTGCAATATGGGCGTGGGTGGCTCCCATTTGTACCATACCCAAGACTCGTTCACGTTTTTCGACTGTGAGTCGTGGCATTTCTTTTGTGTTTTTTTTATCACTGTGGTTGGTTGGTTGGTTTGTTGTTTAACGCCGCACTCAGCAATATTCCAGCTATATGACGGCGGTCTGTAAATAATCGAGTCTGGACCAGACAATCCAGTGATTAATATCATGAGCATCGATCAATGCAATTGGGATCGATGACATGCATCACCCGATCCCTTAAGTCGCCTTTTACGACAAGCATAGTCGCCTTTTACGGCAAGTATGGGTTGCTGAACACCTATTCTACCCCGGATCTTCACGGGTCCGCTCTTGGTTGAAAGTGGATTTGACCAAAACATCACAAACGTAATGATGGATGTCTGACTTGCCGTTGCAATCGTTTTATACCCTTACCCGCACGTGCATTTGCAGTTGTCCGTGGTGCACGTGTTTTTCACTTTTTTGCGTGTTATCTCGCAAACATGCAACAGACGATAATATTTTCTGCATACACTATTGTTGTATTTAGGTTATGTGTTTTAGATAGACTTCATCGAAAACAAATTTATACTTTGTCTGAAATGTATATTTTCAGTTGGTAAAGTTTCTTTTGGACGTCAGTTTATATTAAAAACAATCTTTGAAATTATTATTAAATATTTTCATTTCTGACACTATATATTATAAATATTTGTTTAGCTACCTTTATATAAACTGCTGGACAAAAGCAAGTATACAAGTTTGACGTCGGCTACAATGAAACAAACACAAAATGGTTTTTAGATGGGGATGTATTTGATACGGGTATCATAGTTGCGTTTTGGACCTTAAAGGGCAAGTTCACACGGAAATGAACCAATTTTTCTTGTACTTTTTCCACATTAAAAGTGTTAACATAGAAGTGTCATAGACAAAAATATAAAAACATCAAATTTAATTAACATATTTTTTGCATTAAAACGATTTATATTTTTCACTTTTACCAAGTGTTCTATTTCCATAACAAAAACACCATGGATTATGCCCCTTGCAATATGACGTCATTGGTGCCAATTGATAAACATTATGACGTCATCATGCTTTGTTAGAGCCGCTTCACGTGGTGTAGGTACAGTTTTGTGATTCTAGCGTCTCAGATGCCAGCCAGAATTGTGTTATGCTGAGTCACCACTGCGCCGGAGTGTGTCGTAGACCATGTTGTTTTACCGCAAACTGGTCCTTGATATCTTTTGCGTTGAGAATAGACAGGGACCCAGTTGAATTGGCACCAATTACGTCATAATCTAAGGGGGATAACTCAGGCCTATTTCGCTCGTAAAACGAAGGCTTCATAACGGCATATCATTTTCACACTATTGTGAGCTTCCTACTTTCACTGTGAAACAAAATGAGTGTATATTTTCAAACACAGATACTAACTAATTCTAAAATTGCGTTTTGTTTAGAAAAAGAAAGAAAGTGATTTTTGCGTGTACACTTCCCCTTTAAGTTTGCAGTGTTTCGGCGACCGTTTTCAGCCTGGTAACGTTCTGAAGTGTGTGTAATTGTTTTGGTCAAATCCAATTTTCAAATGTATACTTTCTTTTGCCTGGTGGTGTAGCTGGAGTATTGCTGAGTGCGACGTTGAACAACACGACGGAAAATAAAGTTACCTTTCTGAGAGGAAATACAATATGCTCCAATAAGTTACACCTTGTCGATGATTGGTTTGGCAATATTGACGTGTGGAGTGATTCGATAATCTTCTGCATGAGCTGCGTATGTTTAATGCATGGAAAGTTGTGTGGCCAAGTCGATGAAATGAAATGATTTTGAAAAGTTGATATATAACGCATCTCCAAATGGGTGACCAATAGCGTACGCTTCTGAAAGATAATATAATTATATGGCTAAAGATTTTTTCAAACTTCAAAGGAAAATCTTACAACAATAAGATGCGTCATCCAAACTGAATTTGTACCATATCTTTTTTGTCATATCCTCAGAAAACGGCTCAGGTAAAAGACTTTATCATGTTCAAGTGCCAGAACACCTATTCTATCCCGGATCTTCACGGGTCCGCTCTTGGTTGAAAGTGGATTTGACAAACGTTACTGGGCTGAAAACAGCCAGAGAATCACTGCAAACAGAAGGTCCAAAACACAACCATGATAAGTGAGGTGAATTGGGGTTTAACGTCGCGTCCAAGATTATTGCACTTCTGTAGCGACGTGCATGTACGTGTGTGTGTTTGTGTGGCTGCTTGTACAAGTCCGGACTAATGCCGATTTATAGTGCTAGCTCACTGAGATATCATGAATACCCCACTCAGACACAGTGTACTGACTCTGAGTCGACCAGTCCTTGTTTAGCCCCTTCATGCCGAGCGCCAGACAGGGTAACAACAAGTACCATCTTTAAACGTCTTTTGGTATGACGCGGCCGGGGATCGAACCCTGGACCTTCCCCTCTCCGGGCGGACTCTCTACCACTAGACCACATTTGTTTGTTTCACTTTTAGCCACCATCAAACATGAGGGTATACTTTCGTTCGCCCGGCAGTTTCGTTTAGTTCGGGTTTTATAATTACCCAAGAAAGTCGGCCTTAGTTGTGTACTACAAGGTTCTCTTCCTAGCCCAGTGCACTCGCGACTATTAAAGATCCCGGGTTTTATAAGTGGTTCTCCCCAGGGAGCTGAGAATGAAAATCGAGTGCTCACTGATCAATTGACCGGGGTAATAATAGTGAGCATCCACTCGGTGAATGTAATCTGGCGCATTATATATGCACTTATTATTTTTTATTATGTCTCAACAATGGTTGTCATGTGGCTTCAATAAACAGAGGTCCTAAATACAGGAGTCTATATCATCAATCAGGCTCTATCCTAATCTAAGGACCCCTAACACTTAAATCATTATCTTCGATAAAGCTCCAATGACTCTAAATTAAATTCTAACATGCAGTGATTGATGTTAGGTGAGTGAGTTTCTTAATCACTCCCCCGTCTATTTCCGTCACAGTTTTGAAGAACAATTTGTATTAATTACTCAAAGAATGCATACATTAGTTTAAGTGTTCTTTCACAGTCACCTTTTTATTAAGAAATACATATTAATCTGGTAGCTTGAATTATATGAGTGTAATAAACAGTTTACTATACACCTGGGAAAAGGTTAAGCACCACACATTCATTATTTCATATATCACAATTCTGTGACGTGGTTTCCTGGGTCCTCAGTGTGATAGCTCTCATATCACATAATTTAATACACGAGTGAGGCGTTCCATATAAAATGAACTTTACTGGCGCTAGGTCATCACTCAAAAAACGTTTCTCATGTTTTTGTTTTTTTAAAATAATTGGATTCAAATCTTTTCAAAATTAAAATATAATCGCATAATACACAACTGCTCATTGGTTTCTCAGATACCTTTGAAAATCATTTCAAAAGTGGTAGGGGTAACGTGGTTGCAAATTCATTCCTTACCCGAGTCTTCATTGAACCAACTTATTTTCACACAAAATTAGCCAGCCTCAAATTACTTTTTACAAACTCTTGCAGGAGCGATGGTTAGATAGGCATAATCACATTTAACACAGTTCAATTTTCAAATGCATGAAAACAAATTTGGCAGAGTCGCCTCTTACAACAAGCAAGGGTAGCTTCTCACCCTGATCTTAACAGGTGAGGTGAAATTGGTTTTAACGTCGCGTCCAAGATTATTGCACTTATATAGCGACGTGCATGCACATGTGTGTGTTTGTGTGGCTGCTTGTACTAGTCCGGACTAATGCCGATTTATAGTGCTAGCTCACTGAGATACCATGCCGCAGTTTAACATGAATACCCAACTCAGACACAGTATACTGACTCCGAGCCGACCAGTCCTTGTTTTAGCCCCTTAATGCCGAGCGCCAGACAGGGTAACAATAAGTACCATCTTTTACCGTCTTTTGGTATGACGCGGCCGGGTATCGAACCCCGGACCTTCCGCTCTCCATGTCTACATGTTCAATCACACCTGAATATCTATTTTTAGGCATACAATGAAATCAGTTTCTATAACGATTTTGTCAACAGGACCATGCCCCTTGTCCCAAGGCTACACAACTGTTCTGTCTCCTCGGATATGGTACAAGCTACACGAGAACAGGTTGCCACAGACAGAAAGCATTCGTCACCACTCCCCCCTATCCGTAACCAGAAAGAAGACTCGTCCCCCCTGTCGATGAATGGTATGTGCGAAAATACGACACACCAATCAGAATGCGCGTATGATATACCCAAGATACAGTTAAATGTGTTCAATCATACTGTATAATTCCGTACGTCCCGATGTGCTTTAAATTGCATCTGAAATATATGTAATATATGGGGAAATGTATGTGAACCATTTCACAACGAATTGACAATTGTTTTAGGTATGCCCGTTTGCGCTAAGACGGAACCCGGTCGCAAATATGGCCATGAGAGGGGCACGAGTCGCTATTCGGCTTGTCCCGGAATAACACGAGTTGTTCACGAATGAGGCAGAAAGGAGGAACGTATGTCAGAGCGAAGGTGGAGATCTCATCATGCTGAAAGAACCCGATAATTTTGACTACATGGCTGCTTTTGGCATGGAGGTGGCTATTCGTGGTAAGTAAGTGAGTGAATGAGTGAGTAAGTTTGGATAAAAGCCTTTGGGAGCGGTAGTAAGTTTTATGACCATCGTGATTTCACGAGGAGAGCACGAAGTTATGCTGGACCTCAATGGTTTAAAAAGCCACGAGGAAGGCTACGAAGCAGAAGAGACTAGAAATATGACCTAGACAAGTGTGGGATTTGAACCTTCCACCAAAGCTCATGGCACGTCCAAAGGACATGACTCTTCACGGCATGTTGCGGCGCCTTGGATAACTGTGTGTGAGTGAGTGAGTGAGTTGGGTTTAATGCCGCTTTTAACAGTATTCCAATTATTCCGTGTCAGCTTAATGTGGGAGGAAAGCCCGAAGTGATGCAGGTCTTAGACGTTTACCACTTCGGTGAAACCCACGAGCACGGGTATGGTGCTGACAAACCTAGAAACATAATCGGGGCGAACCGGGATTCGAACCCACAATCATAGGTTCCTGGCGTGCCTAAGGGACGCAACTCTGCACAGCGAATCGCGGCGCCTTAGACGACTGGGCCACCCGTGGGCCCCGATAACTGTGTGTTGAGGACGGTTGGATAACACATAGGTACAATGTGTGAATACCATTTCTGGTGTCCCCAGGCATTGCTTGACTATTCTAAAAGCGGTGTACCAATCATACTTACTCACTCACCCACTCACTCACTCACTCACTCACTCACACACTTAGATGACTTTGCCAGCCGTTCCCCTTGGTAAATCATATAGTTTTCTGAAAGATGATTATTGTTATATTATCTTATTAACAATGGCCATCGAATTGCCGAACACCATCAGAATATCACATACAATATTTACAGATGAGGTCACATTGATGAAACATTGTCTTTGTTATTCAGAGATTTCAACCTTTCATGGCTTCGTTGTCAGAAGTTGTGGTAATTGTCCTTTTTCTTTTATTTCAGAAATCTATATTACCCGTGAGTATTCACATTGCTGTGATACTATTTACTCATTTGCTCAACATCTAGTGTCAACTGACAGGATTTAACATTTGTGTATGCTGGAGAAGATATGCTAAAGTATATTTCATACGACAGGATGACAGGATATACACATATTATTACACAGGGCAGGGTGACATGAACACGTTTATTATATACTTTAGTGTGAAAGACAGAGTTTTATGAAGTCGAGAAAAGTGATAACACTTGATATTTCACTGGAGTGAACATGACACTTGATATTTCACTGCAGTGAACATTACACTTTTTCAGAACTACCGCCTCCGTGGTCTAGTGGTAGAGCGTCCGCCCGGAGAATGGAAGGTTCCGGGGTCGATCCCCGGCCGCGTCATACCAAAAGACGTTAAAAGATGGTACTTGTTGTTACCCTGTCTGGCGCTCGGCATTAAGGGGCTAAAACAAGGACTGGTCGGCTCGGAGTCAGTATACTGTGTCTGAGTTGGGTATTCATGTTAAACTGCGGCATGGTATCTCAGTTGGCTAGCACTATAAATCGGCATCAGTCCGGACTAGTACAAGCAGCCACACAAACACACACACGTGCATGCACGTCGCTATATAAGTGCAATAATCTTGGACGCGACGTTAAACCCAATTTCACCTCACCTTGTCAGAACTATTGTCATACAAGAGATATCTTCCCCTTAAATTGTCTCCCTTCATCGTAAGTGTTTCGCCAGTACACAACCTATTGACGTCCTTTTACGTTAATATCACACTGACAAGGCAAAATAATTACAGATTGTTATTTATGGAGTTAGTATCACTTCTCTCCGTTTGTTATTTTCTCGAAGGTTTTTCGTTATAAACTGTAAATGTCAACCGTCAACTTAACAAACAATATTTTTGAATCTAGAAGACCGCTTTTGTCAGCGAAAGAATACACGCTGGTCAAGTAACAAAAATGGCACTTTGCGAGACTAGTCTCAGACTCAGTACACTGACTCCGAGCCGACCAGACAGGGTAACAACAAGTTTTAACATCTTTTAACGTCTTTTGGTATGGCGCGGCGTGGGAGAACCGGCACAAATATGTCCGTGGCTGTTTAAAAATGAGCACTATACATCGGCATCAGTCCGGAATAGTACAAGCAGCCACACACACACGCACGCACGCACGCACGCACGCACGCACACACATGCACGTCGCTATATAAGTGCAATGATCTTGAACGCGACGTTAAACCAAATTTCACCTCACCTTGTTCCGGTTCGTTACAGTCTGACTGTTGCAGTTCTTCTTGCCTCTTCCCTTGATTGACAGATCCTATGAACATTGTTTTGATCCTTATCTTTGTTGATTGGCTACTGACTTTGTAGGCGTGTCAAGTTACGTGCATACATTAAACGATCACCTGATTCATGTCAAGCCACAGTATGTATTCCTACATCTGGAATGTTTATCATCTCGTCATTTTTGTCTGCTTTGATGTAAACAACTGTTTTTGGTTAAACTATTGTATGTTTTCATTGTCGATTTTAATGATAAATATTGAATGTGTATTTCGGTTCATTGAGGTGAGAACTTTCGTAAGAATCCGCACAGTCAATCCTTAGTTGATAGGGATGACATGCTTAAACATATTAACATGTGCTAAAAATGTCGTGTACACGTATATTTACACATGCCAGAGGCTAAGTGAGGTGAAATGGGGTGTAACGTTGCGAGAACCTTTACAGTGTGTGTGTGAGGCTGCTTCTACTGGTCCGGCCTAATGCTGAACCTCAGTACTACTCTACTCGTGGTACATGTCTACAACTGACCCTGGTACGACTCTACACCTGGTACATGTATACACCTGTCTCCTGGTACGACTCTACACGTGGTACATGTATACAGCTGTCCCCCGGTACGACTCTATACGTGGTACATCTATACATCTGACACTGGTACGACTCTACTCGTGGTACTTGTCTACAGCTGACCCTGGTACGACTCTGCATGTGGTACATGTATACAACTGACCCTGGTACGACTCTACACGTGGCACATGTATATACAACTATCTCCCGGTACGACTCTACACGTGGCACATGTATACAACTGACCCAGGTACATGTACGACACTACACGTGGTACATGTATACACCTGACCCCTGTCCGACTCTAAACGTGGTACATGCGTACACCTGACCTCGATACGACTCTACACGTGGTACAGGTATACAACTGACCACGGTACGACTCTATACGTGGTACATGTATACACCTGACCCCGGTACGACTCTACACGTGATACATGTATACAACTGACCCCGGTACGACTCTACACGTAGTACATGTTTACACCTGACCTCGGTACGACTCTACACGTGGTACATGTATACACCTGACCTCGGTACGACTCTACACGTAGTACATGTATACACCTGACCTCGGTACGACTCTACACGTGGTACATGTATACAACTGACCCCAGTACGACTCTACACGTGATACATGTATACAACTGACCCCGGTACGACTCTACACGTGGTACATGTATACATCTGACCCCGGTACGACTCTACACGTGGTACATGTATACACCTGACCTCGGTACGACTCTATACGTGGTACATGTATACACCTGACCTCGGTACGACTCTACACGTGGTACATGTATACACCTGACCTCGGTACGACTCTACACATGGTCCATGTATACAACCGATCCTAATACGACTCTACACGTGGTACATGTATACAGCTGACCCCGGTACGACTCTACATGTGACACATGGATACAACTGTCCGCCGGTACTACTCTACACGTGGTACATGTATACAGCTGACCCCGGTACGACTCTACACGTGGTAAATATATACGACTGTCCCCCGATACGACTCTACACGTGGTACATGTAAACACCAGACCCCGGTACGACTCTACACGTGGTACATGTATACAACTGACCCCGGTACGACTCTACATGTGACACATGGATACAACTGACCCCAGTACGACTCTACACGTGATACATGTATACAACTGACCCCGGTACGACTCTACACGTGGTACATGTATACATCTGACCCCGGTACGACTCTACACGTGGTACATGTATACACCTGACCTCGGTACGACTCTACACGTGGTACATGTATACACCTGACCTCGGTACGACTCTACACGTGGTACATGTATACACCTGACCTCGGTACGACTCTACACATGGTCCATGTATACAACCGATCCTAGTACGACTCTACACGTGGTACATGTATACAGCTGACCCCGGTACGACTCTACATGTGACACATGGATACAACTGTCCGCCGGTACTACTCTACACGTGGTACATGTATACAGCTGACCCCGGTACGACTCTACACGTGGTACATATATACGACTGTCCCCCGATACGACTCTACACGTGGTACATGTATACAACTGACCCCGGTACGACTCTACATGTGGTACATGTATACAACTGACCCCGGTACGACTCTACATGTGACACATGGATACAACTGTCCGCCGGTACTACTCTACACGTGGTACATGTATACAGCTGACCCCGGTACGACTCTACACGTGGTACATATATACGACTGTCCCCCGATACGACTCTACACGTGGTACATGTAAACACCAGACCCCGGTACGACTCTACACGTGGTACATGTATACAACTGACCCCGGTACGACTCTACATGTGATACATGGATACAACTGTCCGCCGGTACTACTCTACGAGGGGTACATGTATACAGCTGACCCCGGTACGACTCTACACGTGGTACATGTGTACAACTGACCCAAGTACGACTCTACACGTGGTACATGTATACACCTGACCTCAGTACGACTCTACACGTGGTACATGTATACAACTGACCCCGGTACGACTCTATACGTGGTACATGTGTACAACTGACCCAAGTACGACTCTACACGTGGTACATGTATACACCTGACCTCGGTACGACTCTATACGTGGTACATGTATACAACTGACCCCGGTACGACTCTACACGTGGTACATATATACAAGTGTCCCTGGTACGATTCTACACGTGGTACATGTATACAACTGACCCCGGTACGACTCTACATGTGACACATGGATACAACTGTCCGCCGGTACTACTCTACACGTGGTACATGTATACAGCTGACCCCGGTACGACTCTACACGTGGTACATGTATACGACTGTCCCCCGATACGACTCTACACGTGGTACATGTATACACCTGACACCTGTACAACTCTACACGTGGTACATGTATACACCTGACCTCGATACGACTCTACTCGTGATACATGTATATACAAGTGTCCCTTGTACGATTCTACACGTGGTACATGTATAAAACTGACCCCGGTACGACTCTACATGTGACACATGGATACAACTGTCCGCCGGTACTACTCTACACGTGGTACATGTATACAGCTGACCCCGGTACGACTCTACACGTGGTACATGTATACGACTGTCCCCCGATACGACTCTACACGTGGTACATGTATACACCTGACCCCGGTACGACTCTACACGTGGTACATGTATACAACTGACCCTGGTACGACTCTACACGTGGTACATGTATACACCTGACCTCAGTACGACTCTACTCATGGTACATGTATACACCTGACCCCAGTACGACTCTACACGTGGTACATGTATACACCTGACCTCAGTACGACTCTACACGTGGTACATGTATACACCTGACCTCAGTACGACTCTACTCATGGTACATGTATACACCTGACCCCAGTACGACTCTACACGTGGTACATATATACACCTGACCTCAGTACGACTCTACACGTGGTACATGTATACACCTGACCTCAGTACGACTCTACACGTGGTACATGTATACACCTGACCTCAGTACGACTCTACACGTGGTACATGTATACACCTGACCTCAGTACGACTCTACACGTGGTACATATATACACCTGACCCCAGTACGACTCTACACGTGGTACATGTATACACCTGACCTCAGTACGACTCTACACGTGGTACATGTATACACATGCCCCCTGGTACGACTCTACACGTGGTACATGTATACACCTGTCTCCTGGTACGACTCTACACGCGGTAGATGTATACATCTGACCCCGGTACGACTCTACACGTGTTACATGTATACACCTGACCACGGTACGACTCTACACGTGGTACATGTATACACCTGTCTCCTGGTACGACTCTACACGTGGTACATGTATACACCTGACCCCGGTACGACTCTACACGTGGTACATGTATACATCTGTTCCCGGTACGACACTACACGTGGTACATGTATACACCTGTCTCCTGGTACGATTTTACACGTGGTACATGTACACAACTGACCCCGGTACGACTCTACACGTGGTACATGTATACAACTGTACCCCGGTACGACTCTACACGTGGTACATGTATACACCTGTCTCCTGGTACGACTCTGCATGTGGTACATGTATACAACTGACCTCGGTACGACTCTACACGTGGTACATGTATACAACTGTACCCCGGTACGACTCTACACGTGGTACATGTATACACCTGTCTCCTGGTACGCCTCTGCATGTGGTACATGTATACAACTGACCTCGGTACGACTCTACACGTGGTACATGTATACACCTGACCCCGGTACGACTCAACTCATGTTACGTCTTCATCTGACCCCAGTACGACTCTACACGTGGTACATTTATACAATTGGACCGCGCCACGACACAATGAATGCTATACATTGAGATTCTTTGCTTCTGTTTTTAGTCTCTGGTTTGTCATGTCCAGATTCAGTTATGAAAAGGTTATCCTTATGTAGCGGCAATTATTCTTACTTCGACGTTAAACAACATTTAATCACCAACAATTCGCTATATCTCCGACTAAGTGAACCTTTTGTTACACGCACATGAAGGGAACGACCATTTAATATTATTGCGGGGATCTGGGATTTGGTTTAGAGGCAGAATATTCAATTCGGTCACAGCTTCAAGTCATAGACATATTTTGTTCGTCTCTTTGTCACCCCCGCCAACCACCCAACAACAAGATCCACCACAACTCCCACCACCCAACAACAAGATCCACTTCAACTCTGACCCCACCCACCACCCAACCACAAGATCTATCACAACTCCCACCACCCAGCCACAAGATCCACCACAACTCCCACCACCCAGCCACAAGATCCACCACTACTCCCACCACCCAGCGTCAAGATCCACCACAACTCCCGCCCCGCCCACAAGATCCACCACAACTTCCATCCACCCAACCACAAGATCCACCACAACTCCCACCACCCGCCCACAAGATCCACCACAACTCCCACCACCCAGCCACAAGATCCACCACAACTCCCGCCCCCGCCCACAACCATACAACTCACCAACTACAAGTACCTCAACAACCCCAAGCCCTGCATAACTACCAGCACGACCAAACCACAAGTTCCACCATCAGCACCACATCCACCCGCACCCTACCCAACACCTATCCCCACAACAGCCCTGCCAAAAATAGCACCTGGTCAGCCCCGTGTGTACAGCACGTTCATCTGTGACTTTTGAAGACCTTTGGATTGGTATGGAAATCACCGCTGGGTCCACCTCCTCGTCCACCTGGGTCGACGGATCCACCTACATCCATGAAGCATCGCAGGTAGACAGCAACTTCAGGACAAAGTATGACGGATGTGTACACTTGCAAAGGCCACAGGCGAAGATGGACAATGCACACTGCTCGAGTAAATTTTGGTTCTTGTGTGAAATCCAGGTATAACAGGGTATGAAACTCCCAAACATTTCAGCCAGACCACAGGACTGGCTGGCTGAAATACTTGCCAGCCCTGACCAAAACCTGCCTGCCCACTATAATCATATGTTTCTCAGGATAAGCTAACGGGGTTTCTTTTTGGTTACATTTTATCATTCATCTTTACATGTGAATTAATGCTTATCATCGGGAAATATTTTGAATATTTTCACATATGAAATATAACCCGACCGTCGGGCAGGGGGATTTGAAAATCTGGCAGCCCGAGTTGAAATCAACCCGTCTCGGACGGTCGGGCAGGCAGGTATTTCGAACACTGGGTATAACTCCTCGTCCCGACACCTGAATCAATCAGTCCGATTCCTCTACAGTTCCCACAGACGGGTGAGGTTGGGAAATTACGAGGGACAAATTCACACCCCTGCACATGCTTGTGGTTAAAAAGAAATATTGCTCGATCGTCTGGTGCCATGTCTGGTCTGTAGCGTTGTAGTCAGTAAGACATCCAGGCATCATGTATCTCTTTTAATACAGTACAGTAAACTACGGTTATAACGAACACGCTTATAACGAACTTACGGATATAACGAACTTACTTTTTTGGTCCCGACTATTTGTGTTAGTTATGCTGTATATATGCTTATAACGAACTACGGTTATAACGAACTAAAATTAGTAGTCCCTTTGAGTTCGTTATAACCGTACTTCACTGTAATCAGTTACAGTGTTTGGAGATGGCATGACATGCCGACATTCATAATCTAGATCTCCTTTAATAGCAGGCTCGGCGCCATGGCCTAGAAGCCATCTTTGGTCATGCCGGGCCCACTTGCACAAAGCGATCTTAGCGCTAAGACTATCACAAGCCTATGTTAAAGTGAGTGAGTGAGTATGGTTTTACGCCGCTTTTAGCAATATTCCAGCAATATCAGAAATGGGCTTCACACATTGTACCCATGTCGGGAATCGAACCCGGGTCTTCGGCGTGACGAGCGAACGCTTTAACCACTAGGCTACCCGACCGTCCCTCAGACTTGTATGTTCAGGTCGATGAATATTTCAAACAATCTAATCATTACCGCTATGTACAACAATTAGCATTATCTCCACAACATGTAGTGTCACTTGTGACAACATTGTGAACTGTGGTTAAATTGCATGCATTGAGGGGGCACGGGTGGCCAAGTCGTCTAAGGCGCCGCGATTCGCTGTGCAGAGTTTCGTCCCTTGGGCACGCCAAAAACCTATGATTGTGAGTTTGAATCCCGGTTCGCCCCGATTATATTTCTAGGTTTGTCAGCACCATACCCGTGCTCGTGGGTTTCACCGAAGTGGTAAACGTCTGAGACCTGCATCACTTCGGGCTTTCCTCCCACATTAAGCTGACACGCCGTGATATAACTGGAATACTGTTAAAAGCGGCGTTAAACCCAACTCACTCACCCACTCCACATCATGTAGTGTCACTTGTGAGAACATTGTGAACTGTGGTTAAATTACATGCATTGAGTTTGTTTCAGGGATAAAAAAAAGAAGAGCTTTTAAAGAAAACTAAGTGAAAAAGATAAAGGGATAGCATCAGTCTTAACATGCTGTGTATGATTATATGTTAACCTCAAGTCTGTATGAAGTCATAAAATTACCAAGTTTATTGATGCCAAATTATTAAATGTATTGATGCAGTAAAGTCAGAGAAAAAATTGAAGCACGTTTTTAATACTGTCAAAAGGCGTCATATTAAATCAAACGGGACAAATGCTACCGTTGGGCAACACTGTGGTATAATGCTACCTTTGGGCGACATTACCATAAATTACAAGCACACATAACCACACTGTTGTTTACAGTTATAAACAATCAATAAACAACCATACCTTTAGACCATTAGGCTCCTGTCGCCCCAAGGTTGCTTTTCTGATACATTATATATACATGTTTGTGTGTTTGTGTATTTCAATGGTTGCTTATTTAATATATATATGTCGCCCAAAATTTGCTTTTCTTATCTACAATAAATGTTGGATTCTGATTAATTGTTTGGGTTAATTTTATAGTTAAGCGGGCTTCATTTAAGTTGTAAAGGGAAGTAACTCATGTTTGTTGTTTGTATCACTATGTGCAAGTGTTGTGAGCGGGGGACCGTAGAGGTTATAAAACGGCAATTATGCAATTAAATACAAAACCATTATTTGTTTCTAAATATTAGTATATTTATGGACGTTTCTGCATTATATTGCAGTCAGTCAAGCCGACAGCGCTACCTCAGTATTTTGTGGCAACTAGAACACGAATCTATTAGAATATGAAACTACGAATTAGAATAAATGATGAAGCTGAAGAATGATTTGACGTCCTCAATTCTCGAGACCCACACAAATTGACGTTCTACCCATGTGGTTATCTATAGTTCGACCTCGCCACGCCCGCCATAAGCAGACAACGTGCATCTCGCGCGATCAGCTGAATGTACAGACTGACAAAACTCCGTTGATCGTTTGGACTTGTCAGATTTCGCACAAACAGATTCAGAATGGCATTTGAAAACTGAGGCAGAAAAACGGAAAATAACAATAACATCGAAAGGATTTATGTATTCACTAGACATTAAGAAGAAATTAATTCGTTCTCTGTGCAAACAGTTGTTTGTAGTTGGAAACACTGTTGACAGCATCTTGAAATCAGATGAACCGGTTGCATGTGAAATGGTTCGCAAGACTTATGAGAACTGGTTAACTATTTTTGAGGATATTCTGACAGAAAGAGATAGTTATTCTGCACCTGTACTGCCACGTTTGGATGTTCCACAGGAATATTTCGATGACTTGTCTATGCTTGACTCTGAAATTGATGGTTTTCAGAATTTTAGGATAAATATTTCTGGATGGATGGAGAATAAAGAACTTGAACGATGACAGCAATAAAAAATGGATGACTTTGCATAGGAATTGTCAAAGGGTAGTATCAGATCTCGCAGATCATCATCTTCCATTTCACATGTGTCTTCTGTACCCCTGAAAGAAGAGCAGAAGAAGGCTGCGTTATTTGTCAAAGCTGCTGCATTAAAAAAGAAGCGTGAGTTAGAGGTGGAAAAAGTGAGGTTGAAAATGGAGGAAGAAGAGCTGGACATAAAAACGGAGATGGCTATTTCTGATGCAAGATGGAAGGTACTAGATGAGTATGATACTGAAAATGAACATAGCAGCAGACAAAGTACTGGTTTTGGTAAACAAAACGCCCGATGGATTATAGTGACAGTCATCCTTTGGTTAGTGACACTCACTGTGTTGCAGTTCCTAGGTTTACCTGTGACAAGGAAATGGAACATGAGTCACTTCCTGAAATGAATACTATACACCAGCAGAAACACCTGTTAATGACACAAGATCACTTGGGAATGAGCAATACATCTAAAAGTGCAATTGATACAGTAATTCGGCAGTTGAAGAAACCATTAGACTGAGATGTGAACCGCGACAGCTACTTGCTAGATGCGATGTCGCCCGGAAGCTACATGTTCGCCCTTGGATTGCTGCTACATTTGCACAATAAAAAAACAACAAGAAAATGACATGTCCATGTGTCCATGTAAGGAATCGAACCCGGGCCTTCAGCGTGACGAGCAAACGTTTTAACCACTGGGCTACCCCATCGACCCTATGGAGAAATGAAAAACTTATAGAATAACGCACGAGGTGAAATTAATGTTGCTTTAACGAGGAACTTAAAACATTCATTTCACGATTGACATTTTTCCGTTATCACTCGTACCGAGTGGGTTATTCTATTTATTACCCATATTCAAATTAAAGACGTGTTTCAAGGGGACAAAACCTCTCGCCGATCAGGAATCAGCTATTTTGTGTCAACACTGTCCACTTGCTCCAAATTTCCAGCTATATGACGGCGATCTGTAAATAATCGAGTCTGGACCAGACAATACGGTGATTGACATCATGAGCATCGATCCACGCAAATGGGATACGATGACATGCATCAACCACTAGATTTCGTTAGTCGCCTCTTACTGCAAGCATAGTCGCCTTTTACGGCAAGTATGGGTTGCTGAAGACCTATTCTACCCCGGATCTTCACAACTTGAGATGAAACATTAGAGAGCAACTAATTAAATGAAGTGGTGCATCACAACTGCAGCTGCACAACAAGAGACCAAATCATTATATGAAGTGGCGCGTCACAACCGGAGCTGAAACATGACAACAAATCATTATATGAAGTGGTGCATCACAACTTGAGCTGAAATATGACAACAACAAGCCATTATATGAAGTGGTGCATCACAACTGGAGCTGAAATATGACAACAAGTCATTATATGAAGTGGTGCATCAAAACTGGAGCTAAAATATGACAACAAGTCATTATATAAAGTGGCGTGTCACAACTGGAGCTGAAATATGACAACAAGTCATTATATGAAGTGGTGCATCACAACTTGAGCTGAAATATGACAACAACAAGCCATTATATGAAGTGGTGCATCACAACTGGAGCTGAAATATGACAACAAGTCATTATATGAAGTGGCGTGTCACAACTGGAGCTGAAATATGACAACAAGTCATTATATGAGGCGTGTCACAACAGGAGCTGAAATATGACAAGTCATTATATGAAGTGGCGCGTCACAACTGGAGCTGAAATATGTCAACAAGTCATTATATGAAGTGGCGCGTCACAACCAGAGCTGAAATATGACAACAAGTCATTATATGAAGTGGCTCGTCACAACTGGAGCTGAAATATGACAACAAGTCATCATATGAAGTGGCGCGTCACAACTGGAGTTGAAACATAAGAGACAACTCATTTTCCAAGAAGTGGCGCTTCTCAAACTGATCTGAAACATTGAAAGACCAACTCATTAAAATAGGATTTTGCATGTCTGAAGTGGATCTAAAACATTAAAAGACTAAATTTCAATATAGGCTATAGAGTCTTGATTTTGTTTTCACAATGAGCCTTTGGTAGTGATACGCAAATCGTTATAAACCTCTACAAAAGTTACTTGCCGGAACGGGTACACACCACAGATGTGCAAAACTCCAAATCTTTGCACTGACTATTGTGATAAATTATTGGTCAAATGGAGACAGCGTATCTATTCATTTTAACCTGAAGCTTAGAGCTTTTTAATATCTATCAGTATGTGTGCTCTAGAGATCAGACTTCCAGACGACCTCAGCTGACACTACAACTGCCTTTCTACGGTAACTGGGGTATCATTGGGTGTGGACAGCACCCGCAACTCATTCTTACACTTCACCATGAATGCGGAAGGTTATACTTTCCCTACTACTCGGAACATTCGGACCAGCAAAATACACCCCTATATCTACTGACCACATTCTTCACAGGGAAAGTCCAGCATAGCATGGCTTTCTCAGAATGGAGCCCACATGACCACGGACAGTTGTAATGTGAAACCCATGTCCAGGCACCTTGGTCGTCTAGGTATAATGTACAATTGTAGAAGGACAAGCTTACATTCAGTAAAATTCACTGTGACTATAGAAACTATTTGGAGTTAACGTAGCGCCGAGTTTACACCATAACATTGAAAAAAATATTCTGTCTGGAAAAATAGTCTGCTATGTGATACGTCTCAGCTGGATATGAATCATAAAAAATCAGCTCATACTAGTAGGAAGTGGCGCATCACAACTGGAGCTGAAAAGGTAGAGACCAACTAATAATATGAAATGGTTCGTCAAAACTGCAGCTACATTACTAGAGACCAACTCATTCTTTCATACATAAAAGTGCGTCACAACTGGAGCTGAAACATTGGAGACCAACTCATTATATGAAGTGGTGCGTCACAACTGGAGCTGAAACATTGGAGACCAACTGATATGAAGTGGCGCATCACAACTGGAGCTGAAACATTGGAGACCAACTCATTATATGAAGTGGTGCGTCACAACTGGAGCTGAAACATTGGAGACCAACTGATATGAAGTGGCGTAACACAACTGGAGCTGAAAAATTGGAGACCAACTCATTATATGAAGTGGTGCGTCACAACTGGATCTGAAACATTAGAGACCAACTCATTATATGAAGTGGTGCGTCACAACTGGAGCTGAAACATTGGAGACCAACTAATATGAAGTGGTGCTCACAAATGGAGCTGAAACATTAGAGACCAACTCATTATATGAAGTGGTGCGTCACAACTGGAGCTGAAACATTGGAGCCCAACTGATATGAAGTGGCGCATCACAACTGGAGCTGAAACATTGGAGACCAACTCATTATATGAAGTTGTGCGTCACAACTGGAGCTGAAACATTGGAGACCAAATAATATGAAATGGTGCTCATAACTGGACCTGAAACATTAGAGACCAACTAACATGAAGTGGTGCGTCTCAACTGGAGCTGAAACATTGGAGACCAACTAATATGAAGTGGTGCTCACAACTGGAGCTGAAACATTGGAGACCAACTGATTTTTTCTTAGTTTTTTTGTTGTTTAACGCCGCACTTAGCAAAATTCCAGCTGTTTGACCGTGGTCTGTAAATAATCGAGTCTGGACCAGACAATCCAGTGATTAATATCATGAGCATCGATCCACAAAATTGGGATTGATGACAGGCTTCAACCAAGTCAGCGATCCTGACCACCCGATCCCGTCAGTTTCCTCTTACGACAAGCATAGTTACCTTTTACGGCAAGCAGGGGTTGCTGAAGACCTATTCTACCCCAGATGTTCACGGGTTCTAAAATGATTACAGCAATTCCTTTTTTTGCATTTGGATACGATGTGCTGTAAGGTTCGATTTGTTTTCCTTTTATTGAAACTGTGACAATGGCGCTATGATTGGTTTGCTGAAATAGAATTTTCCGCGAGTCATGGTACATACTCTGATTGTACAAGATAATTGATAATCAATTATGTATGTATATACATCATCAAATACACATTATAAATCTCCTCAGAAAATGGAATATATTATCATAGGACGACTGCTCGTATTTCCAACATTCTGCCATGGATATTAGATCCAATTAATATTAAATTTACAAATTATTGATGTAGACTGTACTCTCGATTAACGTTTGATAATCTATTGCAAGTCTTAAACTCTTATTGATATGTTATCTGAAAAGTCAGCAGTGAGTATTCGCTTCATTTTTTTTTCGTTCAATGACGTTACAGTCTTCAATTTTACTTGTGTAGGCTAAATAGACGGTCGGAGATTTCCCGCTGCTGTCATTTTGTCGTCTGGACAGGTGCACGTGATTTGACGTCGCGTGTTGTGAGGTGGATGACGTCACGTCTAATGTTGTGGTCGTAGTACACGTGGTTTCAGTTTCCAAATAATAATATATTCTCTTTGACAGAACTAGAAAGTACACTAATACATCACGAATGGGAAGATTACCACGGCGACGGACGAGTGAATGAGACAGTTTATCACTAGATAACAATGTTAGAATATTTGGGGCCGTTTTCTTTTTTTGGTATGTCGACGAGTGTGCTTTTATAGCTGTTTAAAGGTTTGATATTCCAAGAAAATAATGTGCATTTTGTTGAGTAAGGGAATGGAATCTTTTACAGTGAGAAAGCTGTCAAAATTGACCCACTATTAAACAAAGCTTTTTAATTTTTTAGCCGCATATATTAGAATCCTGCATGGTTTAATTTATAACATAAACAGTTAATATAACATAAGATCTACACGCAATATATAGGTAAATTCATAATCGATTTCTGAATGACAAAATTATTTCAGTGTAGACTAACAGTGATTTCGTTTTGATGTTTTAAATAGTTTTCATTTTGTTTTTTCACTGTGCGTTATATACATTATCTAATACTTCGATCAGTGACATACGTATTTAGTAATAATTACTTTGTTTGGAATTCTTAGTAAGAGAGAGAATTTGTAAAAGAAAAATCTTGTCTAAGAGCAAAATGAATGCCTTCTTTTGGTTCTTTTGTCACAATGTTAAATTGTATATGTTCCCTCCCAGCTGAAGTTTAGCTAGGCCAAAAGAAAACAGGAAAGACATAATAACTGAAAAACATTAATATTAAACATTGTGTTAGTTATATTTTCGAAGTTCAATACCAAGAATATATGACAAATAATTCCATTACTTTCAGTCACCAACGATCATTATCTATTTCAAACTTGTCCTTTTGTAGAATGGGATGAAATGGAAAACTGTACTGGAAATAAACTATCACGAATGTCTTTGAATGTGCATGTACATACCTAGGTGTAAAATACACTTCTAAAGTCGTATTTATAAAACAATATGAAAGAAAAAGTTGTATATCAAGGACTGACCACCAAGTTTATTTTGAGCAAAGGTCTTAGTGAGGCAGCCAAGTTCGAAATACATGCTGAGACGAGGATGGTGCCTGGCCGTATGGCAAGCCGTTTTCACATTTATTATGGAATTACTGATATCTTGCCAGGCACCATGAGTTGGTTGGTTGGTTGGTTTGTTGTTTAACGCCGCACTCAGCAATATTCCAGCTATATGACGGCGGTCTGTAAATAATCGAGTCTGGACAAGACAATCCAGTCATTGATATCATGAGCATCGATCCGTGCAATTGGGATCGATGACATGTATCAACCAAGTCAGCGAGCCTGACCACCCGATCCCGTTAGTCGCCTTTTACGACAAGCATAGTCGCCTTTTACGGCAAGCATGGGTTGCTGAAGACCTATTCTACCCCGGAATCTTCACGGGTCGCCAGGCACCATGAGACTCTACAACGTTGTGAGACCGAGCGGGTCGCGCGGTGGCTGCACCAAAACTGCATTATGCGCTGATTGCAGTGGGCTATTGTCAAATTGTGCAGAAGTGCTGTGAGTAAGCAAGGAACAAGGCGCTAAGGGATTTGGTGTTGATTGCTCCTTGAATGCGAGCCGCGAACTGTGACAAAACAGCTAACGCGCGCTGTACCTCATTATCTGAAGTAGGCTGCGTACCGGTTGATTGGTGGTTAGCTTGATACAAGTAAGTCTGTTGCATCTACACCTGCTCCTATCGACAACATACCCATACCGAGTTGTTATTTGTTGAAGCTACTGCTGCATTTTCCCCCGCTGCCGTTGTCGCTGCCGTTGCGGTTTTCTTGGCTGCAGCAGCTGTCTAACTAACTTTTGAGCTGACGATGCTTTCCTTTTTGTTGGCATTGTTACTTTGTTAGATCTAGTACTGATCTACGACTGACTACTAGGCCTAATTATTATGAAAGTATAATCGTCTACCGTAGCAGTTATAAGATGGCGAAGTGAGTGTCTTTGAAATGACGTAACATACTATATGACGTCACTTGATAAACAAAACAAAGACGATAACAAGCGAAAGAGGTTGTTTCACAACAAGGCCACGTGTTATATACACGTGTTATACCTGTGTTTGTTGCGTATTATAAAGGGTGTTAAAGTATTACAGAGTCACACAGTTTTTAAATATATTATGATTGTAACTCAAGTTTAAGATCAGATACATTTACATGAGTGAGTATAGTTTTACGCCGCTTTTAGCAATATTCCAGCAATGTAACGGAGGGAACACCAGAAATGGGCGTCACACATTGTACCCATGTCGTGAATCGAACCCGGGTCTTCGGCGTGACGAGCGAAAGCTGTGCTATGCAAAGGCATTTTTCAAACCCAATAAATGTTATAATCAATAAGTGTAGTGTTACCACATAATAATTATTATCCCCCGCCCAAAAAAGTTTGTGGGGGATAAAGAAACGGGCTCCGTCTGTACATTCGTACGTCACGTTTCGTTTCCGGAGCATAATTCATAAACCGTTCTATATTTTTTCATGAAATTTTGCAGGCTTGTCAGGTACATGCTGAACTGGTGCCTTTTGCTATTTAGAAATTTTATTTTTTACGTTTCCATGGCAACAAGATGGACTTACGTTCCAAACTCTTCTTTTTTTACAATTTCCATGACAAGTTCCACCTCGGTAAAATAAGGTTAGGGTTTGTTTAGATTTAATTATGTCATAAATTCTACAAAAGGGGCGGGGGGTAAACCCTTGTTAGAATTGAAATAATGTGCAAAGAAGATACTTCACTATTTTCCCTCCTAATGATCCTCTCGCGAGAGAGCAGAGCTTAATGTAAACACATCACGTACAAAGTCAAGGACGAAAGTCATTAAGGGGCGCTATTCTAAATGACGATGACGAGACCTATGATCGAATAGCAGGCGTTCAGCATTTAAGATGCGTGTTCAGGTCTGATGTAACGTGATGTATGCTGGGTCAGTTTCACAATACTGCTTGTATTTGTGTTTATGTCAAAAGTCAAGTTTATAGAGAAATCACTTCCATTATACCTGGAAACACTCAGAACAGAAATTGTTCAAGAAGCAGCGCACCCACGAGCGAGTTACAATGACAATGTAAGTTTATTTTGTTATTTACATATCCAATATATTTCACGAATAAACCAAGGACTCAAATACAATATCAAGCTATTTGTATTTAGATGATGTATTTTTAAAAAAACCTATCTAGATCCATAATTCTTTTCAAAATTTGAAAGTGACACTTTCGTTCACAAAGGGTGATGATTTAGGAATGGTCAAGTTGATTCCGCCACAAGTTAACGTAAACACACATATAATGTAGTCCTTTTCTATTCTTTTAAATTAAATAGAGCTAAAAAACTGATATGTCTGATTTGATTTAAATCTGGCTGAGGAGCTAAATATTTACAATTTGTAAAATCTATTCCAGAACGTAGTTCGATGACGCTTGGCTTGTCTGACAGCATTGCTGAGGGTCAGTTAATAGTATTTGTCCGGTGACCCTATCCTTTAGAATGATATTATTGTTTGAATGGTCTCAAGTATCTATATTTTGTGAATATAAAACGGGTAAATGTACACCTTAATTTTAAAAAGACCAACCTCAATTATGTTAAAATCGATCCTTTGAATGTAAAATTCACAGATTATTGTGGTGCAAATGTCTATTTCATATTGATCAGTAAATTTCATTCATAGAACATTTTCTGCAAAAATATATTGGAAAGTGAATTTCTGACAATGTTAAAAATGTGTTACTTCTTTACGACATTTTAAACCCAAACGAGCATGGGAACCCATTTTTCTACTTGATTTTTCAAATCGTCATTCTCGAAAATACAATACGAAAATATGTGCTTAAATTTTGCTCTCAAAACATCAATAAATTGCTTTATTTAATGGAAAACAATGTCATTAATAACCTGTTTTTAAAGAATGCAATTATTCAATAGACAATATTTAATCACTTGTCAAGTATTTGTCTTTCAGTAATATAGATAACCGAGGTGTTGTTTTGAAAACGAAACCAGACACAACTACTTTTGCTAGAAAAAACATTAAATATACTCTTTATACAAATATACTATACGCATATATTTCATTAAAAAAAAATAAGATTAGCTGCCCCTGAGTTACCAATAACGTCACGGTCATTACTATAGAGCCTGCCGACACCTTCCGTTTAAATCTTTCCCAAATTATCGAAAAGGTATGTTGTTTCACACTTCTTCAGCATTGACTCGGATAGAAATATATTGTAAGCTATCGACTCCATAGTTATGTGGATCGCTGTCGCGATTAAGAACATTTCTAACGTGATATATTCGATGCGTTCTTTGTGTTTTTTCGAAGTGTCAATTTGAATCACACATTTAAACAAAATGAAATGTCAATCTTTGAACGTAAAGCAGATTATTTGTTTGAACATTTGAAATATATCTTTAGCAAAGTATGCTGTCATCTTGAATGAAGGTAACATAAACTAACGACAGGTATGGGGCTATCTTAGATTTATGACAATCTAACGATATCTGAGGGCTTCGGTAGTTTCGAAAATAGGCTACGATAGCCTTCTATTTCCTTACGACACTTTTACGATAATTTTGGGGCTACGATCGTTTCGCAAAAATATCTAGCTCATTATTATAGAAGAAATGCGTTTTAGCTGGAGCTAAAAAAGAAACATTCATCTTAATAACAACTCAACTGATACTGACACATTAAAAGACCAAGTCATTTCAATAACCATAAAATTGAAAACGATAATGTCTGTATCCGCATAGATCAAGATGGATCTCAACTTGAGCTAAAACATTAAAGTATAACTCATTTTAATAGGAAGTGGCGTGTCTTAAATGGAACTAACTCGGTATTGTAGGAAATGGGATATCACAACTGAAGCTAAAACATACGAGACGAACTGATCATGATAGGGTTACACGCATCTGAGCTGGAACCAAAAGATTAAAAGACGCACTCATTATGATTCATTCATTCATTCATTCACATTATTTCATAGTATAATCGGCCGTAGCAAGTACTATCAGCGACAGTGACAGCAACATCCCGTCATCAACATCATGCACAACGTCCGACTCGTCAACAGCTTTCAAGCTCCACCACTAAAGTCTCCATCTAAAGCTTCCGAACCTACCACAATCCAACAAAGTCCGGCCCCAATTATTCTTCAAACAGATAAAAGCGACAATACCCTTACCACCTTCAAAAGAAATTTCTGCTAAAAGCAGAGTCGATTGTAAGCTTCCGACTATGTCATGAGCATGTGTTTATGAATCACTCGAAAATAGTGATGATACCAGGTGTTCGCGAAAAGGTGAGCGTATCCTCCATAACCGTCGCAATTGCTGGAACCAGTCGAGCCCCGACGTTCATTCAGTTTTGACCACACTCTATGAAGGTTCATTCTTCAATGACAAAGTGAAAGTCCATTCTTAAGTAATCCGTGAAGGTAGCCCTGGGGGCAAGAACTGGAACCTCCCTCAACACATTACTTACATTATCTGAACTATTATCTACCCCCGCCAACTCTAAAACTCATAAAATCTAATTTCAAAATTTATATTCCAAATTGTAAATCAATATGGACATAAATTACTTCACAATAAAAATATTACTAAATGGCACATTTTTTTCTTACTCGACCCATTTAAACAAAATAAGTTCAAGAATTCACAGGTCCATTACAGATCTAAACCCTGCAACTAAACACCACAGTGATCAATGCACAAAATGCAAAACAACCGATGACCTTGACAACTGATGACCTTGACAACTGATCTTTATATCACGATCAGTAACAAACTTCTGTTCGAGCTCTATACACCAAAATATAAAAAAACAATCTAGCATTACTCTTCAGGCCATTTAATGCATCAACAGTATTTTCGGCAATTTCAAATCTCATTATAATATACAGCAAATATTTTAGATTAATCTTTGACAAAACAAAATTCCAAACAAACCAATTGCCATTTATATTGAATCTAAATTCGGTTTTTAATCTTTGTATGCATGTAGATGTCGGTCAATGGGTGCAGGGGTTTAGCAAAATCTCACCTTGTGAAGATTTGTTGATAAAAAATCCGAAGGAAACGTGACACCTAACCTCACCTCTTCCTATTTAGACACTGGTACTAGGTTTGCGGTTGCTCACAGAGGACCAAACAACTACCCTCGTCGGACTAAGACTGCTGAATCGACGAAGCTAAACTTGTTTTCATTGCAATTAAGTTTTTTTTATATATTAACCCAACAGTTTGCAGGTTTTACAAAGAAAACAACATGTATTGATGTTACTACACCTTTAATGGCGGAGCTGGACAAGATAGAGCTGCAATGAATGGTTAAAACGGTCATTTCGCAGCAATTACTCTGTATGTGTTCATATGTTGTTGGCCAATGTGTGGAGGCATTGGACAAAGTCTCCTTGTGAAAATTTATTGAAAAAAATAATTCGGTGTTTGTATAGTGTGCATGCGCGGGTTCAAATCCCGACATGGGTACAATGTCTGAAGCTGATTTCTGGTGTCCCTCGCCGTGATATTGCTCGACTATTGCTAAAAGCGGCGTGAAAAATTATACTCATTCATTCAACGTTCGCTCCTCTGACGAAAATCCGGGTCTTGTACCCAAATACCATCCTTGGTCTTCCCGTCGTAATGCGGTTTAAATATAATTATAATTTTGTAATTGGTCAAGTTGAAAACACCAACGACATAGGTGTAAGAACATAAACAGAATTTAGAATCAATATGTTTTGAATACATGCTGTACACGCTACCCCCCTACACACGCACGTACACAAAGTGACAGAGAAACGCTCTTGCCGGCTGGTGCCCTGGTGCTGTTTTGTATCGAATATAACATCACATCATATGCGAATCGTTACAGCCACAGCGATTATTCGTTTACATAATTATATGTTCACCAACAGATTGTTTAATTACATATTGCTGCACTTACCTTGACGTTTTGTTCAACGTTCTTTCCAGAGTGAAAACATACGGCAGGGCAGGAAATCAAGCTGAAAAATCTTTCTTCGTGAAAAGTCTTCAAAATGCACATGACACACCAAAGTTTTAAACGCAGCGTTCAAAGTAGCGCGTGAATAATATAAACATGAGAAATAGAGGTCTAAGCCCATTGTAATCTCGATTTTAAATGAATTCTAAACAGCTTATTTAAATTAATTTAACGCGCACCGGTGCATTTGATAAAGTAAGCGTCGTCTGCTTCGATCAAGAGAGTCTGGATCACGCGCTGCAACGGAAGTGTTTCCCGATTGGCTAAACTCGTCACCATGACATCACGTGACTATTCTGGTGAACACCTGCATGAAATATACAACACTTCAAACCTGATTTGACATTTGTTTATATAGATAATCTTAACCGACAAAGCCACTGGCGGTAGGGTTTGTCTAGCGAGGTTAAAGCGTTGACTCCTCACAGACAGACAGACAGACAGACAGACAGACAGATATTTTATTTACGTCTCACCTCAAATATTACATGAAAAAAATAAATATATATATATTTTTTATATATATATAATATTTAAAAGAGACACTCCTATTGGAGTTATGAGAGACGAAAACGTTAAAATATACAAATAAAGTTTACTAAAATACAAATAAATAAAAGGTAAATGTACACACAAAAGTTAAACACACTATACAGTATATCAAATATCTTTCCGTATGTTTAAAATAGCCTTGCAGGTTTTGGCAGCAACATATACAACAATAGGACTGGCGAGAATAAAACACAATTCAACATAATCATTTTGAAGATTACACACATCAATACATTTTGTTAAAAGCTCTTTACGGACATCATTATAAACTGGACATTGAAGTAGAACACGCAGCTCATCTTCCACACAATCTGTACAATTAAAACATACTCTCTCACTGACCGGAAGGTTATTATAGCGCCCAGTTTCCAGTTTTATCGCAACAATTCACCAATTTGGTACACCATATAGAGCCGATTTTGATGCCTCTCTCCGTAATATGGCTTGCATTTTGTTCCAAATTTCGTAATTTTGAAATAATAAATGGTATTTCTTAGCGGTATTCATCATAATAGAATGGAGTTGTAATACAGTGGACGGTCGACCATGAGTTGCTAAGCGCCTTAACATCTTCATGCATTTCAATCATAGTGAGTGAGTGAGTGAGTATGGTTTTACGCCGCTTTTAGCAATATTCCAGCAATATCACGGCGCTGGACACCAGTAATGGGCTTCACACATTGTACCCATGAATCGAACCCGGGTCTTCGGCGTGACGAGCGAACGCTTTAACCACAAGGCTACCCGACCGCCCCTATTTCAATCATAATGATGATTATAAAAATAAAGAATTATCACACGAGCACAAACGTATTAGCTGACGGTCAAAGGAGAGTATACCGTGTTTGATTTTTTTATGTAATGGAAAATTATTGAAAGAACTGTTGTTAAATTTGATTATGTCTTTTTAACCATCACGCATTCCTGCAACAGTTTGTGAAAAGTAATCTGTGACTGAATAATTTTGTGTAAAAATATATTGGTTCGATGAAGACTAGGGTAGGGTCGTTTGTTTGGTCGTCACGCCGAATGCCCGGGTTCGATTCCCATATGGGTACAGCCCTTGAATTGACGTAAAAGGCGACTGTGCTTGTCGTAGGAGGCGACTAACGGGATCGGGTGGTCAGGCTCGCTGACTTGGTTGATGCATGTCATCGATCCCAATTGCGTGGATCGATGCTCATGATGTCAATCACTGGATTGTCTGGTCCAGACTCGATCATTTACCGACCGCCGTCATATAGCTGGAATATTGCTGAGTGCGGAAAAAACCCAACAAACAAACAAATCTTAGGCGCCGCAATTGCGTCAATTGGGTACCTAGAAACCTATTATCGTGTGTTCAAATCTCGGTTCGCCCCGATTATGTTCCTTGGTTTGTCAACTCCATACTCGTGGGTTTCACCAAAGTGGTAAACGTCTGAGTCCTGCAACGCTGGTGTGCCAAAGGGACGCTACTTTGCTCAGCGAATTGCGGCGTCTTTGACGACTGGGCTTCCCGTGCCCTCCCATGAAATAGAAGAAGAAAATATATAATATGTGAATGACATACAATATATAGCAGCATATGGGAACAGTTTCTAGTTTAACTATAAAGCTGTTACACGATATTCTGGAAAACCTGTCAAAAATGCACGAGGTGGTGATATATGTCTCCTCGAGATATCCAGCGCTCGCAGTTCGGTATACGTGTATCCTGACATGAGATCCCTGGCGATATAGAGGATGTGATATGTGTACATAATATTGAAACTTTTCTCTTAGCCACTTCTGGACACAGTGGTACATGTTTTGATAAAGTAAATCTTCTGTAAAAAATAGCAAGAAATAAAGGAAATCAAATTATTCTCTAACCAATACTTCTTAAAAATGTTATGCCACTTCTGGAAGGGGATATATTGTATTAATTCGTAAAGATTCGTATAGTCTATATACAAGCTTAGGATGTTTATGTTATGCTTTTGCTGATACAAATATATATCAAATATGGCCCATGCAAGTATATAATGTTTGGCAAGTCTAGATTACTGCAGTATCTGAAAATGAAGAGAGTCACTGGGCTCCCTCTTATTATATTTTTATTAAGATAACTGAACAACTGTTTTTTTCTGTACGATATGTTCATTTCAGAGACTAGATGTTAGTCTAGCTTTTTGCGAGAGTTAATAAAAGTAAGATATATGTCGTTTGCATGTTTATAGATTACAGAGAAATATTCTGATATTCAGGAGTAAAATACACAGGAGTATACAATCATAACAATGTGTATGTGGGAGGGTATAAACTGTATATATACAGCAATTAAACGTATATTGAATATTACTGATTTTTGCATTAATAAACAAACAAAGAACACGATACTTCGGAGTTAAAAGGCGTACAATTATGAATGTATGAATATTCATATGCGTCCATGAAAGCGATTTACCCCCCGTACTTTACTTTTAAAATTGAGACCCGTTTAAGATTCCGGGGTAGAATAGGTCATCAGCAACCCATGCTTGCCGTAAAAGGCGACTAATGCTTGTCGTAAAAGGCGACTAACGGGATCGGGTGGTCAGGCTCGCGGACTTGGTTGATGCATGTTATCGATCCCAATTGCGTGGATCGATGCTCATGATGTCAATCACTGGATTATTTTACAGACCGCCGTCATATAGCTGGAATATTGCTGAGTGCGGCGTTAAACAACAAACCAACCAACCAAACCAACTACTTTTAAAATTTCCTAAGTGTGTGTGTGTGTGTGGGGGTAAGAATATACTGATCTGCAGACAGCGTTCGGTGTGGCCTACAAATCCTGTCATTTCGACCATAGACAACGAACTGCACGACAAGTTTCTGGAAGGTGGGCCGTTGGATGGTATTAAATTAATGCGTGACTACTTATGAGTGAGTGAGTATGGTTTTACGCCGGTTTTAGCAGTATTCCAGCAATATCTGACGAGCGAACGCTTTAACCACTAGGCTACCCGACCGCCCCGTGTCAACTTTGGACGCGTTTGAAGTATTGTTTTGTAAAACTCAACTGGATTTTGCTGTTGATCACGTAGATGTCTGCCTATATTCACGCGCGACATTGAAATTCTAAAAAGAAGTTTTAAACGGCAAGTAATAAATAAAATAAAATACTAAACTCGCCCCCGTGTATTACTAATATAATGCAACTCGTGAATAGTTCTCGCTTTCGCTCGTCAGATACCAGAACTATTCACTCGTTTTATAAAATTGGTATTACACGGGAGCTCGTTTAGTATTCTACATGTATATATCGCTGCAATGAAATTGCATCACAATGCTTTGCAGATCATTGTGACGTCATTGTTCCCATGACGTCATCATCAAATGGCATCACTAATGGCTCTGCTACTGAAGTTGTTAGCAGTTCTTTTTACAAATAAGACACTTATAGAATAATCCACGAGGTACGAGGGATTACGGGAAATATGTCACGAGTGAAATAAATGTTTTTAGTTCCGAACTTTAGCGAGGAACTTAGAACATTAATTTCACGAGTGACATATTTCCCTCATCACTCGTACCTCGTGGGTTATTCTACCGATTACCCATAATCATATTAAAGACGTTTCAAGGGAGAAAAACCTGTCGCCGATCAAGAATCAGCTATTTTTTTATCCATCCGCGTGTAAAAAACCCACTGTCCACTCACTCCAGTCGCATAACTCACTTAACGTGTTGTTACGCGTGAAAAAATTATTGCAGTTATATCTGTCTCAGTTACACAGCCTACACTCTCTACCATTGGTAAAGAAGACAAGTTTCCAAAAATGTTCATCAGTTTTTTTCATCAAGGCGTGTATTGACAAGATCTCGTCGCTGACAGACAGCCCCCGTCGTGTATCGGCAGATACATGCATTTCACATTGAGAAGAGAAAACACGGAAAACCTGTCAATTTTTTTTATGTCATTTGAGAAAAAATGCCAAAACCTTTAACAACAACATAGACGAAATGTACAGAAGGCTTGTTATAGATAAGTAACGAAAAGTGGGTAAACTTTGAAAATACGAGGGGGCACGGGTGGCCCTGTCGTCTAAGGCGCCGCGATTCGCTGTGCAGAGTTGCGTCCCTTTGGCACGCCTGAAACCTATGATTGTGGGTTCGAATCCCGGTTCGCCTCGATTACGTTTCTTGGTTTGTCAGTACCATACCCGCGGTCGTGCTTGTGGGTTTCACCGAAGTGGTAAACGTCTGAGACCTGCATCACTTCGGGCTTTCCTCCCACATTAAGCTGACACGCCGCGATATAACTGGAATACTGTTAAAGGCAGCGTTAAACCCAACTCACTGACTGACTGACTGAAAAGTACGATTGCTGTCACAGTGTCGGAATGAATGACCCGACTTGACCCAGATATGAGACAGCCGAAACTGGAAATGACAACAGAACCGGCGTTACAGTTTAATTCGGACAACAACTTTGATGCACATCGTGTGTGATTTGAGACAAGCGTGACTGATTTGAAACCTGTGCATGCTGGATTGTAGGTTTAAGGGCACAATACACTTAAGTCTACAATATTCATGAGTGGGCGTGGCTTATGTATGCACGTGACACTATCTCCCGCAAAGCTAGTTGATGTCTAACGATCGCATCGCTGTCTCGGCTGTCATTGCATGATACGATGTTTCCCTCACAATCTGCACATCAGGTATATAACATGTAGTTTATGTGTCTTTGACGTTTGTGCTGTACTGTATTTGAGAGCCTCGACTTCGGACAGATCGAAAGAGTCAACCCAACTCGCCTCTCTGCGAAACATTCAGTGTTGCACAGTAGCCCTGCTCGAACCATTGACATGTCTTTGCTATTACTACGGAAGCCTTTTAGGGCCATTTGTTTTTTTTATTTTTTTCGATACTATCTTGAAATTTCAATATACTAAGTTGAAATTTCAAGATACTATCTTGAATTTTCAAGAAACTAAGTTGAAATTTCTATATACTATCTTGAAATTTCAAGATACTAAGTTGCAATTTCTAGATACAGAAGTTGAAATTTCAAGATACAGAAGTTGAAATTTCAAGATATAAAGTTGAAAATTCAAGATAATAAGTTGAAATTTCAAAATGATAAGTTGAAATTTCAAGATACTAAAGATACTATGTTGTAATTTCAAGATACATGTAGTATCAACTTCTGTATCTTGAAATTTGAAGATAGTATCTTGAAATTTCAACTTTGTATCTTGAAATTTTAAGGTAGTATCTTGAAATTTCAACTTAGTATCTTGAAATTTCAACATAGTATCGAAAAAAATTAAAAAAACCAAATGGCCCTAAAAGGCTTCCGTATATTACTCTCACTCACAACACAGTAAAAACCTCTTGTCACCAAGATCCATACTTATACAATACATCTTTCTCTACTTGTTGTATGCAAGAGCAAAGCAATCCCTTTTTTTTATTTCAGAAACGCTGATAAGATTCCAGGGAATAGTTTAACATGTTGTCCCAGAAAAAGAGTTATCATGCTTGTAACATAAATATGTAAAATATAATCCAAATAGCACCTAGAACAATGTTTAGTAATCAGGCCCAGGGCTCAGGCAATTCTAGACTTGAGTTGGCTTCCTTTCTCCATTTATTCTTATGTTTTCTGAGAGAGGTTTCAGGTATGTGCAATTCATAACAAGACATAAACTGCAATGATCATGTCCTGACATTTTCATCAGAAATAAAACTTCCATAGACTTCTATAGTAACGTTATATTTTTTTTAAAAATAACTAAGCATTCAACAGCTATTACCTGTACGTGTGTGCACAGTTTGGCCTTAGAGCAGCAATAAAAACATAAAAAATGACTAGCTTAGCCAGCTCCTTTTCCGAGTACAGGAAGCTAAACACACCGTCCCCAGTTTCGCACCAAATGTCACCTACTTGAAAATAGCTGTGGTCACATTCAGCATAAGTCATCATGTTGAAAAAGACAGTACTTAATATAGAAAAACATGGTCAGTTTTAATAATTGGATGGATGTACATTTAAAAGACATAAAAATCTTACAGAATATCCTCCAATCACAGCCTGCAGATATCTCTCAATCTACACTGAAGGCTCCCTACGAAAACCGCACTGTCCAAACTGGTTCTGATTTGGTGTAGTAGAACCTGTAGACATAAATTTGGTCCCAGTCAAGATTACTATTTCTTGTAAAGGTGCAATTTTTCCATCTGAGTTGTGATTATGACACTCTCTCCCCCATTTCAACAAACGTTGGCGGCTTCCTCGGCATGTCAAAGGGAACCCTTAAAGCTACAGAAGGTCTTAAGTCTACAATGATGGAGTGGCCCCTTCCTGTACCCCCCAGGCAGTCATGGGCTGGTGCAAAGGCCCCTCCTGATCCCTTTGACCATGCACAACCCCATCTAGACTGAAATTTTTTCATTCACTCTCTCTCCCATTTCAGCAAAAATGGGCAGCTTCCTCTGCGCGTCAAGATGACAGTCAGGGTACACCTCAGAGGTTCTGCCAGTTTGCCAGGTGAGCTTCAAACAGCCCCAAGCACCCTAGGGGACTGGTCAAAATCAAATCCACCTTCTTTTTCTCTCTGTCTTTGTTTAAAGGACTTGTGTAGACTTAAGACCTTCAGTAGGTTAAAGGACTGATATAGGAACCCTGGGCTGGTGCATAGGCCCCACCTGATCCCTTTGACCATGCACAACCCCATTTTTTAACTGAAAACAAATTTCATTCACTCTCTCTCCCATTTCAGCAAAAATGGGCGGCTTCCTCAGCGCATCAAGGCGACAGTCAGTGTACACCTCAGAGGTTCTGCCAGGTGAGCTTCAAACAGACCCTTGCACCCTAGGGTACTGGTAAAAAATCAAGTCCACCTTCTTTTTCTCTCTGTCTTTGTTAAAAGGACTTGTGTAGACTTGAGACTGCTATAGGAACCCTTAAACCTACTGAAGGTCTTAAGTCTACAATGATGGGGTGGCCCCTTCCTGGAGGTACCCCAGCAGGTTTAAGGGCTGCTATAGGAACTGACTCTCTCTCTCTCCCATTTCAGCAATAATAATTTTCCTCAAGCTTCTCTGTCTTTCTTTAAAGGACTTAAGACCTTCAGCAGTTTTAAGGGCTCCTACAGGAACCTTTTCAGTAAAAATGACTTAATTAATTAATATTAAATTAATTGAATTAATTAAAATTTAAATATAAATCAATATCAAAATTGTATGTTTATTTAGTGTCAACTTGATGGTTTGTAGCAGATGCTGACATCAACACATATTAGAATGTTTAGACAGAGGGGGGTTCATTTCTCTTGTGTATGATGTTTCTTTGTTCACTTAGTAACTTGGACTTATGTCCCAATTTCTCCGACAGATTGATTTTTTTATGAATTGTGCATGTACCGTATTCGACGTATTAAGTGCCCCGCTCTAATATGCGCCCACAGCGATATTTGCTAAAATATTGGTAGTGAACAATCCCAATCAGCACCACTTCCGATTGATCAATGTACACAAGACTTATTTATTCATGTTTAATACGCACTCGTGTGTTATATACACCCTTAATAATGGGCAATTAAATTCTGGAAAAATATATCTGTCGTATATAAACATTTCAGGCTGTCAGCATAAATCACGAATTTTACGATCTTTGAACTTATTTTTCACCAAAATAATATTCTAATAAGAGCCCCTTATTTCTAATTTTGAGAGCGCCCTGGGCGCTTATTGCGTCGAATACATCTTTTATGCATGTAGTTTGGTGAAAAATATTGCAGAGTTTTTATATTTTCATTCTTTCGTACTTTATCATTAATTTTATACTCCACAATGATCATAAACAAGTGAAGATGTTCTGCTGAGTCATTATTCCTTTATAAGCACATAGAACAAAAAAATATGGTCATTGCAAAAAAGCTATTACAACTTGCAAAATTAAAGGGTTAATGTAAGAATTCCATTGTAGCCAAGTGTTATTGTGGTATTATATATATCTTTTATACAACGTAACTAGTTTGGGGAGATCTTCACATTCTAATGTTAAATCATTGATTTAAGTGACATTCTGTTCTTGTGGTACTTAAGTTAAATAAGTTAATTTTTTTAAAACAAACTGTAAAAATATATTTGGGTTATTTGGAACTTTATGGTTTTTATGGGGACCTGCATCACTTCGGGCTTTCCTCCCACATTAAACTGACCCGCCGCGATATAACTGGAATAATGTTAAAAGCGGCGTTAAACACAACTCACTCAATAACCTTCTTTGAATTGTCCATGATATAAATTTTCTATAAAGCTTTTCATTACCTTCTTAACTTTGACTGAAGTAAGTGAGTGAGTGAGTGAGTTGGGTTTAACACCGCTTTTAACAGTATTACAGTTATAATAGCGTGTCAGCTAATGTGGGAGGAAAGCCCGAAGTGATGCAGGTCTCAGACGTTTACCACTTCGGTGAAACCCACGAGCACTGTTATGGTACTGACAAACCTAGAAACATAATTGAGGCGAAGGGATTCAAACCCACAATCATAGGTTTCTGGCATGCCCAAGGGACACAACTCTGCACAGCGAATCGTGGCACCTTAGACGACTGGGCCACTCGTGCCCCTTGAAGTAAGTAAAACAAAAATTCTTTCAACCCTTGCTTCTCAAACCAGGTCCGGAATGATCGTGAAAACACTTGAGATGCAACTGTTAAAACATATAAAGGATGGTCAGTGAATCTGTTTAAACAGTGTAGGCATGACTGAAGTCCAGTGTGTGAAGACTGACTGACTGACTGAGTATGACTGACTGACTGACTGACTGAGTATGACTGACTGACTGACTGACTGACTGACGGACTGACTGACTGACTGAGTATGACTGACTGACTGACTGAGTATGACTGACTGACTGACTGACTGACTGACTGACTGAGTATGACTGACTGACTGACTGACTGAGTATGACTGACTGACTGACTGACTGACTGACTGACTGAGTATGTTTTTTTGCCGCTTTCAGCAATATTCCAGCAATATCACGGCGGGGGACACCAGAAATGGGCTTCACATATTGTACCCATGTTGGGAATCGAACCCGGGTCCTCAGCGTGATGAGCGAACTCTTTAACCACTAGGCTACCCGACCGCCCCTGTGATGTTCTGTCAGTATTGGGTGAAAAACATGGTGTAGTAGTATGCTAAGTTCCTGCACCAAGAATGACTTCCTAATTGAGAACTTAATTGTGAGGCAGTTAACCTTAGAACATTACATGCTAACCACTCTCTCAGACCTAGGAATTAGGGAATAACTTTTTCCTGTTAATTATTGTGGAACGTATCTTTTTATCTTTACCATGTTTTGAAAGGGGGGCCGTTGGGTAGCCTAGCGGTTAGAGCGTTCGATCGTCACGCTGAAGACCCGGGTTCGTTTCCCGACATGGGTACAATGTGTGAAGCCCATTTCTGGTGTCCCCTACCATGATATTGCTGGAATATTGCTAAAAGCGGCGTAAAACCATACACACTCACTCACTCACATGAATATATTATGCCTTATTTCATTTGGCGTCTCTAAATTCTTATATTCAAAACTACAGGGTAAATGTATAAATAGAAATAAACTTTAAATTTGAAAAAAATAAATAAATACCATTATAAATGCATTTATGAATATGACATATGAAAGTGTTACTTCCTTTTCACTACATACCTATTTTGTCCAATCCTGACATTAGACTTGGTTCAAACATATTTAGATTTCAAAATGGAATTAAAAACACAACTTTATATCTTGCACGCCATTGTAGAATATCATAATAAAGGACTGGTAATTTATTATAGGGGGGTGATCATGAAGAAATTACACAGCAAATAAGGATGGGGTGGGGGAGGGGCATGATCAATGACAACATGTTGGGGGTCACCAAAATTTATCACAAATATATTTTGGAGAGTGGGTACAAGATAAATGACATGGTTCTGTATTATTTTGAATAAAAAGGTTATAAATTTCATTTGTTATAAGTTATGGCATGTCATTGAAAATGCATTCTGTATTTAGTGGGGACATAATAAATGTACTTAAAGTGTGGGTGGGAGGGTGGGGTGCGGGGGTCATCTAAATATGGTCCTAACCTCAATCCCACGCTCCCCCATTATAAATTACCCATCACTAAGGTTGATAATGCAGGTCCTCTACCTCCCTCTCCCACAGATACCTGTATATTTCCACCCCTTTATGTTTGTATGGTGCTCTCACATAGGGGTGAAGATTCCGGGGTAGAATAGGTCTTCAGCAACCCATGCTTGCCGTAAAAGGCGACTACGCTTGTCGTAAAAGGCGACCAACGGGATCAGGTGGTCAGGCTCACTGACTTGGTTGATGCATGTCATCGATCTCAATTGCGTGGATCGATGCTCATGATATCAATCACTGGATTATCTGGTCCAGACTCGATTATTTACAGACCGCCGTCATATAGCTGGAATATTGCTGAGTGCGGTGTAAAACAAACAACGAAACAAACATAGGGGCAATGTGTTCTTCCATTCAATACACAACATGCTATTGATCTCATTAATACAGGGAGCTGGCATGATAGGCTCACTCTCAGTCTGCCTACACTGTACATTAAAGTGTAGGCACAGTGAGAACACCCCTATTTCTATAATAACAGTGTCCAGACTCTTAGACAAAAAAAAAAAAAAAAAATGTGTAATATTTCATGTTATTTAATAGCAAAAACTTTGTGTTGAGAAATTGGGCCCAGATCTATCAATAGTTCAAATTTGGATGGTAAGTGTCATAAAGTAATGAATGAATGCTGTTGATAAAAGTAAGAACAGTAAAGCTGTTTGTCTATTGCTGATGCTGTGTACATGTCGACGGATGTGATTTCGTTTGTCTGCCATTCCGTTCCGGTTCGACAGTTGTATGCACCCGGTTCATACTTTTTTATGAAACCACGTGCTGTCCGTGTGCGTGTGTTGACAAACTGCCATGCCTTGCCTATGACTATGAGGATGAACAAACTGCCATTAAATGGTCTGAATAACTGCCGAGGACTTCTTCGTCTTCTTTTCAGTAAGTGTTTGATCTTTGAGTTAATTGGTTAATCCTTCTAACTGAGAAGGCATTGAAACTTAATAAAGTGTTTTGATAACTAACCAAAACAAAAAAAGAAACATTGGGATGTCTCACATTAACCTTTAAATTATTTTGTGTCTGAAAGGTCGTGCGGCCGATGTTGTTTTTTAATCTACTCTTGACACATGTATGTAAAGCAACATCTTCCTTTTCCCTCACTGTTACATTGTGGACCATTCCATTTTTCACCAGGTAAGATAGCATTTCACTTCTCTCAGTCATTCGTGACCAACTCGTGTTATTCAGGGACAAGCCGAAAGGCGACTCGTGCCCCTCTCATGGGTATTTTTGCGACCGGGTTCCGTCTTAACGCAAACGGGCATACCTAAAACAATTGTCAACTCGTTGCGTAATGGTTCACATACATTTCCCCATATATTATATATATTTCAGATGCAATTTAAAGCACATCTGGACATGCGGAATTATACAGTATGATTGAACACATTTAACATTTATATTTTTAGATGCAAGACATATGTAAAATCAAAACTTATTTCTGAGGGATTCTTTGATGGAGAACTTGAAATCAAACGCGCATTCTGATTGGTTTGTCGTATTTTCGCACATAACCTTCATCGATAGAGGGACGAGTCTTCTTGCAGGTTACGGAAAGGGGCGAGTGGTGACGAATGTACTCTCAGTCTGCCTACACTTTTTACTAATTTATACTCAGTCTGCCTACAAAAAAAAGTGTAGGCGGATTGAGATGTTGGCAGACTGAGAAGTTACCGGTTGATGTATGTAGGATGCAACATTATGCAATCCTCGGTACCAGGGTTTTACGGTCACTGATCTGGGCCCACTTGCACAAAGCGATCTTAGCGCTAAGATGATTGTAATGCCCATACTTTAACATAGGCTTACAATAGTCGTAGCGCTAAGATCGCTTTGTGCACGTGGGCCCAGGTATTGTTCATTCCTCCTTCTGTCAATCATGATGAATTAGCTAATGAAAACACTTGTTTCATCGAAAGGGCCAATGACCATTGCTTCCAGAAGTTAGTAGCTAAGAATATAAGATTGTATGTGGTCGTTTATGGAATGGGAATGACTTTTCAACTGTGCCAGGTACTAGTCCGTATCAACAATCCATGTGTGTAACATTGAATCGTATCTCCTTGTTATATTTCTCTGTTGGATTGGCGCTACAATTATCTGTCCTGATGACAGTTAAACATTGCAGGTTAGTAATATCATTGCTTTAGGCACATACGTTTCAGCATACCTTTTTAAAGATAGACATATCTCAGGTAATTAGCAGTGATTATTGCCATGTGTGATACTAGGGCTGGAAGAGTCCAAATTTACTACCTGGGTACCCACCCCACTGTTACCCGACCCTACCCGCGGGTACCCACCCCCCTATTACCCGGCCCTACCCAGGTACCCACCCTCCTATTACCCAACCCTACCCAGGTACCCACCCCCCTATTACCCAGCCCTACCCAGGTACCCACCCCCTATTACCCGGCCCTACCCAGGTACCCACCCCCCTGTTACCCGACCCTACCCGGGTACCCACCCCCCTATTACCCGGCCCTACCCAGGTACCCACCCCCCTATTACCCGGCCCTACCCAGGTACCCACCCCCCTGTTACCCGACCCTACCCAGGTACCCACCCCCCTGTTACCCGACCCTACCCAGGTACCCAGCCCCCTGTTACCCGACCCTACCCAGGTACCCACCCTCCTATTACCCGACCCTACCCAGGTACCCAGCCCCCTGTTACCCGACCCTACCCAGGTACCCACCCCCCTGTTACCCGACCCTACCTGGGTACCCACCCCCCTATTACCCGACCCTACCCGGGTACCCACCCCCCTGTTACCCGACCCTACCTGGGTACCCACCCCCCTATTACCCGACCCTACCCGGGTACCCACCCCCCTGTTACCCGACCCTACCCGGGTCCCACTGTAGGTCTCAGGAGATGTCTTAGAATGTCTGATTGGGAACATTTTTAGCATTGCCCTGGTAAAACGTATTTAGATACACATATTAAACAATCTGGTCATTCATACACTGAAGTTGAATTAAGTAATATCTTTATTAAAAAAATATGAAAAATCAGAAGGAATGGGTGCATAGTCAGAAAGAAATGCGAAGATTAGTAACTTGTAGTGTAACCATAGAGTTCTAGATAATTTTTGTCATCATACAATATATCACTGTTCATTGAGCAGCACTTGTAACAAGTATATAAAAAATGTCATTCAAACACTAATTACATCCTGTGAATTGTCACTGCCGGGGTCACTGATCACACCTGCAAGTCCAGACAGACGCCACCAACACGGTGTCTTTGTTCTTTGCGACTGCGTCGAAGGCAGACACGAGCCAGTCACGCTAATAAGCGGGTTTACAGGATAATCTTTACCTTAATCCAACCTTACATTAATCCAATCACACACCAAATAGCACCGCTTATTAGCGGGACTGGCTCATGTCAGCCTTTGACGTGCTAATAAGCGGTGCTATTTGGCGTGTGATTGGATTAATGTAAGGTTGGATTAAGGTGAGGATTCTCCTGTAAACCTGACAGAGGACATTTTCTTTAGATATAAATCCACTGATGCTTGAGAGGAGGGGGATGTCGCATTCATATTGAGTCACATTTTTGGCTAGGGGCCAGCAGTTGCATTCTTTTGGAGACGCATTAATTTCACGATTTACAGTATTACAAATCGTCACTGCTCACAGAAAATGCCTATTTCTACATTATGTATGCTTGTTGTACAGTTCATCTTCTCTTGGAATAATCATGCAAAAGTCAGCATTATTATAAACAGTTCCTGGAATACTATCCAGCAATACTACAATGAACATTCTTCGCAGAAAAGGTATTACTTCTACAATACATTAAAATTCCTGATTATACCAGATTTACATATTGGTAAGTCAGCATAATTATGAACATTGTCTCAAAATATATATATTAGCTGGTCTCCCTAAGGCTGAATCTGTATGTATGAAAATTAAGGAGACCCAAAAACATGTATATTTTGTATTTTTTAATATATTTGTTTCATCTTTTAGCTATCGATTGTTAGGTTGATTTAGAGTTAAAATACATCATTAAACTTAATAAAAGTATATGTGCAACAAAATATACACCTGGTCTCCCTAAAGCTGGATTTTACATACGGTCTCCCTAATGCTTGTTTCAGATATATATATATATATATATATATAATTAAATAAATATTGGTAAGTCAGCATAATTATGAACAGTGTCTCAAAATATTTCGGATTATGCAAAAGCCACTTCCACACTACATATGCTACTTATACCACTTCTATTGGGTTAAATATGCATGACCATGAATGTCTCTTTCTTAACTCGAAATACAAGATCCAAAATCAACCTTGAGGTTTTAAAAAAATATCCTCAAACATAAAGGTTATCAAAATGGTATTAAATTAGAAGCTAGGGCTGGGACGAATCCAAATTTAATACCCGGGTACCCAACACCCTATTACCCGACCCTACCCGGGTACCCGCTGTAGGTCTCAAGAGTTGGGAACACAATGTCTGATTGGGAATAGTTTAACTGTAGCCCTGGCAAAAACTGTTTAGATACATGTATGAAACCAGAGACCATATAATAGATATATGTATATGGTCTCTTATGACACGATCAAATCATGCGTACGCTGAAGTTGACTAAAGCTTTATCTTTACTCAAACATATACAAGTCAAAAGGAATGTGTCATCATCATAAAGAAATGCGAACATAGTGAGTTTGTGTCATTAAACAATATGTCATGTGACCAACCATGGGTCTGGGTAGTCCTGTGGGTACCCGGGTCCTACTCAGTACCCACCCCACCCGGGTACCCGAGTTACCCATCCCAGCCCTATTAGAAGCACACCACATCAAATCAAAGAGAACTAAAAACATATACCCATTTCCAAATTATATCCAGCAGCATTAAATCTAATAATCTAAAACCCTGCCCTTTAACATGAATGATGATTGTTTTTCACTCTTGAAAGAAAAAAATATTCATATGACTTGTATACATACTTCATACTGGACCCGTGTAGATTCTGGGGTAGAATAGGTCTTCAGCAACCCATGCTTGCAGTAAAAGGTGATTATGCTTGTCGTAAAAGGCGACTAACGGGATCGGGTGGTCAGGCTCGCTGACTTGGTTGATGCATGTCAGCGTATCCCAATTGCGTGGATCGATGCCCATGATATTAATCACTGGATTGTCTGGTCCAGACTCGATTATTTACAGACCGGCGTCATATAGCTGGAATATTGCTGAGTGCGGCGTTAAACAACAAACCAAACCAAACCAAAACTTCGTACTGATATTTCCACACAGAAGAGAGGTACTGCCAGGGACAATGGCAGGCTGGGGACCCCAGCCACTGATAAAAGGGGATCAGATTACATGGCATATTTCAAAATTCCAAAATTTGTTCTTCAAATTAAGTAAGCAACCCTAAAAACCCCACCTAGGTTGCCTCACCTTTTCGGACATACCCTTTTCGACCAAACACTAAATGGTCTTGCGGGCCCGTGCGCGAAATACGCATATGTTGGAAAGCGCACGTTAATTTCCCAGTTTAAATACGTAAGTAAGAGTGTTCTCCCTAGGTCTGGGCAAAAAACACAAAGAACACATACCGTATTCGACCCAATAAGCGCCCATGTGCCAATAAGCGCCCCCCCTCCGGCAATTTATTTAGTAATTATTTCATTTTAAATGAAAATCGTCCGGTTTCCAGATATTTGAAGTCCGTATAAGCGGGGCATGACTGTATTCTGTTTATTTTAGATATTTGTGACTTAAGGCTTACTGATGAAATTACGCCAATTTGACTCTGAATTGGTCCCAATAAGCGCCCATCCCTTCTGTCTTTATTTTAAGCATCAAAAACGGTATTCAACAATTATCAACAATTTAGGCAAACTAGTTTCATGTAGTATCATTTGTTTGCAGATGAGATTCCTGAATATCTGTCAGAATGTCAGATGATTTGAGGACAAAGACACAGTCCAGTACATCCCAACCAGTGGCAAGAGTAAGTACCAACACTATCAAGTCATACAATGATCATCTTCCCGAGGCAAGGGAGTTAACTGACTATAAAAGTCCAGTTTCCACCCTTGCCGAACTAGGCTGGAATTCCTGGGCTCGATCGTAGCGCCACCAGTGGTTATTACGAGTTATGTCCCTTCTAAGCCTCTCCTATGGACCAATCAGATTCCACCTCTCGTGTCGCTTGCGTTTGCTTCACACAAAATGGTGCCGCCCGGTCAGGACGATCTGATTGATAATCAAGATCTATATTGTGATAAAAAGGGTCTTACATCGCGAAGTGTATCAAGTCACGTGAGAACCTTGATTGAAAACATGAAAAGATTTGGAAAATATCTGCTGACAACGAGTTTCGATTTCGTTGCATGATTTTGATTGGACTATGCATAGATTCGTTAGTCCAGCCAAAATGTAACTCCATAATACCAGCCGAGTTCGGCAAGGGTGGAAACTGGACCTTTATAGTCGGTTAACTCACTTGCCTCGGGAATATGCCAGAGTAAGGTACACGGTACAGATAAGGTACAAAAGTTGTAAGCATGCGGACCCCTAAAAACCTGGTAGATTTCTAATACATCCACTATCAATCATTTTATGTATTTGTTGCAGTGTCTACTGGGGTGTCATTTAATTAGAATAAGAAAATAAATCATATTTTGAAGTTTTTAAAGAACAAAGACTCTATAACACCCATAGACTGATATTGTACAAAGTTTCATGGAGAAGAACATAACAGTACTGAGGTAAAACTGTTAAAATTGATTCCATTCAATTCAAGTCTAAAATAAAAAAACAATTATTTGGGGAATAAATAGCAAAAGGCACATGTATCTACACTATATGGTGAATGTGCTTTCCAGTTCTTTTACTTTATGCTGAAGGTATATGCTTGCACTTGGTGATGTATGTTTGTACTTTTAAGGAGGGCGGTCGGGTAGCCTAGTGGTTAAAGCGTTCGCTCGTCACGCCGAAGACCCGGGTTCGATTCCCGACATGGGTACAATGTGTGAAGCCCATTTCTGGTGTCCCCCGCCGTGATATTGCTGGAATATTGCTAAAAGCGGCGTAAAACCATACTCACTCACTACTACAGGCTCAAACCAAGAGGAGCGACAATACAGAAACAAAATGTTATGTCTGAATACACATGGGTATGATCAACAAGACTGATAAATTCTAGATGAATAATAATCTGATGTTGTGTCAGTTGTTCATATGTCTTCCTGTACATCTGAAATGGTTCATGTATTGCAGAACATTAGAGTTGTTTCCATAAAAGAAGGATACTAAGAGATATAGTACAGGTCAATTTGTGTTACTTATATAATGTGTCTATGCAGGACACAAGAAGACTCCAATTATGAAACAACAGGAAATGGAGGCCTCATTCTATGACTTTGACATTGTGGATAATGAAGGGGCGGGTAACTGCATCATTATTGCATTGGCTCAACAGCTTCAAATACATGACATTGACATAATCATCTGCGAGTAAGGTTGTGCAATATGTGCAGGTAAGTGAACAATAATACATACTTTCAATTTTCTTAGGGTAGGAATTTGATATGGTGAATAACACGTGAAAGCCTAATTGGACTGAAGTCATGTCCTATTTGTTTGAACTCGTCCCTAGCAACCTATGCTTGTCACACCAGGAGACTTAATTGATACTGGGTTAGAACTCGTCCCTAGCAACCTATGCCGCACACCAGGAGACTTAATGGATGCTGGGTTAGAACTCGTCCCTAGCAACCTGTGCTTGTCACACCAGGAGGCTTAATGGATGCTGGGTTAGAACTAGTCCCTAGCAACCTATGCTTGTCACACCAGGAGGCTTAATGGATGCTGGGTTAGAACTCGTCCCTAGCAACCAATGCTTGTCACACCAGGAGACTTAATGGATGCTGGGATTCAACTAGTCTCTAGCAACCTGTGCTTGTCACACCAGGATACTAAATGGATGCTGGGATTCAACTAGTCTCTAGCAACCTATGCCGCACACCAGGAGACTTAATGGATGCTGGGTTAGAACTCGTCCCTAGCAACCTATGCCGCACACCAGGAGACTTAATTGATGCTGGGTTAGAACTCGTCCCTAGCAACCAATGCTTGTCACACCAGGAGACTTAATGGATACTGGGTTAGAACTCGTCCCTAGCAACCTATGCCGCACACCAGGAGACTTAATGGATGCTGGGTTAGAACTAGTCCCTAGCAACCAATGCTTGTCACACCAGGAGACTTAATGGATGCTGGGTTAGAACTAGTCCCTAGCAACCTATGCTTGTCACACCAGGAGACTTAATGGATGCTGGGTTAGAACTAGTTCCTAGCAACCTATGCTTGTCACACCAGGAGACTTAATGGATACTGGGTTAGAACTAGTCCCTAGCAACCTATGCTTGTCACACCAGGATCCGGTGGTAAGGCTCTGCGACCTGGATGAATTTATGACATTATACTCCGACTGTGTGAAGTTTGCTCATAATATCAAAACTCTATTCTTGTTGAGACACAATTTAGCATGGATATTGCTGAGTAGGGTACTGAACAACCAACACTCATTTTAGATATGTTTTTCAGTGAGGAGCAACTTCAAAGGCACGATGAGTTTGTCAGCAGACCGAAGAGTCAATTTTGTCAGAGGGATATCTGTCTCAATATGTATGTACCTTTCTCAAATGGGACAATTGCCCTCATATATTGTTTTAAAAAAAAACATCCTTCAAATTACTGCTCATGAAAACATGAAAAATTGTGAGATATTTCAATACTATGCTTTAAGGATTGTGTACATGATAACTTACTTCTTGAAGGATCCGTGAAGGATATGGTTGGAATAGGAGAGCTAATGTCTTCAGGGATATTCTCATGTATATGTATTCTGTAGGGGTGACTATTGGTCTGGAAATCACTATTGCGATAACTATTGATATTGAAAGAAATTATTGCGACAACTATTGATATTGCAAGCAAATATTGCGATAAATATTGATAGTTTTCAGGGTATCATTTTAGAAGGATTTTAGAGTTGAATTAAGCCTTGGAACTTAGGTTTCCTTTGAATGTGATAACCATAACAACAAATAAAAAGTACCATATGTTCCCATATTTATTTAGGTGTCACTTGTAAGCCTTTGCATGTGTTTGTGATTAGTGGTTGGTTGGTTTGTTGGTTTGTTGTTTAATGCTGTACTCAGCAATATTCCAGCTATATGATGGCGGTCTGTAAATAATCGAGTCTGGACCAGACAATCCAGTGATTAATGTCATGAGCATCGATCCACGCAATTGGGATCGATGACATGCATCAACGAAGTCAGTGAGCCTGACCACCCGATCCCGTTTGGTCGCCTTTTAAGACAAGCATAGTCGCCTTTTACGGCAAGCATGGGTCATGGGTGGGGAACGACACGCTCACCTTTTTTTTAACACCATGTATTGATAGTGATTCATAAAAACATGCTTATGATATAGGGATACTCATACTTCCCTTTCAGCAATTTCTCATGAATTTCTCATGATTATAGAATTTTTTTATTTTTTTTATTTTTATGTTTATGGAAATGATTTTTTCACTTTTATTCCCCCACACAGTATTTTTTATTAGAAAGTGCATGGTGGTAAGTCATGAGGAAATTGTGGTGCCCCTGTTGTCACAAGTACAATTTAAACACGTTCAAAATTAACTTGTGCTTTTAACTAAAAGACTGAACGAAATGTTATTAGTGTTGCTATATCCGCTTTTATTTGCTTCACTACTTATTAAATTACATAACAAGACATATATTCCCTGTTTATTTTGCATACTTTAATTATTGTTTCAGATGCAGCAAAAAATGCACTTGATGTCAACTTTGACATTAACAACACTGAAAGATACACGGTATTAAATATTACTATTTTGTGACACTTTCATATTTTCAAAGTTGTTTCAAATAATTCCTGATAACATACAGTCAAGTCTCGTTAAACCGACACTCGTTAATCCGACACTGGTTAATCCGGCAATCGGCTTTATCTGACGCTAATGATTGGAACTGATTAAATCCGTTAGACCCGTTAATCCTACAGTCTCCCACTCCGACTCTAACACACCTAATTTGCAACGAATTACCGAAATCACTCATTAATCAGTCTAGTTAGTCTGACACAGAGATCAGCTTACGTCATCTGCCTGCGAGTCCACAGCCCGTGTTTTGATGCGAGACATGTCTTAAGCTTTGCGGTACCAGTTTCAAACTTGCGACTTCCATTCCAAACTAACGAACGTTGATACTACTTAATTTCATTTATCCGACATACTCGTTAATCCGACATAATCATATGCAACCAACCATGTTTGATTAGCGGGACTTGACTGTACATTAATTTAGGTTTTGAGGAATGATCCAGATACCATGGTTGGCTTTACGTTACATTTGTTTGCTTTTACTAAAAATGTATCATAGAATTGCTTTTGTTTTCATTCATTGAACAATTTCCACTAATAAGGATTTAGCTTCACACTTAGTTAATAAACAGGGGGCACGGGTGGCCCAGTTGTCTAAGGTGCCGCGATTTGCTGTGCAGAGTTGCGTCCCTTGGTCACGCCAGAAACCTATGATTGCGGGTTCGAATCCAGGTTCGCCCCAGTTATGTTTCTAGGTTTGTCAGCACCATACCCGTGCTCGTGGGTTTCACCGAAGTGCTAAACGTCTGAGGCCTGCATCACTTGGGCTTTCCTCCCACATTAAGCTGACACGCCGCAATATGACTGGAATACTGTTAAAAGCGGCGTTGATCCCAACTCACTCACTCACCTGATGAAGTACTCCTATTAAAATAAGCAACAATGCAGGCAGTAAACTGTCAAACACTTCCACTTGACATGCAATAAACCAAGTCATCGAACCTGACCAGCAGATAAATTAGGTTAGCATATGTTGCTACATCTTCTATATGTTTTAGGGACTGTGAGACAGTCTATATGTTAGCGTTGTCGTTGTGGTGTGAGTCATCTTCCCGAGGCAAGAGTGTTAACTGACTTTAAAAGTCCAGTTTCCACCCTTGCCGAACTAGGCTGGTATTATGGAGCTACATTTTGGCTGGACTAACGAGTCTATGCATAGTCCAATCAAAATCGCACATCGAAATCGAAATCAGGTTCATAGAGTGTCATGCAGATTTCGGTCGACTGCAGGATTAGCAAAGCATGTGCACCGCTAACTCGTTGTCAACAGATATTTTCTTAATCCTTTCATGTTTTTAATCAAGGTGCTCACGTGATTTGATGCACTTCGCGATGTAAGACTCGTATTATCACAATATAGATCTTGATTATCGATCAGATCGTCTTGACTGTGCGCCACCGTTTTGTGTGAAATGTAAGTGATACGAGAGGTTGAACCTGATTGGTCAATAGGAGAGGCATAGAAAGGACATAACTCGTAATAGCCACTGGTGGCGCTACGATCGAGCCCAGGAATTTCGGCAAGGCTGGAAACTGGACTTTCAAAGTCAGTTAACTCTCTTGCCTCGGGAAGATGATGTTGCTATGGACCTATGTTAAGCCCCATAGGGTACTTACCCAACAGTTGACTATGATGAAATAATGGATTTCTTTGTTGATACAGGAGGATATACTCGGGGAGTATGCGACTGTTCAAGTGCAAGGTTGAAAAGAAGCTTGAATTTTTAACGCAACGCACATGATGTAAGAATACCTTTATGTTGAAATAACACATGATTTACGCTAGGGCTGGGATGGGTACCTCGGGTACCCGGGTCGGGTGGGTACCGAGTAGGACCTGGGTACCCATAGGACTACCCAGACCCTTGGTTAGTCACGTGATATATTGTTTACTCTATGGTTACACTACAAGTCACAAATGTTCTCATTTCTTTCTGGCTATGCACCCATTCCTTCTGACTTTTCAAATCTTTGAATAAAGATATAACTTGAGTCAACCTCAGTGTATGTATGACCAGATTGTTTAATACATGTATGTTAATATGTTTTGCCAGTGCTATGGTAAAAAATGCCCAATCGGACATTTTGTACCTATCTCTTGAGACCTACAGTGGGTACCTGGGTAGGGTCCGGTAATAGGGGGTGGTTACCCGGGTAGCAAATTTGGACTCTTCCCAGCCCAAATTTATGCCTCCGGGGTCTAGTGGATAGAGCGTCCACCTCGAGAGAAGAAGGTTATGGGTTCGACCCTCAGCCACGTCATACCAAAAGACGTTAAAAGATGGTACTTGTTCCTACCCTGTCTGGTGCTCGAAATTAAGGGGCTAAAACAAGTACGAGTTGGGTCGGAGTCAGCATACAGTATGAAAGGTTTAACAATCTGGGTTAGCAATCTTTCAACGTCTTTTGGTATGACGCAGCCAGAGATCAAACCCCCAAGTTCCTGCTCTCATGGACCGCCTCCGTGGTCTTGTGGTAGAGCGTCTGCCCGGAGAGCGGAAGGTCTGGGGTTCGATCCCCGGCCGCATCATACAAAAAGACGTTAAAAGATGGTACTTGTTGTTACCCTGTCTGGCGCTCGGCATTAAGGGGCTAAAACAAGGACTGGTCGGCTCGGAGTCAGTATACTGTGTCTGAGTGGGGTATTCATGTTAAACTGCGGCATGGTATCTCAGTGGGCTAGCGCTATAAATCGGTATCAGTCAAGCAGCCACACAAACACACACGTGCATGCACGTCGCTATATAAATGCAATAATCTTGGACGCGACGTTAAACCCCATTTAACCTCAGCTCCTTCTTCTGAACCACAAATTGAAAATAATCGAAATTTAACTGGAAGCATCCCAAGGTTGTGGGGATAAAAAATTGTACAAATTGTGCGGCTGACCCCCCAAAGGGCTGAGGGGCGGGGCCAAGTAGGGGTAATTTGGCTATGTTGCTTTAAACGACTTCTTCTCTGGAACTTAGAGATAGATATCAACCATATTTGGTTGAAAGTTTTCTCAGATTCGAAGCATCCTAGCTACATTTTTAGTTAGAGAAATACACGCTCATGCTGTCAGATCCACCCCTTTTAAATGCTGACAGAGTCAAAATTACAAAATATTTGCAGTATTATATACATGTACAATGCAAATGTATATTTTGTCATGATTGCGTAAATATCCAGGTGAGCGATACAGGCCTCTTGTTTAGGTATTGATAAATTGTCATAATATGTTATGTTATAATGTCTTTCAACAAGGAAGAGAATTTATGGATGTCAACTTCTTTATTATGAGGAACACAAAGTTTCGGAGTATATAAATATTATATTTCCTGTGTCTGCGCCACTCATGAAGTTATCACCTTTTCCACGTCACTTGATGAGAGATATATTTCATATATGTCACTACACATGAAATATACTGTATTAGATGTAATAAGCGCGCAGGGCGCTCTCAAAATTAGAAAAAGAGGGCTCTGATTAGAATAAAATTTTGTTAAAGTTCGTAAATTTCGTGGTTTATGTTGACAGCCTGAAATGATACAAGAGAAATGTCTGTGTGTATTATACACGACAGATATATTTTTTCCAGAATTTATTTGCCCATAATTAAGGGTGCATATAACACACGAGTGCATATTATACACGAATAAATAAGTCTTGTGTACATTGATCAATCGGAAAGGTGCTAATTGGGATTGTTCACTAGCCAATGTATTAGCAAATATTGCCGTGGGTGCTTTTTAGAGCGGAGCGCTTATTACGTCGAATACGGTCCTCGAAATATATATTATGATACAATTTATCACATCCATTACCATTCAGATTTTCACTGTGTACTTTTTAATATTTCCTGATAAAAGTTTTAATGTAATGTGCCAGAAAGATTGAAATATATGAAAAGAAAATGTAAATGTTTTGCGTATTAACTTTGTGTATGTCTATTTGCATGTTTTACTTTAAATTTAAACAGGTGCGTCATCTAAGTGAATTGGGTGGGTTTTCCACGAAAAAGGTGGTTGACAGGATGATGACACTGGTTTTCACCACTCCAATGGCACCTCTCTTCAACTGGCTGGGCAAAGCTCCAAAATAAGGCATGAAGAGCCTAACAATAACATCAGCACTAAAGGGTATTAATTGTCATTAATTTTCAAATGGAAGTTAATATTTCTTTACTCTTTTTCACACACATAATTTGATATGGAGGAAATTACAATTTCTAATGTTAATACCGTCTTTCAAATTTATTCTGACAGTCTGTGTATTAAATAAGGGAAATGGTTTTACCCCTGATGTTCGTCATGAGTCATTTACAGTCAATTTCATTCATTGTTTCAAATCTCAAAACTACATATTAAAGTGAAGTGTTTTAACTTAGTTGAAGCAAATATTCAGTTAGATTAAAAACGCACATGACAGAGATGGGTGGGGTGGGGGGGACAAAGAGCAGAGAGGAAGAAGGGTAAGATGAGATCATATACTAACATTTTTCTTAGCTATATACTGTTATAACAGTACATATGTTATTAAGGCCGCATTTGGAATAATTTTGACCATCTTTAGATTACACAAAATATGTGTGTGTATTGAAAATTTCTATTTTTATTTTTATTCTTAGAACTATATTTTCTACGTGCCATAACGGCTGTGTGATGCATCTAACATTTTTTCATATAACAGTATTTTACATCATAACATGTTTTGCATATACATGTATTGTCATTTTGGTTATTTTGTAAGTACTTGGCAGTGGTGTACAATAACAACCATTTGTATCTTTGAAATGAAGATACTTTGAAAAAGTATGTTGTGCTGCTCTCACGTAATGTAACAACAACTTTTGGCTCAGTCTGTATTTATATTCTTCATTTTCAGAGAGGGAGGCTCAAGCCAAAGAAGGGCGGTCCGGTAGCCTAGTGGTTAAAGTGTTCGCTCGTCACGCCGAAGACCTGGGTTCGATTCCCGACATGGGTACAATGTGTGACCCCCGCCGTGATATTGCTGGAATATTGCTAAAAGCGGCCTAAAACGATACTCACTCACTCACTCACTCAAGCCAAAGAAAGTGTGGCCCGAGCAAGACTCCAACTGACTCAAATTAAAACATAATTTTACTGTATATAAGCATATTTTGTTGTTGATGGTGTATTTGTTTGTTGGTTGGTTTGTTTGATGTTTGTCTTTTGTTTAACACCGCAGTTAGCAATATTCCAGCTATGGGATGGCGGTCTGTAAATAATCGAGACATCGCAAGCAATTGGCAGTTAACAATGACATGCATCAACCAAGTGACGGTTATGGTTACCGATAGATCCTATCCGCCTGATTTCGCTAGTCACCTCTTACAACAAGCATGGGTAGCTGAAGATCAATTCTAACCAGGATCCAAGGTTAGAACTAAACACAATAGCTTTACTAGCCTGGGTAAGAGAATGCCGTTGTGATGTTAAAATAATTGGGAAATTTGTACCAGGCGACAGGAATATGTACAAGCCCCGGGCTGGCAGGCTAGTGTTAAGTCGCATTGCACCCCATCTCCACAGGTTATGGTGTAGTGGCATGCCACGTGTGGACTACTGGCTTACCACCGTTTGTAGTCAGGGCATGCCAAGAGTGGGCCACTGGCTTACCACCGTTAGTAGTTGTGGCATGCGATGAGTGGGCCACTTGCTTACCACCGTTTGTATTAGTGGCATGCCACGAGTGGGCCACTGGCCTACCACCGTTTGTAGTAGTGGCATGCCACGAGTGGGCCACTGGCTTACCACCGTTTGTATTAGTGGCATGCGACGAGTGGGCCACTGGCTTACCACCGTTTGTAGTAGTGGCATGCCACGAGTGGGCCACTGGCTTACCACTGTTTGTATTAGTGGCATGCAACGAGTGGGCCACTGGCTTACCACCGTTTGTATTAGTGGCATGCCACGAGTTGGCCACTGGCTTACCACCGTTTGTAGTAGTGGCATGCCACGAGTGGGCCACTGGCTTACCACCGTTTGTAGTCGTGGCATGCCACGAGTGGGCCAATGGCTTACCACCGTTTGTAGTCGTGGCATGCCAAGAGTGGGCCACTGGCTTACCACCGTTTGTAGTAGTGGCATGCCACGAGTGGGCCACTGGCCTACCACTGTTTGTAGTCGTGGCATGCCAAGAGTGGGCCACTGGCTTACCACCGTTTGTAGTCGTGGCATGCCCCGAGTGGGCTAATGGCTTACCACCTTTTGTAGTAGTGGCACGCCACGAGTGGGCCAATGGCTTACCGCCTTTTGTAGTCATGGCATGCCAAGAGTGGGCCACTGGCTTACCACCGTTTGTAGTAGTGGCATGCCACGAGTGGACCACTGGCTTACCACCGATTGTAGTAGTGGCATGCCACAAGTGGGCCACTGGCTTACCACCGTTTGTAGTAGTGGCATGCCACGAGTGGGCCACTGGCTTACCACCGATTGTAGTAGTGGCATGCCACAAGTGGGCCACTGGCTTACCACCGTTTGTAGTAGTGGTATGCCACAAGTGGGCCACTGGCTTACCACCGTTTGTAGTAGTGGTATGCCATGAGTGGGCCACTGGCTTACCATCGTTTGTAGTCGTGGCATGCCACGAGTGGGCCAATGGCTTACCACCGTTTGTAGTCGTGGCATGCCACGAGTGGGCCACTGGCTTACCACCGTTTGTAGTAGTGGCATGCCACGAGTGGGCCACTGGCTTACCACCGTTTGTAGTAGTGGCATGCCACGAGTGGACCAATGGCTTACCACCGTTTGTGGTTGCCACGATTGTGCCACTGGCTTACCACCGTTTGTGGTTGCCACGATTGGGCCACTGGCTTACCACCGTTTGTGGTTGCCACGATTGGGCCATCAAATATCAGCTGGACACGCCATGGATGGCACACCAGTGGCTGCCTCCATTGCAGGACACGGTGGGCCACCAATTGCCTATCACTGATGTGCTATCTGGGTTAGCACCGACAGGTAAAAAGAATAGAATGGTACACAGTTCCACTTCCAGTCATCAAATAACGAAAGTCAGTATGGGGTGGTCAAATATTTTTTCCTGCCAAACCGTAAGTCATTGTACCCAGTTAATGTCATGGACTGGTTGTCTGTCATCTGAGTTAACATCTTCTCCTTAGGGGGGTGGTGGGGTAGCCTAGTGGTTAAGCATTTGCTCATCAAGCTGAAGACCCGGTTCAATTCCCCACATGGGTACAATGTGTGAAGCCCATTTCTGGTGTCCCCCGTTGTGATATTGCTGGAATATTGCTAAAAGCGGCGTAAAACCATACTCACTCACTCGCTCTTCTCCTTAGAAATCACATAAGCAATGACACTGAAACATCACATACTTGTTCCAATGATGTCAGATGTGTTAACCAAATTTTCAGTACGGCTGCATTTTGTGGATATATTGATTGCGTTTTCTTTAAATACTTCTATTTGGCAGAATGACAAAGCTTACAGCAAATACTGTCAGATGACTGGCTTTGTTGATATTTCAAACTGTTGGCTTCATGTGTTGATTTGTTTGTGAGCTACGGTGCTTCGTCAATAATATATTGAAGAGCTTAAAGCTAAAAGGGGCCAAAATGCACTTTGGAAATTTTTGCATATTATTGCATAAATAACATCTATGAGTTCTTGTCTACCTGTAGAAAAAGTATTGTATGTTTTCATTGATGCGTTTTTGATATATAGCTACTTAAAATTCTATAAAAGTGCCAAAGTCAAGTTCCAAAAGGGCCAAAGTCACTTTGTTAGATTGTGGACCTTTTAGCTCTCATTTCTGTGTGTGGTTGAGACTGGTTGTCTGAGAGAGATTTTGAAAGTTTGGAACCTTATTATCATATTGCAACTATTTCAACAAAGTTGACATTAGTTTAAATCATTTAAAAGTATTCAACAGTATGTGTTTGTACTTTCAGTAGTAGTTTATCAATCTCACATGTTAAATCCCATGCAAATGCCTGAGGGTAAAAAAAGGCCAAAATACAGACATTGGCCCCTTGCACTCTTACACAAATTAAAAACGTACGTTTATTTCCTTTTTTGAATGTTTTTTTTTATAACAACATTTATATCGCTGCTGTGAGAATTCTTTAATGTCTAGGAAATTATCGGTAAAAAAATTGTTCACTAACATAATATTATGTGTTTTCATCACTTTTCTCAAAACAGACTTCACATGACATTGGCCCTTGTGGCTCTAAGCTATTGTTTTTACATAAACATGTTTTTTTCATACTTCAGAACTGCCACAGATTACCTGATGTATGTTGTGGTAAAGGAAGCAATAATTTGTATCCTGATGGATGTGCTGAATAAACCCTATGAAGAAGTCAACCATGAATGTAAATCAACAGAATTTGATGTCAGTCAAGTTCCAGGGAGGGGTGTCCACATCACTGTTGATGACGAATAATGATGGTTTGGTTCACACAGGGAGGATTAAAATGCCACTGTTGTACAGGATGACTGACTTGCTGGATGTGTTGTGATGATTGTGCTTGCACACTGATGTCAACACCCACATATAAAGTAGTAAGCAGATAAAAGTAATTTGATGTATATGAGATGAGGTGAGGTGAAATGGGGTTTAACGTCGCGTCCAAGATTATTGCACTTACATAGCGACATGCATGCACGTGTGTGTGTGTGTGTGGCTGCTTGTACTAGTCCGTACTGATGCCGATTTATAGTTCTAGCTCACTGAGATACCATGCCCCGGACCTTCCGCTCTCTGGGCGGACGCTCTACCACTAGACCAGGGAGGTGGTCTTGACGTATATGAACCATAGTGACATGTCATATTGTAACATAGTATTTCTTTGTGTGACATTATGTGAATTTATTAGGGCTGGGACAGGTACCTCGGGTACTCAGGTCGGGTGGGTACCGAGTAGGACCTGGGTACCCATAGGACTACCCAGACCCGTGGTTAGTCACGTGATATATTGTTTAATAAAAATTATCTGGAACTCTATGGTTACACTACAAGTCACTAATGTTCGCATTTCTTTCTGACTATGCACCCATTCCTTTTGACTTGAGCTTTACTTTTGGCTGCTGATAGTAAATAACATTTCAAACTTGTGGGCAGAATCTGAATGCTATGGGTCAATATTTCTAATTTTAAGAGATTTTTGACGACACAATGTATTATTATTCATATTATTGACCAGAAATGGGATAACAACTATAAAATCTACATTTAATGAAATCTTACGATTTCTTTTAGGCTGAGGATAGTAAACAACATTTCTAACTTGTGAGCAAAGCCTGAACACTATGAGGCAGTATTTCTTTTTTTAAGAGATTTTTGACTATATAAGTACTCATCTCCCCTCGACCAGAAATGGGATAACACCTATAAACTCGACAAATAAAGGATTCTTAAGATTTTCTTTCGGCTGCTGATAGTAAATCCCATTTCTAACTTGTGAGCAGAATTAGTTAGTCATGTGATATATTATTTAATGACAAAAATTATCTAGAACTCTATGGTTACACTATAGGTCACTAATGTTCGCATTTCTTTCTGACTATGCACCCATTTCTTCTGATTTTTCGTATGGTTGAATAAAGATATAACTTGAGTCAGCTTCAATGTATGAATGACCAGATCGTTTAGTACATCAATCTAAATTCGTTTTGCAAGTGCTGTGGTAAAAAAAAAATCCCAATCCTACATTTTGTATCTCTCGAGACCTACTCTTGGTACCAAGGGTGGGTCGGGAAATGGGGGGTGGGTACGCAGGGAGGGTCGGGAAATGGGGGGTGGGTACGCAGGGAGGGTCGGGAAATGGGGGGTGGGTACCCAGGGAGGGTCGGGAAATGGGGGGTGGGTACCCAGGAAGGGTCGGGAAATGGGGGGTGGGTACGCAGGGAGGGTCGGGAAATGGGGGGTGGGTACCTGAGTAGTAAATTTGGACGTCTCAGCCCTAGAATTTATGTTCAATTATTTGAGAGAGATGGTTTGATATTTGTGTATGTTGGATCTGCCATGTAATGACCATTGGAATAATATGATGCCACACTTCCACTCTGTCATACACCTCAGTGTTCTGATACTGTCATGGAATCAGAGTTCTGCTCATGACAGTAGATCATGAGTGAGTGAGTGAATATGGTTTTTCGCCGCTTTCAGCAATATTCCAGGAACATCATGGCGGGGACACCAGAAATGGGCTTCACACGTTGCACCCATGTTGGGAATCGAACCCGGGTCTTCGGCGTGACGAGCGAACGCTTTAACCACTCGGCTACCCGACCGCCCCAGTAGATCATGAAGACTGCACCAACTTGATGCACGGCTGCCAAGGGAAGCGTGGGAAACTGTTGCTTTCTGCCACAACTCCGAAAGTTGTTGATGTGTAATTTTATATATGCACAGAATGTCTGATGTGTGACTATGCTGTACATTTTCAAATTGTTTTGTGTCGGTTTAGCATCATAAAAAGTAACCCTCATCATCGGTCGGTGTGTCTGTAACCTGTAATAATAGTGTCTCACATTTTTACATACCGTATTCGACGTAATAAGCGCCCTGCTCTAATAAGCACCCACAGCGATATTTGCTAATATATTGGCAAGTGAACAATCCCAGTTAGCACCCCTTCCGATTGATCAATGTAAACAAAGCTTATTTATTTGTGTATAATACGCACTCGTGTGTTATATGCACCCTTAATTATGGGCAATTAAATTCTGGAAAAATATATCTGCCGTACATCAACATTTTAGGCTGTCTTAGCATAAACCACGAAATTCCTCTTTTTGACCCTGTTTTATTTCACCAAAATAATATTTTAATAAGAGCCCCCTATCTCTAATTTTGAGAGCGCCCTGGGAGCTTATTACGTGGAATATGGTATTTTGTTTCTGTTGGTTATTTTCTAAAACGATTATTTACTGGTAAATAACATGGACACCTAATACGGACATGGAAGGTAATCCAAATGGATGTATGAAAGTAACTATTAAACAAGAAAATTTATTTGTCATTTTACAGTATTTATTTTTTAATGACTACTACACACAGATTATTACTTGGGGATTATTCTTCAATGGACTTTTTCAAAATGTTCCTGGGAATTGTTTTGGTAAAATGTCCATGTCACAAGAGTGAGTGAGTGAGTGAGCGAGTATGGTTTTACGCCGCTTTTAGCAATATTCCAGCAATATCACGGCGGGGGACACCAGATATGGTCTTCACATATTGTACCCATGTCGGGAATCGAACCCGGCGTGACGAGCGAACGCTTTAACCACTAGGCTACCCGACCACCCCCCATGTCACAAGACACACACATTTGTGGTTACACTTTCCAAGAAGGGGTTATCAATGCATTTATGATGTTGTTGTTTATTCCGTAATGAGGCTACCGTCCCATTATACAAGTATATACTCACACACATATGTATTTGACTAAGGGTCAAAATATTTGCCTTATGATGTACAATACTGGACAGTATTTTTACTAAGGATATATAATGACATCTTTAAAATATTTATTGCGTTTCTTACATGCTAAGAAAATATATTTCCCTAGACTGTTAAGTAAATTCGGATTCGAGCTTGAGAATTGAGTTTAAGTTTTTGCTGGTTTGGATGAACACAATAATACTTTGGTAAAATGCTGTCTCTTAAATCTTCATAGAATGGACATTGGAGGCAGAAATGGTATTCTGATTCTACTATTAAGACTATGCAAAATGGACACTATCTTAAATTTCGGTTAATATTGTACTGTCGACCTATTTCTATCATTAAAGTATGACTAGAACTTCTAAATTTAGCTAAAGCTTTGAGATAGGTCATATTGTGAATACAAAATATATAATCTTCCAAACCATATTCTATTTTGACATGTCTGTAAAAGTCTAACTTTGGAGAAGCTGTGATATTATCATTCCAAATCTGAACATTAATATCTTTACAGCGTTTTACAAATTGGTCAATAAATAAATCAACATAGCCAACTCCTTGATGGAGCCGAACTTCTCCAAGACCATTCTTATATAACAAGTTTTTAACATCACAAGCCCAGCATTTTTTCCCCCTTTCGACCCTACTGAACTCGAAGTGGTACGCATGCTATAATACTTTTTGATTTTTGGCTGATTTTTTATCAAAATTGTATATGCCTTCTTTAAGATGGGTACTTGCTTTGGTTAAAACTATTAAAGGTTAAGGTCAGTGTTCTGATATTTCCAAAAAACATTTTAGTTATTGTATGAGGCATGGTTTTCTCTGTAGACATGAAACTATATAACGTATTCGACGTAATAAGCGCCCCGCTCTAATAAGCGCCCACGGTGAGATTTGCTGATATATTGGCTGGTGAACAATCCCAATTAGTACCCCTTCCGACCCCTATTCGCATATAATACGCACCGCTTCCTTCCCCTATTCGCGTATAATACGCACTTGTGTGTTATATGCACCCTTTATTATTGGTAATTAAATTCTGGAAAAATATATCCGTCGTACATAAACATTTCAGGCTGTCAGCATAAACCACGAAATTTATCTTTCAACTCTGTTTTTTTCCCCAAAATAATATTCTAATAACAGCCCCCTATTTCTAATTTTGAAAGCGCCCTGGGCGCTTATTACGTCGAATACGATATGTACATATATCTTTACAAATGCTGCCACATGACATGTTGGTGCTATATATGTCAATGTCAAGGTGACATTTGAGGTAATTGTGAAACATGGTTGTATTAATTGTATTACTTGTGTAATACCGAGACTGGGTTGTATTTGGATAAAGAAATTGTGATGGTTTGGACTCAAAATACATGGTAGTACTTAAAGACATTTTGAGTAAATGGGAATGCTTCAGATTTTGTGACCCGTGAAGATTCCGGGGTAGAATAGGTCTTCAGCAACCCAGGCTTGCAGTAAAAGGTGACTATGCTTGTCGTAAAAGGCGACTAACGGGATTGGGTGGTCAGGCTGGCTGACTTGGTTTATGCATGTCATCGATCCCAATTCATGATGTCAATCACTGGATTGTCTGGTCCAGACTCGATTATTTACAGACCGCCGTCGTATAGCTGGAATATTGCTGAGCGCAGTGTTAAACAACAAACAAACAAATAAATTAGATTTAAAGAATAATTTCTTGATTATGTAAAGAGTAAGAACATGTTGACATTGGATTCATCTAGATTTGCCCAATATGAGTATGGAATTACTACACATCCATGGACTTTTCTTCCAGTACAGCCTTTGAGCAAGGCTAGTAGCCTGTGTACAATACTTCTCATGCATAAACCAAAAATGCAAAACTAAATTCCAGTTTATTGATTAAAAACATTATACTTTATCTGACCCTAACATGAACACCTGGGAAGATCTGCAAACAAAACAAAAACGAATTCAATTTAATTTAATTTTTATGTATTTACAAAACTGATATTGATCAATCATCTTGTGTGTTGTTGACACATAACTTTCTCTTCCTCTTTCAAACTATCTGTTGGGGAAGGAAAACCATTGACATTTAACTATAATAAATATAATGACCATTGGAATAATATGACGCCACAGTTCCACTCTGTCATACACCTCAGTGTTCTGATACTGTGATGGAAGCAGAGTTCTGCTCATGACAGTAGATCATGAAGACTGCACCAACTCTATGCATGTGTACCATGGGAAGCGTGGGAAACTGTTGCTTTCTGATCCTAGAAGCCATCTACATCAAAAGGATCCAGCCAGCAATCAACAGAGATCAAGGCTATTACATCCCACCTGCTTACCATCACCTAATTGCTAAATCCCTATGTCCATCCAATTAAATCCGCTGGCTTCCAATCATCTCTACCAGTCTGCTTGCTGACTGTGTCCATTAGACATTCACTGGCTTCCAATCATCCCAATCAGCTTCCGTGGTTGTCTACCCTGTCCCATTAGTCATTCACTGGCTTCCAATCATCTTAATCATCTCTCTGTGTCCATCAATCAATTCACTGCATAAAGATTGATGTTAATAAGTATATATACCTATGTTGTTCAGCACTATCCAAACAGGACACACCAACCTAAATAACCACCTAAAAAAATTAAAAAAAACACACTACAGGTAACTGCCCACACTGTAAACAACCAGAAACCCCAGAACACGCACTCATCCACTGTACACACTACCTAACACATCGAACCGCATTACAAACCACCCTCAATCTAAACAAGGCTCTAACTCTAGAAGCAATACTAAACCCACAAAATAAACTAGAAAACTTCAAGGCCTTAGGCGTATTCTTAATAAAAACGGAACTAATAAAACGCATCTAAAAACACAATAACCTACCAAATCAAAATCACATAAACAAACAAACATCCACCATACCCAGCTCCCTTAGTTCTCCTCCCCAACCCCATCGGCATCTATTCCAAATCTCAAAATTCCCAAATTCTATATAACCATCCCTTAGCCCCCCACTTGGGATGCACAGACCACTTTCGCCCCTTTCGGAAACACATTAAATGGCCTGGCCGGGCCCGTGTGCGAAATACGCATCAGTCGGAAAGCGCACGTTAAATCTCCAAAGTAAGTAAGTAAGTAATCACTATCCATCACTTGCTTGATAAAGGTGTTAGGATCTACACCGAAACGTCGCACTAATTGTAATAAAGACGTTGTTCATCCATAGAACTTGTCTTTCTTCATCACACCCACTTCTAAATGAAAGAAGTTATGTTTCAAAAAAGGAAATATCAATCTGGTCCAAAATTTAATAATTTTCATATATTGGTTTACTTTGAGTGAATAGCGACCTATCTCCCCCCTTGCAACAATATTAGGGGTACTCCGTCTTAAATGTAAAAGCTGTTTACAGAAATTATCATGGAATGCATTAATATCAGGTGAAAGATGAAACCTCCAGACTTCACTGCCCTACAACAAGATAGGAAGAAGTATCATGACATAACATTTATACTAAGTTATCCTATAATAATTAGATCCACATCAAGTGCTTTTATGAGTTATCATGGTGTAATATTAGATCCACATCAAGTGCTTTTATGAGTTATCATGGTGTAATATTAGATCCACATCAAGTGCTTTTATGAGTTATCATGGTGTAATATTAGATCCACATCAAGTGCTTTTATGAGTTATCATGGTGTAATATTAGATCCACATCAAGTGCTTTTATGAGTTATCATGGTGTAATATTAGATCCACATCAAGTGCTTTTATGAGTTATCATGGTGTAATATTAGATCCACATCAAGTGCTTTTATGAGTTATCATGGTGTAATATTAGATCCACATCAAGTGCTTTTATGAGTTATCATGGTGTAATATTAGATCCACATCAAGTGCTTTTATGAGTTATCATGGAGTAATATTAGATCCACATCAAGTGCTTTTATGAGTTATCATGGAGTAATATTAGATCCACATCAAGTGCTTTTATGAGTTATCATGGTGTAATATTAGATCCACATCAAGTGCTTTTATGAGTTATCATGGTGTAATATTAGATCCACATCAAGTGCTTTTATGAGTTATCATGGTGTAATATTAGATCCACATCAAGTGCTTTTATGAGTTATCATGGTGTAATATTAGATCCACATCAAGTGCTTTTATGAGTTATCATGGTGTAATATTAGATCCACATCGAGTGCTTTTATGAGTTATCATGGTGTAATATTAGATCCACATCAAGTGCTTTTATGAGTTATCATGGTGTAATATTAGATCCACATCAAGTGCTTTTATGAGTTATCATGGTGTAATATTAGATCCACATCAAGTGCTTTTATGAGTTATCATGGTGTAATATTAGATCCACATCAAGTGCTTTTATGAGTTATCATGGTGTAATATTAGATCCACATCAAGTGCTTTTATGAGTTATCATGGTGTAATATTAGATCCACATCAAGTGCTTTTATGAGTTATCATGGTGTAATATTAGATCCACATCAAGTGCTTTTATGAGTTATCATGGTGTAATATTAGATCCACATCAAGTGCTTTTATGAGTTATCATGGTGTAATATTAGATCCACATCAAGTGCTTTTATGAGTTATCATGGTGTAATATTAGATCCACATCAAGTGCTTTTATGAGTTATCATGGTGTAATATTAGATCCACATCAAGTGCTTTTATGAGTTATCATGGTGTAATATTAGATCCACATCAAGTGCTTTTATGAGTTATCATGGTGTAATATTAGATCCACATCAAGTGCTTTTATGAGTTATCATGGTGTAATATTAGATCCACATCAAGTGCTTTTATGAGTTATCATGGTGTAATATTAGATCCACATCAAGTGCTTTTATGAGTTATCATGGAGTAATATTACACCATGATAACTCATAAAAGCACTTGATGTGGATCTAATTATTATAGGATAACTCAGTATAAATGTTATATCATGATAGAAGCTTGACATCAAATAAATGAGTCAAAACATGTAAAGGTAACTTATGAAAATCAAAAATGTTTGTTTTTAGTGACTGCAAAACTTTATTGGTCTGAAGAGTTAAAGTTTTCTGTGTATTAAACCATGAACCAGAGCTTGAGAAATGTACACCTTAGTATTTATACACTGAAACAATTTCAAGTGGACATGTATTTAGAGAAAAAAATCATATTTCTTTAATTGACCACCTTTGCGAAAGACAATTACCTTGCTCTTGACATTATTTATTTGCAGTTGCCATTGATCACAATATTGGGAAAGTTTATTTAATCTCTTTCTATAAGTGCCTTGGAACATATGATTGAAATGCAATGACCAAGAATCCGGTGAAATTGAATTACTTTTAAATGACCTTTTTTTTAAAAAAAGACTAGAACTGTCTACTATTATGCGTTGATAAAGCATTGTTAATGTCTGTGATATAACACTGAAACACAGATGTCGATTTCTGTTTACATAGGCTTCTGCACGACCTCCACGAGTCAATGTACCGTTGTCGGTTGTTGTCACTGCTAGAATCATAATATGCACGGAGAAGACGGTGAGCGGTTGCACGTGCGTCCCAACATTCTTGATCAAACCAGTCATGTCCCTTCCTTATGCGTTTTCGAATTTTTCTATGCGTTTTTTTACAAAAGTCTGAGCACCATTCAATCGAATTTTAAAATGTTGAAAAGGCATTTTGATTGTCATCGTTGGATATACACGAGTTGAAAGTACTAACAAAGTTTTCTGGTAAATAATCCCAGTTTTGACGGTAACGAATCTCGGTTGAGGTGGTATTTCTGCCTGTGAAATGTCATCGTGACCCCGTGTCAATTTCAGAGAGTAGGTCAATGGCATGTGCGAACTTTCAACTTGACTGTAAAGTATTTAAAAAATAGTGATGAGGTTAAAGGTGTTTTCAGGGCACAAAAAGTAGTCCACACCACTAGTGCCATTATTTACAAAAAACGTGAAACGACCTATATTTTTTATCCAGTCTGCCGTTACATAATCTTAGATCTGTTAGTTTACACATATCAATTAGGGAACTTCCACGCTTACTGATGCTCTTGTCTTGAGAAACTCGTGGAAGTTTGATATCCTCAAGATATCCCACATCTTCATCAATTGGTAAATATGTTGTATCGTCATCAATAATGTAGTCACAAAAGATTTGGTTTGTTTTTTTGTTGTTTAACGCCGCACTCAGCAATATTCCAGCTATAAGGCGGCGGTCTGTAAATAATCGAGTCTGGATTAGACAATCCAGTGATTAATATCATGAGCAAATGGGATCGATGACATGCATAAACCAAGTCAGCCAGCCTGACCACCCGATCCCGTTAGTCGCCTTTTACGACAAGCATAGTCACCTTTTACGGCAAGCATGGGTTGCTGAATATCTATTCTACCCCGGAATCTTCACGGGTCAGTCACAAAAGGAACCATCACCTGTCCGTGCATTTAAATCGCCCTGAACAATGATGTCACAATCCTGATCTGCCGTTTTAAACTTGGCAACGTCAGTTTTAGTATTTCAAATAATGATTCGTCTGCATGCTTACTCGGTCCTTCAAGTGAATAGTAAACAGTTGCACGGTAAACAGTTCTTTGATCTTTAATGTCATTTGTTAACCAAATTATATTACAAGAATCATTTTTAAGGAGAGTACAAAAGTTTACAATAGATTTCCTTATGTAAACTTTGATTCCACCAGAGTTTCTAATGGCACCGTGTGTTTAGCACGTATTGAACTAAAACCTGTATAGTCCTGAATGTCCACACGGTCATTATCACACCATGTTTCAACATTTGAAATTAGATCATATTTGTTGATAAAATTGATAAAGTCGGATTTCTGTAAATGCTTTCTCAAACCTTAAATGTTCCATGAAATACATTTGACGAAAGGGATAATATTTACGTTGTGAGGACCTTGACCACACCTTTATTCTTTAGCTTTACGTGTTTTCGAGAATGTTTTTTACGAGATTAGTTGTGTCGGTCTCATCGTCCAATGTATAGATTTTGTTGTCAATAATCAGTTTATCAGATCTCAACACAGAGAAACTTCCATTTTCACGAGCTTCATCCATGAAGTCTTTCAATTTGGCCCTAGATTCTCTCACTTTCTTCGTGAAATCAGGATACTTCCGGTCGGGGTTGGTACCATTTTTCCAGCTCGCGAAATAAACTGTCGATATTTCGGTAAGTAAGGTGAGGTGAAGTGAAGTGGGGTTTAACATCGCGTCCAAGATTATTGCACTGATATAGCGACGTGTGTGTGTGGCTGCTTGTACTAGTCCGGACTGATGCCGATTTATAGTGCTAGCCAACTGAGATACCATGCCGCAGTTTAACATGAATACCTCACTCAGACACAGTATACTGACTCTGAGCCGACCAGTCCTTGTTTTAGCCCCTTAATGCCGAGCGCCAGACAGGGTAACAACAAGTACCATCTTTTAACGTCTTTTGGTATGATACGGTCGGGGATCGAACCCCGGACCTTCCGCTCTCCGGGCGGACGCGCTACCACTAGACCACGGAGGCGGTCTCGGTAAGTAAGGGACATTAATCGAATGAAGATGACTTGTACATGTGTAGAAATGTGTTATCGATCAATCTACGGCCGGAAATGCGCTTGTCAATAAGAGTATGATAAAAAAGTCGCCTTGGATATCGAATGTAAACAAACCGGCAAGATCGCGAGTGACGCTCCTTTTCTCTACTTACCTATAGGGGGTATATATTTTTATTTACTGACCAATATCGGATTCCTGTGGTTTCCCATAATTTTGTGTTGCCATGTTACATTTCCGAAGGCAGCTACTGGGGGAAACGGTAAATGCAAAATGGCAAGTTCCGAAATGGCACCAAACGTTAATGGACCTATCGAATTGTCCATCCAATTATTTTTTTTTATCTTCACAGTCTTATTTTGACTGAAGTATTAGTATGGCGTGTTACTATGTCAACTTCAACAAGGGTGCAGGCTAAAACGGCACCTCAGCAAAACGTCACCGATTTCTCTGGCGAAAACGGCACCGCATTTGGCGAAAACGGCTACATGGTATTTGATGTATTTACATGGTATTTGATGTATGTGATGTATTTACATTGTATTTCCTGTTTTCACAGATAAGTAAATATGTTCATATATAGAGTGTTGTGGCATGTCCATCGTCATCATCCTGTTCATGTTCATATATACAGTTTTGTGGCATGATATGCCTCTCGTCCTTGTTAATTATGTCGCCACGGACGGAACCCTTCGGGTAAGAAGTCCTCGGCTTAGTGTTTTCACAATAAGTTAACTGCGCCTCCCAATCAGAGTCGGTGAGTAAATTGAAGTAGGGGGCTAATTTCTTATTTGTTTTATTTCACAATTATTTGTGTTTGTAAGAGACGATGTGAGTTTAATTTCCATTTTTTCTCTTCAAAGCATGTTATGTTTTCTCAATAAGTTGAGTTGCGTATAAGCTAAGTTGGATTATAGTTGGAGAAAAATAAGGTGCCGTTTTCGCTTCAGTCGAGGTGCCGTTTTCGCCAATCGGTGCCGTTTTCGCTATAACCCCTTCAACAATACCTACATACATTGGTGAATTATTAGCAAGTGCTAAATTCGACTTTGCCTTTTCCGAGTTTAACATTTATTTACGTCTCGGTGAAGATCTGCGGAAGTCGAGAGAGCGAAACACTGATGTTAGGGAGAACACGTTCTGAGATGTATATGAGGAAAAACTGAACAGCAACTAATTAGATATACCTGTACCATAATTTATCAATTTGTTACCACAGAACATATATCCAGGCGTTCGAGAATATTATAGAAAACCCCATGTCACCGAAAGGTCGCAGACGTCAAATCAGCAATGTTTTTTTATATATTATCAATACTATCATTACATTATTAATAAAATGCCAAAGAAACATTTCTGAACGTCCTGTTCAGACCTCCTATCCAAATAAACACTTTGGGGTGGCTGTTACGGGAAAATAACGTAGCTGTCGGGTGTATTATGTAGGCGACAGAAATAGGCCTATGGGTGACACGTGTTGCCTAAAGGTCGCAACGTGGAGTTAGATTGAACACAGTTTAACCCTCTTGGTGCCACGGGATCATATATGGTCCCTCGCTTTTCACACCCTCTCACTGCCACGGGACCATATAAGAGCAGCAGCCCAGAGCACTTTGGTCAAACGAACAATGTACCAATATCCGAACACATTGTCTGGCAATGGGTATTGTGCAATAAGTAGAGTGCAATTGTTCATTTTATGTTGGTTTTATGTGGTACCTCCAATGTTTAACCCAGCCCAAATTTTGGGACCCTCTCTGGGGGGTATGGCGGACCTTATGCAGAGGAAAATTTGTCAGGTATGGGCCGTTTTGTACTCAGTAACATGTACCTGTTCATCTAAACTTACTTTCATCTGGTACTTTGAATGTATGCTCTAGTCAAATTTTACCAGAGTGTCCACTGGGTGCATTAAGGGTCAACATGCGGGCCTTATGCAGCAGACGATTGGTGGTGGTGGTGGTGGGGGGGGGGGGGGGGGGGGGGGGGGGGGGGGGTCCCCGGCAGACATCCATATATATGAGGTATACAGTTGAAAAAGTGATTGAACCCTATTCATTCAAAGTTAGACTGTTAAAGTTGAAGTGTCAAATCATCTTTTTGTATTTCTCTCCAGATGCGACTTTGACGGTCAGGATAGCTGACTTGGTTGATGCATGTCATCGTATCCCAATTGCGTGGATCGATGCTCATGATGTCAATCACTGGATTGTTTGGTCCAGACTCGATTGACAAAATCCAGTTCAATCTGGACGGGGCAGGTATTATGGAAGATCTCACCCTACCTGTCTTTGATATCACATATATCAATACGAGTTGATAAATGTTTAAAACTCTTAGGTTTGCCGAGGAGTTTTCAGCTTTCATTTTCGAGTGTCAATACAATTGATATCAAAAGACACGAGGGAAATAAATTTCTATCATCCAAAATCTTTCTTCCAACGTGTTAACTTTTTAAGCAGTACCCAGTGTCTTGAGTGTTAAAAGAACAGCTATCCAATTTCAGTGGCAGAGTGATTAGTGACGGCATTTGATTGTGACGTAATGGAAACCGATGCAACGGGTGGCCCAGTCGTCTAAGGCGCCGCGATTCGCTGTGCAGAGTTGCGTCCCTTGGGCACGCCAGAAACCTATGATTGTGGGTTCGATCCCCGGTTCGCCCCGATTATGTTTCTAGGTTTGTCAGCACCATACCCTTGCTCGTTGGGTTTCACCGAAGGGGTAAACGTCTAAGACCTGCATCATTTCGGGCTTTCCTCCCATATTAAGCTGACACGCCGTGATATAACTGGAATACTGTTAGAAGCGGCGTTAAACCCAACTCACTCACCCTGATAGGGGATCAACCGTCACCGAAGTATACAAATATTGAAAGAGGCGGACATATAATCTCCAATTAAGGCCCATCACTAAGTCTGAATAATTTGTTATTTATTTGTCATTTGTTTAGGTCAACCAGCGACTATATTTTATAATATAACCAGAAGGGACAACTCTCTTCCAAGATTTCTTTGGATAATTATATTATTTTCAAATATTCCCACTCAGACACACCTCCCCAGATCATGAAATCGTCGGTCTTCACTCCAGAATATCTTTTTAATTTCAGTTTACACGATACACGGCTTTTCCATTGAAGGACAGACCGGTCTCATGCTCGGAGCTGACGGTCAAAGCGTATGAACGACACAACTTGACGTTCATGCATTTTTCACCAGACCGTGTTCTTAAAATGACGTAAACACTGACGACCACTTCCACATTCCTGGGGAAATCCCTGGAATGCAAAACACGAATACATACAGAAGCTTTGTTTCGGATCATTTAGACCCTATAATCTTGAACTCAGCATTTTAGCATACATTGGGAAACGTCAGAGAGAGACTGCATGATCGTTCACGAAATTCCTCGCTACGACCCATCTTAGTGAACAAAAGAAATGCACATCCACTACTGAAGTATCGACTCGATCAGTATCTAGACTGACAGTATCAGTCCACAGCAATCTATGAATTAACCTTTGTATTTACTTGAAATGTCTTCATAATCACCGTTCAATGATCGGCCAGTTGATTAATGATGACTAACACATGTAACCGCCACAGGTTCATTAACAACAACGGAAATCTCTCTCGTTACGTTTATCCGTCGGCCATTTTGACGTGTTGTACTTGATGTAAATGTGTTACGACGCGCTCTCTTTGTGGCTGAATTACGGAGTTAGTTCATAACAGGCCATTCCCATATAATGATGATATTATTTCAATACATTTCTTTTACACTTTTTAACAGATGTTCCTGCAAAGCAAGTTGAGCATGCATACGATCATGCGATCTCTCTTTTTGGGGAACTATTTTATTCCCCGATACAGCTGTTTGTTGTATGGCTGTCAGTGTAAACATGTAGATCTAGCCCTATATATCCCTCGAGGTATAAAATAGTGATATGAACAATTATAATAATTGACTTTCACTTTGTGTGAGTTCATTTGATGATGAATCTTCATACTCCAATGAACTCACACAAAGGGAAAGTCAATTCTAAATTATTTCACTTTTACTGAACTTGACCTACTCTATGTTACAGGTTCTGCATGCAACCAGACTGAAGGTCGACCTTCTCAAACCCTTGGTGATGACGTCGTAGAAAGTATTGCTGATGTAATAAAGTATAGATGGGGAGTGAAAATGGTTATATTAATGTATGCTGTAGTGTCTTATGGCTAAATAGTCTTAGTTGTTCACCGTCCCCGTGATCGTGGGGTTTACCATCCCCGGTACCAACCCCAGTACCATCCTCGGTACCATCACTGGTACCATCACTGGTACCATCACTAGAACCATCCCCGGTACCATCCCCGGTACCATCCCCAGTACAATCACTGGAACCATCACTAGAACCATCCCCGGTACCATCCCCGGTACCATCCCCCGTACCATCCCTGGTACCATCCCCAGTACCATCACTGGAACCATCACTAGAACCATCCCCGGTACCATCCACGGTACCATCCCCAGTACCATCACTAGAACCATCCCCCGTACCATCCCCGGTACCATCCCCGGTACCATCCCCAGTACCATCACTGGAACCATCACTAGAACCATCCCCGGTACCATCCACGGTACCATCACCGGCACCATCCCGGTACCATCACTGGTACCATCCCCGGTACCATCACTGGTACCCATTATTGGCCTGCATTACTTTCCTCAGTTTACATGACATGCCGTGATATAACTGAAATACCGTTGAAGGCGGCACTTAATAGCCACTGGCGGCACTACGATCAAGCCCAGGAATTCCAGCCTCATTCGTCATTTAACTCTCTTTTCTCGTGAAGATGCGTTGAAGGCGGTACTTTTAAAAAACAAACTACTCACTCATGCTAGATCGACATGATATACTCACTGCCAAAAGAAAAACGCACCATAGAAACATATGGAGAAGTATGTACGTTAAGAAGTGATGTTTCCAATGTGTACCAATTACTGACAAAACGAACAATCAGTCACGTGTTACTACTGAGTGTCTTTATTGTTATCACGATATGCTGCACGTTATTTCCAAACTTTACACGCTGATCCCGCACGAGACAAATGGTGCATCTCGAGTCATGGGTCTATGACGTCACATGTGATGCATTCATGAGCGTCGGTTCCCACAGCATGCCGGTATGTTCGAACCAATCTAATATCTCTTGAATATGAGTAAGTCTTCATATATTAACCAACATGTATCGTATTCGCGTTTATTTTGGCAGTGAGTATAAATACACACATCGACACTATGGATATGTTCGACATTTATGTCTCTTAGATTTTTCATCGGTATATGTCTTCATAATTTTGTATACGCAACATGAGGAATGGATTGTCAATATTTCATTTAGACATTTTATTGCAGTTTTCGGTTCTTCTGGGCCCAATCGACCAAAGTGAGAATCACCTGCTGTGGTATATCGTCCCAGCATTTGTTCAAACCGACACTTTCAACAATGCTACCTGCTACATAGCAACACGATATATATGATAAATCACACACTTTACTGCACCATTTTATGTTATCCAATATGTGTCCATGTCATCCAATATGTGTCCATGTCATCCAATATTTATAATAGTAGTCCGAACTAGTACAAGCAGCCACACACAACACACATTCCCCATGCTGTCAGGTTCATATTGTTTGTCAACACACGGTGCAACCTTGAACTGTGACCATTGATTTGCCTCCGTGATGTGGCTAAAATAAATCTGACTTAAAGTCTGACTATGGCAGAAAAATGAATTAAGTTGACATCTGAGTTTCGTATGAGAAACGTGTCGTTGAATGCCTCGTCGCCACAGCCTCGGGTCCTCACGGTGAAAACCTGGCCTCAATTGCTTTCAATTGCTGAAGTCAGTCTGTGTATCCCGGGTCTTTTAGGGCCTGAATATTGCTACAAATGGCACCTAACACCCAATTCACTCATCCATTCTGACCAAGACACGGTCTCCTTGTCATACTAAGTATAACATTTCTGACTATGAAACCAAAGTGACAAAATCATCCCCCACAACTGCACACAAAATATGATCGCATTTTCGAAACTCAGCTTTCTTCAGCTCTATAAACCTTCACGTAGCCGTCCACCTGGGTGACAGCGAGAAGGTTTCTTCCCGAGATATACACCCCACAGGGTTTGGTCAGCGAGTCCTCCTCAGTCAGGATCTTCTTCACCAGAGCACCTTTCGGAGACACGAGATGAATTGAGTTACCGTCCCTGTCCACCAAGAGAGCATGATTGGCTACATCACATGCGACCCCTAGAGGGCATTCTAACGCCTCTTCTCCCTTGGGTTTGTAGGTGAACTTCGTAGATCCATCTTCTTGAAGAGCAAACATGAGACGTCTCCCGCTGTCAGACACCAGGAAATATCCTTTAGGTGACTGGGTTAGGTATAAAGGTCTTGATATAACGGCTTTCTCTGGTTTCTGGGAGTAGACGGTTTTAAGGAATGCGCCAGTTTGAGATATCAAATCTATCGTGTCGCAGTTATTAGTTCCAACCAGTAGAGAACCATCGTCAGTTCCTGTGATGTAGGCATACTGCTTCTTCGTCTTCACCTGAGCAAGGATTCTGAGAGTTCCAAATATTGAGAAGAACAACAGGAGCTTCTTGTTCATGACTGTGACGGCTATTTTGCTGTTAGAGATCACAGCAATCCTTGAGGGGACGTCAGGGATAGGCACTCTGGTTAGGACCTTCCCGTGGGCATTAAACTTCTTGAGACTTTTGTTATCTCGGTCTGTCAGGATAACATCACCTCCGCTCAAGATGACCACGTCTGTCAAGAGTGGTTCGGTGTAGTCTTCCCGAGAACCACCATGGAAACAAGCAATGAGGGACAGCTTCCCCTCCCATGGAGAATCCAGAGGTGACGGTAACCCATTAGGTACAGCCTCGCCTTCTGGGGATACCACGACCTCGCCCAGATTTAACGTCCTTTCAAGTTTTGTCACCGCTTTGTCGTTTCCTATGAACGAAAAATTGTTATCCTGGTCGGAATGACATAACTGGGTACATGCCAGCAAGTACTGATCCACTCGCTCTGACATGGCCTTCTCAATCTCCAGCAGTTCGCCATGACCGTTCATAGACATTGCACATTCAAACACATCAACTGACCTTTGAACACAGGACCTCAGTGTTTCCCCTTGGGTGATTTCAATCTTGACTTTACTACTCTCGTCTTCATAACGTTCCTCTATTTCGTTCAACGTTTCCTTTTCTTTTTCAAGAATGGCACTGACGAGCTGTTCCCTCAATGATTGCACGGATTCTACTGCCCGCTGCTTCTGTTCGTCTAGACGTGTCAGTCTCGCACGTCTTGGTTCCAGCTTTGTTTCTGTGTCCAAATACACCTTTGTAAGGAATTCATGGATGGTATTAAAGGTGAGCATGTTCATCTCAACAGCTTCTTGTAGTGAAATGACATCCTTGCATTTCTTGTGGAGGGTTGACACACATTTCTGACATATCAGCTTGTGGCACGAAGGACAGAAGTCTTCAGCGATGTTTTGCGGATGAGTGTGGCATGTGACCTGTGACTCGTCCAATCTGGACATGACACTCTCGGATCTGTCTGGAACCTCCTGCTCCTGATCCGAATTGGAATTCAGTTCTCCCGGATCCTCTCTCTTGTCATCATCAGAGTCATAGCTTTTTACGCTGTCATCATCGTTGACATTGGTCTCAGTACCTTGATTACATATTTCCAAATAGCCCTTTAGGAATTTGCATTCTCGCTCTGTCACTGGAGTAGGCAAGAGTTTGCTGGCGTCAAAGTTGCACATGGGACATGCTGTGGATCGTGCTAACCGTCTGTGTTGAGTCAGACAACAGTCGCAGAACACGTGTAGGCATGGCAACAGTTTCGGATCTTTCAGCTTTTCCTTGCAGATGAAGCATATTGATAAATCTTCTTCACTCACATCCGCCATGTTTAACACCTGAAAC